>NW_020837960.1:21053185-21513924 GCF_003676395.1 Aethalodelphis obliquidens | reverse complement strand
TGTGTGTGTGTGTGTGTGTGTGTGTGTGTGTGTGTGTGTGTGTGTGTAGGGGTGGGAGTGTTGGGGAGTGTTTTAGGTTGATGTCGGAGAGAGAAAGAAGAAGCAGGAACTACAATTCATCCCTGTTTTACTCCTTTTTAAAATAGGAATTAATTCTAAAAAATAGTCTTAAAATATATGAATACCTAAGATTGGAGATCTGTTGTTGTTGTTGTTTAATTGTACTATCAACTGGCCATGAAGAAAATTATTTATATTACAGCACAGGGAAGTAGAGAGTATAATACGGTAGTGGATCCTGAAGTCAGATTTCTGAGGGTCAAATCCTTATTCTGACCATTTCTTCACCCCTATAAACCTTAGTTTCCTCATTACTTCCTAAGTCAAAGGCTCATGAGCATTAAATGAGACAATACACATGAGGCGTTTATCACCGTATCAGTCACTTTTCGCTTTTATCATAATGAGAAATTTTGATTTAATATTGGGAAGTCATTTTTGATGACTTTTTAAAACCGAAATTTGTCAGGAAGGATGATTGTGGAGCCTCTTTTCCTGGGTTTATTTAGAAGCAAAATGTACTCCATAGTCTGAAATAACAGATGTGTGATTTTTCCTGGATCTGGGTGCACAGATCAGATGAGCTTCAGAGGTCTTCTTTAACTTGTGGGTGTCTTTTTTTCAAGTTACCTCTTTTCTCCACGGCTGCTGGTTTTTTTTCAAATTATGATTGTGTAATCCATTCCATTTCTAATAGCTAAAAGAGAATATTTGTTAACTTATGCTCTCATAGACGTCTTATGGACCAGT
The DNA here is from genome assembly GCF_003676395.1 of Aethalodelphis obliquidens. Classification (NCBI taxonomy): domain Eukaryota; kingdom Metazoa; phylum Chordata; class Mammalia; order Artiodactyla; family Delphinidae; genus Aethalodelphis; species Aethalodelphis obliquidens. The sequence goes on along the minus strand of NW_020837960.1, from coordinate 21,513,114 downwards.
TTTAGTTTTGGCTACAAACAAGCACACAAAAAGAGTTAAGCAAACAAAAGACACATGTTCTTTTTTAAACAGAATAATATATTCAAATAATTTTAAATAAATTTAAATAATATTTTTAAAATGAAATAATAGTGAGAAAATTGCAAAAAAGCCTAGGTAAAAAATAACAGGTCATTGCAATTAGTTATTCTCCTGTATCTTCCTTCATTTACCAACTCATGTATTCATTTGCTCCTGGACACAATGATCACAAATTTACCGAGTGACCACTGTGTGCTATGCTGGCTGCCTGGGAGAATGCAGACCTCTGTAGCCCACGATTTCTACACTGGCAGAGCTTGAAATGACTTTGAACATGAAAGCAGCATACCAATACAAATGTTAAATAAAGTTACAAGGCAATAAGGCAGTTGATGTTTTAAGACAGCATGTAATAGTTCTCATTTTCCTTTCAAAATATAATATGAATAAACATAAGACTTACCATAGCTCAGCCAGACTTAGGTCATCTTCCCCTCCTTCGCTTCCTAGATGCATAGAACTCTTTATGACACAGATTTAATCTGATAAGAGTAATTCTTAAAAGGCTTAATCCTGCTTCTCTCAAACTAAAGTCATTGTACTTAGGCTGCTTGGATGAATTAATTATGGACAGAGACCAGGGTACTAATTAATATCAAAAGTGGAGACATATATATAGAAAACATATGAATTGTGATTTGAAGCTTATTAAGACTTTCTCTGTTATCAGTGATCATGCTGAGTAAAGTTTTTGATCAAGCTTGTTATCTCCAGGAAATAAAAAGTCATGAAGGCATACGAACATGGTTTTGTCCATGTTTAAGCCTAAACAGTCCCTCCTCTAATAAGTTAACATGGACCTAAGGTGCTTCTGTTGTTCACGAGTGAGATTAAAATTTTAACTTCAGAAATCATTAAGTATAAAAATGCATGGTAAAAGTCAAGTATTACCACTTTTAAAAAAAAGAAAGAAGAAAAAGAACAAATTGTAAATCTGCTAGAAGGAAAAAATGGAAGAAAACAAGGAAAAAACTCAACCTTAAAATAGTAAAGAGATAAGAGAATTAGTTTTATCTATATAGAATGAATTGGAGGGGACTAGTAAGAAAAGAAATATGAGGTGACAAGCAGGCAAATTCATTTAGTAAACTGTCACTTAATAGTAATTACGTTTTTAAACTAGAGCAGGAATTTAGATAAAAATACTTCTAGTAGTAGACAAAATACATCTTGTTCTTTGGAATTATTTCACATATTTTGTTTACAAATAACACACAAATAAAGATTCAGACAGATTATACTCAGCTTACAAATTATACAGAGATCAACTCGTGAACTGTTTCCCATGCTTTGTGCCAGGTGTTTTAACCACTGTTTCTCTAATACAGATATGCTGAATAGCACTTTATGGAGCTACCATGATAAGAAAGGACAGAGAAGCTTAAATTTTCTTGTGTGTGTGTGTTTGATAAAAGAGGGTGACTTAAATGATATCCATTTATTCTTTATTTTGACAGAGCAGCACTATAATGAAATAATTTTATTTAATATAAAATTAAAATTAAATTTTAATTTAATTTTAATTTTAAATTTAAATTTTAATTTTAATTTTAAATTTAATTTTAATATAAAATTAAAATTAAATTTTAAATTAAAATTATTTAAAATAATTTTATTTAATGAAATAATTTTTTAACCATTACTGCTAGAAGATTTTTTCCAAAAAATGTAAAGAGTTAAAACTCAATAAAATATAGTCCATGTAACAAAAGAGACTGCAAAGAAAATATCAAGGAAAACAGATGAGGTCCTAAAACATGGATAACTACTGTGATATAATTTTAAATATAAAATATGGGCTATATTAAATATAAAATTACCAGAATATTTCTTTACATTTCTATGATGGCATTACAGTGAGTTTTACTTCTTCTTTACACTTACTTGTATTTTATGCATTTTTTAAACTTTTAAAAAACTGAGATATAATTGAGAAATTATCACCATGATAAGACTAATTAATAATCATCATCACACATAATTAAAAATGTTTTCTTTATACATTTTTTATAATAAACAAAGATTATTATCAGGAAGAAAATCATAAAATACCTGGCCTTTAACTCCAACAAAATAATTAGATTTAGAGTGTTTATTAAGTGAGTAAATTTTATTTTGCTAAAAGGCCAGTATTACTTTCCTTACAACACAAAAATAATGGCAAGTGGCAAATACAATTGATGTGGAGCCGTGCAGTTTAATCCCTGTGTTTTTGGTAAGTTGTGACATATCCACTGTAAGTTAAGTTTGGCCCTTCTGAAGGAGTAAAATACATTAGATGGGTCATAACAGCATTGCTCTTGGCACATGAACAGTGGAGAGTGAAAATCAAACAAGACCTTCCAAGTAGTTCTGCTTTTTACAAAAATACATTTTGTAATGGTTTATTTCCACTTCAATGGAACATACAAATCACGTCTTAAAAGAAAGAGAAAAAAAAAGTCAAATGCTTGGAAAGGCAGTTGTGTTAGATGAAGAGAATTGAATCCTCTGCAGATTTTAGAGCATCTTTCAAGTTGGCCTTTTACAATCAGTTTTTGAGAATATTTTTCAGGAAGATGGAGGGGAAGCCTTGCTTTGGTGCGGTGGGGCTGGTGCAAGTCTTGGTACTCTGGCAGCTGGGCTAATCCAGGAGTCAAGCACGAAGATCCTGTTTGCTCACAGAGTAGCTTGTTCTCCTCTGACACGTCCTTGCCCTTTGAGGAACAGAAGGGAGTAACATGTTTTACCATAATTCCTGGAATCTCTCTGCCTAATGCCTGGGTATCACCATTTCTCAGGCCTCTGAGCAGATGCTGTGTAGCACCTATTAGGAGCATGGTATTGAACTTCCTGCTGCCTAAGGCATTATCAAGGAGTCAGCATCTTTGATTTTCCGTTTTCCTTCTGAACAGTTGGCATAAACATGAGAATAAGCCACAATGTCACTTTGTGCAGCAACAATGACCTTACTCTCGACTTGTCTGCATAACCACGCAAATGCAACTCTTATAATATACATATTTGAAAAACCATAATGAGTCTCATGTGATCTGGACCTGCTTCCCATGAAGCAAATCACCGGAGATATGCAGTGAGGGATGTGTGGGAGAAAATGCTTCTCCAAATCCCTAAGAATTGAGACAAAGTATTCTGAATTCCATGAACTAAATAAAGTCTTTGGATGTAGCACCAAGTGGTAAATCTGTGTGAGCCCCTGAAAATCTTCTTTTGATTAATATCCCCCTTTGGGCCTCGGCCGTGACTCCAGCAGTTCTGTCCCTCCTGCATCATCTCATAAAGAGCCAGCATATTTTAGGTTTATATCAGTGCCTTGCACATACACTACCCAAGTAATGTGTTCTTAATTCATAGATGTGGCTCTGACAAGTATCAAAGCTTCACACTTTGTTTTAGCTACATCTAATTCAGCATATTTTTTCATAGTTTTCCTGTGACTTGACTTTGCCAAGTTTGGAGGGTGTATTGAGTGTGGCCTCTGTGGATAGATTAGATAACTGTTAGATCCCTCCCAGCCCCGAGGTTCCATAATTCTACGGCTTGATACTTAACCCACAAATCCCTTAAAATATATTTCAATTGTTTCCTCTTTCTTCCTTAGCTTTCCCCTACTCATCAGTAAATATTTAAGAAATAAATATCATGAAATTTTGCTGTATGTAATAGAGAACCAAAATAACAGTGCTTTAAGTAGATAGAAATAAATTTTTTTTCACGTGGAAGTTAGGATTTAGAGTTCAGGACTGGCGAGGTGGATCAGTTGCTGTCTGGGACTCAGGCTACTTTGAGATTTCCACAACATCATTCCTAGGGAATAATCTTCACTCTTGTGGTCTCAGTGGTACCTCCAGCCACCACATCCATGTTTTAAGCAGAGTGGAGGAAAGGCAGAAGTAGCCTGCACTTGCCTTTAAGGTATGTGTTGGAACTTACTTACATCATTTCCCTAACATCCTATTGATCAGAACTTTCCACAGGGTCACAGCTAGCTGCAAATAAGGCTGGAAATGTTATCAACTTCCCTCCCCTCTCCCTGCCCTTCTGCTCCCCAAGTAGACATGTGCTCAGCTTTAACTGAGGATTTCTGTTATTGTTGGCAGAAAGTTAGAAAGCTTATTAAAATATACATAGCACAGTCAGGCACTACACACACACACACACACACACACACACACACACACACACATGAGTTTTCATAAAATCTCATTATTTTGAACTCTTTAGCATAGGGAAGAAGATGTATTTTCCAGAATCCAATTAAAATTTGATTCTATAACAATCAATTGCATACCTCTTTTGAACTGCAAGTTAACCTAGTGTGTAAGCGCATTAGCTTATGCCTTAGATGGCTATAGTGTTGTCAGTTACCCCTGTGTGATATGAGCAAGTTAATCTCTGGAATTCTCCATTTCCTCACCTGAAAATGGATATAATATATATATATCTCACAGTACTGTCACACTTAAATGATATAATTTATATAAATCTCTTAAAATAGTGTTGGATACATAGCAAGTACTCAATAACATTAGTTTAAATTTTTTTAAAAAATTCTTAAGTACTGTGACAATAAAATTTACATGAGTCACATTCTCTCCACTAAATGACTTATATGGCAGGGCAGATGTACTATGGAGAAGAAAAGAGTGAAAGTAAGAGGCAAGAAACTTTTGTAATTCTTATCTGATTGTATGAGCTTGAGCAAGTTACTTCTCTTAAGTCTGAATTTATTCATTTGAAAAAATGGCAACATTTATAACGTGTCAGTTTCTTGAGTATGACAAAGTACATGATATACTTTGAAAACTCTGTTCTAAGCTTAATAATAATATAATAGCTGGTATTAACTAGAATTAATTCACCCCAAATTTGTGCTGAGATTTATACACATATTATCTCATTTAACGTGTATAAGAATCCTGTAACAGGGTATTATTAATTCCATTTTAGAATGAGAAGAAGGAGGCTTAAACTTCCAAGATCACACAACAATTTGTTGGAGGACCTAAGAATTCAAACCCAGGTATGCTTATCTCTAAAGCCAATATTGTAAAATACATTCTACGGTGCTTCTAACAATGGAGTGGTTCAGTACACGGGAAAATGTGCTGGGAACAGTGGATGGTTTAATTTAACCAGATCGTAGTGAATATAGGGGACTCGTGGAAGTCAAGACTGGAGGGTAGGCTGGAGACACTATTTGGAGAGCTTTCAGTGTAACAGTGATGATTCAATACTTAACTGAGAAAGAAATGAGGAACTATGGAGTGTTTTTTTGAATATACAAGCTGTGGCTTAGAAAGAGTGGAATAGCTGAATTAAAGAAGGAAGAAAGATGAAAAAAAAAGCAGGGAGATGACTAAGAGGCTATTTTAATGTTCCGCTGTGCACAAGATCTAGGGCACTGGTCGTGGGAATACATAGTGAGTCTGTGTCTAGGAATGTTGAAGTCCTCACGTATCATTTATTAAGCAGTGTGTTCAGTAGGAAGTCATTATTGTGCCATCTTAAGGCAACCCTCCCATATTCGCAGGAGGGCAGCAAAGTTATACCACAATCAGAATTCTGGGTTTGCAACAGCTCTACCTGAGCCATACCTTTGCCATATTTTCCCTGCTTGTGACTTACCTCTTGTTTTCTCTGGTTTGCTTCAAATCTGTCTCTGACTTTGGCACCTTTAGTTTTCCTGGCCTTTGACCTGTGTGTTGTAAAGTGTAGGTATTACTATTATTCAGATATGGTGAGGTCAACAGATAAGGAAAGGATTGCCATTGAAAAGATTTTGTTACTCGTGGTATCCGAGTGAAGGGAGCACATCACACCATGCAGGAAGCACCAGAGTTAGGAGGCAGAGAGAGTGAGGGGGAAATGTGAGCAAGAGCCTTTACTGTGAGGGACTTCCCTGGCAGTTCAGTGGTTAAGCCTCCATGCTCCTAATGCAAGGGAGCATGGGTTCCATCCCTGGTCGGGGAACTATGATCCCACATGCTGCACGGTGTAGCCCCCAAAAAAGAGCCTTTACTGTGGTTTCCACAGGCAAGACAGGACAAGCAGATTTAGGTTTGGCTAATTTGAATAATTTCAGTGGGCTCTGGGGTGTCGGGGCTATCTCTAGTTGTCTGGTACCTGGCCCTAGGGTAATTAGCACAGAGGAATAATGGCCCAGGGTGTGAGAGCCCTATAAAGGAAGTTGTTGGGGTGTGAGTTCTGGATACATTGGTTTGCACAGGAAAGGTGGACTTTCAGGCCATTCCTTTACTATTTTAAGAGTTGGCTAAAGGGAGGGACAGTCCCTACAAGGTCTCTAAAACCCCAAGATGTCAAAGCATCAAATGCAGAAACTAGAAAGTGTGGTTATTACACTCTGACCCACTGCTTTTCCTCCTAGCTCATAATAGATCTTTTTACCCTTCCCCCTTTATTTTTAATTAATTTATTTTTTTGCGGTACACGGGTCTCTCACTGTTGTGGCCTCTCACGTTGCGGAGCACAGGCCCGGGCGCACAGGCCCAGTGGCCATGGCTCATGGGCCCAGCTGCTCCGCAGCATGTGGGATCCTCCCAGACCGGGGCACGAACCCTTGTCCCCTGCATCGGCAGGCGGACTCTCAACCACTGCACCACCAGGGAAGCCCCACCCTTTATTTTTTATTTTAATTTTTTAAACATTTATTTATTTATTTATTTATCTTTAGGCTGCATTGGGTCTTAGTTGCAGCACATGGGATCTTTTGTTGCAGCACTCAGGCTGTTCATTGTGGTGCATGGGCTTCTCTCTAGTTGTGGTGCATGGGCTCATTAGTTGTGGCAAGTGGGCTCCAGGGCACAAGGCCTCTGTAGTTGTGGCGCTAGAGTTCCAGAGCACGTGGGCTCTGTAGTTGTAGCATGTGGGCTCTCTAGTTGCCGTGCACGGGCTTAGTTGTCCGGCGGAATGTGGGATCTTAGTTCCCCGGCCAGGGATCAAACTGGCGTCCCCTGCATTGCAAGACCAATTCTTAACCTTCTTGACTCAGCAAAGTCAGACTTACTAACTAGTATTTTTTGAGATTTCTGGCTTAGTGAAAGGCATATATTAACGGGCAGGAGGAAGTGGGGAAAGTAGTTCCAGTGAGCAAGGTCCCAGACTAGCATAATGGCTGAACACTTATGTCTACAGTGATGAAGACAGTGAGAAGTAGAATTCAGATGTATTCAAAATGTTGTGTCACAATCTGTATGATCTGTGGCACTGGTTAGTAGTTAACATACAGAATTGGTGTATGTTATATACAATTCTTTATTCAGGAAAGTAATGCTACGTTAGAAATCGGGGGGAATACAGTCTGTTCTCTACGTTGACACTATATGACTCTGAGTAAGTCACTTTGCTTCAGTGGCTTTCAGTTTTCTCTTTTATAAAGAAGGGATTGGATTAGGTGAGCTGTGAGGTCCTGCTAGCTTCAGCATTCCATATGTTAATGCTAAGACAAAAATAAAATTATTAAATACATATGGTACAGTATTTATAGGGATTTCTTTTCATTTTTAACTTGATATGCTAACCAGACAGACTCTTTTAGTTTTCAGCTCAAAATATTCTATTACATCCCTCATCCTTCCCTACAAAAGAAGTGCAATGTTAGGGAATTTATTACATATAACATAACATGTGTTTATGGTTCAGTATGAGAGAACCCACTGTTTTTTCCCCCCAGTTTGGGTAAAAAACAGCAGCTTAATCAGTGATTATGAATGCTGAGCCCAGCTTTCCATTTACAAACAGTGAGGCTGAAAGCTATAAACATTCTGACTTCTGCCTGGGGAAGAGTTGAGTGTTCCAGCAAACATACATTACACTAGAAAATCCAGGCTTCACTTTTAGTGTCTCCATAACATGCTGTTTCCATAAGTACACCCAAGTTCGCAGAACGTCCTCAGGATTTGGGGTGGCACTTTTCCTCACAGGATTCACATTGCATCCGTAGAACTGGGCACATTGAAATCAAGTTCTAAGAACTTATTTGACATTCTCTCCTCTTTTTTGGTTGAAACGAGGTGGGAAAATCAGTCTATTGACTTGTAAAACCTAAGATGTTGATCTTTATTTAAAATTTTTGTTTTTATAAAGCACTTGACACATGTATTTACATCTTGAGTGAGGAAAGAGAGGGCTGCTTATTTTCACTGGCTGAGTAGCAATCTTTAAATTCATATTATAATTTCAATGGTCAAAACAGGGGAAGGCAAGTGGTTGTTTATGAATGGTGGTAATGAGGAGAAGTAGAAGGAGGGAAGAAGGGAGCCTAATTGAATTCTCAAGTACTACTTATTTGGTAATGTTTTCTTAACTTGGATTATAGGAAAGCTCAATAATATTGTTCTTTTACTTGTAAATTGTTAAGAGAATGTCTTGAAGGTCAAGTGTTCAGAAATGCAAAGTAACAGATTTTAATGATAGACTTTTCTGTATGAACAGTATGGTCCCATGTTTCTCAGCACCTCTAGGTCAGGGGTGATGTTCCAGGGATTTTTTGAAGATAGAGAATAAACATGCCCATTTCCGCAGAACATCAGTTTTTACTTGTTTATTAAAGTAAATGTTATGAAAATAAAAGTATCTATATTTAAAGTAAAACAAAAAATTGAGTAAAATTTCCACTAATGAGAGGCCTTCCTGGTTACACTCCCTCATCTGAGGGTGATTAGAGTCCAGTCATGCCTGGGTATCTGTGGGGGATTGCTTCCAGGACCCCCATGAACACCAAAATCCATTGATGCTCAAGTCCCTTATATAAAATGGTGTAGCATTTGCATATAACTTACACACACCTTCCTGGATACTTTAAATCATCTCTAGATTTCTTATAATACTTAATACAATGTAAATTCTGTGTGAATAGTTTTAATTACAACATAAATGCTATTTAAATAACTGCAGGCACACAGCAAATTCAAGTTTTGCTTTATGGAACTTTCTGGAATTTTTTTGCCCAAGTATTTTTGATCTGGGGTTGATTGACTCCAAGGATATGGAACCTGCAGATAGGGAGGGCCTACTGTATTTATTCTTCTCTGTTGATAGTGTAAGAGTCACCAATCTAGACTATCCCTTTTACTTTAGAGTTTAGGAAACTGTGCCACAGAGATGTTAAGTTGCCATGGCAACCCAGATCTGCAGATTCTGATACTATTCATTCATTTGCTCAATAAATATTAAGCGTCCACTCAGTATGTTCAAGGTACTCTTATTTGGTTTTGCTGTCAGACAGGCTCTACCCTTCTGATACCATGATGACAGAACCATGCTCCAGACCTTATAATATCTCGTTTTCGTATCTAATATGAGAAACAAAAATCTGTTTTCCACAAATAACAGGAGGAGTTTATTGCATTGCATCAGGCCTGATTGGTTCATGTGCTTATTACAAAACCAATCACTTTCTGGGGGATTGTAATGCTTTCATTGGCTTATGCCAGGTCAAGTGTTGTATCTCTTCCTGGTAGGGGGGAACTCATTCAAAACGCCTAGTCAGAAAATAGAGGACAGATTGGTTGCCCTGAAGGAAAAATGGGTTTTGATTATGAAGGGAAGAGTGACTAGATTCTAGGTGTCAAAAATACGAGGGGCGCAACAATAATACTCCTATAACAATAATGCTGATGATTACTTTTATAATTTAAAGAGTTTAGTTTTTCATACTACTATGGCAGAGGTTGTAATTTGGCAGGCTTTGGGCCAAATTTAGCCTGCATAGTGTTCTTAAAAATAAGTTTGAGTGGCTTTAGAGGAAGCATGCTTCCATGACTCACTCATTGCAGTCTTTTGCTTCATTCACACATATTACTTATGACCTACGACTCCATGAAAGAGGGACTCTAGGGACTCTTAAAGATCGTAATTAACTAATAATTATTTTAAGAATGGGTATCATCCTATATAAATAAACATGATACTTTCTGTTACCTTAAGTGAGTTGCTAATAACCTCTTGCCTTTCCATGACATTTTATGTATCATTATTTTGAAATTTAGCACAAGTTAGCAAATGGATCCATGAGAAAGGCCCAAATTTTGTACCAGCCTCATCACCCATATGTTCACTCTTCATAATTTTGACACTTTTTTAAGCAGTCTGTCCCTTTCTGCCACTTCTCATTAACTTTGAGTAAACAGAGACTGTGCCTGGAATAGCTCACAGGTAGGGTCTTTCTCCAAGCAATATTATTCAGTGTCACACAGAATATAAGCCTAGTAGAATGTGAACTCCATGTGAGCAGGAACTTTCTTCTGTACACCATTCACTCTTCAGCTCCTGGAATAGGATCAGGCATAAAGCAAGTACTCATTATTTACTAAGGTGAATGAATGAGGGACATGTACCTAGTATATGAGGCCAGAGTAAATAATGTGGAGATAGCTGTCTTTCTTTCTTTGTTTTATCTTCTCAGTGTAAGAACTTGGCATTGTTGTCTTCCTTGTTTAGCAGGAGTCTTAGAAAGAACTAACTTCTGTTCTTGTACCATACCAGTGATTTCCAGTGTACACTTGGGCCAGTCTGGGTTAGTCTGGGAAGGTGAGTGTCATCAAAGAGAACTGTGTTGATGCCGAAGGATACTGTACCACACTGCAGTCATAAGTTTTATGGCAAAATTCTGATATTATGGGGTGCACTAAGACCAAGGCCAGAGGAAGTGGTCTCTTGTACATATTTACAGTTGCCTATGTGTTGAATAATTTCACCCTATGTAAAAAAGGATATGTGTTTATGAAGCTGGGACTTATATACTAGAAGCTGGACTTCCAGGTAAAGACCTTATTATTTCAAACACTTCATTTCCATCTGTATAATCCTGGTGTGGATTTGGGGGTTCAGAAGCTTACTGTCTTCTCTATCTTGGACAGTGTGACTGGTCTCTCTGCCCTGTACCCTGCTGGTGCTCTCTTTGTTTTGTAACTTTTAAATCAGTAAATTCTGTCCAAGTTAACAAAGCTGTGCTATGTTGGGTGGTTCCATCAAGCCAAGCCTAAAATTGACATTTAATGCAGTGGTTATATAGTCTGGCTGTGTTGATCAGCTTAGATGGTGATAAGCTTCTTCCTTTTTATGTTCAAGCAATATGAGAAGGACTTAAATAATATAATGGTTGATGTAGACTGAAATCAGAAATACTTTGAATGAGTTTCTCCTTTATAGACAAAGGAATCAAAGTTAAGTGACAGAAGAAATTCAAACTGGCCATTCTAATTCTCTAATATAGTAATATACTGAATAAAGTAGAAAATTCATATATACTTTAAATATGATGAGACAATCATTCACTTTTAGTTTGGCAATTAACACAAAGTTACTGCTCATAGAAAATACATTTTCTACTAAAGATACTATAATGCTTTTTATATTTTAATGGTAATCTTGAGAAAAAAAGGATATGTCTTTTAGTTTGTTTATAACCACAATATCCAAGTAATGATACTTTAAGGGAAACAAAGACAAAGATAATTGACCACAGAATTGAATACAGAATTCCTTTCTGATAAAACAAAGCCACTTTTTTGGATTAGTGGGAAAAGAAGTAACAGAACAGTCTGTGTCTCTGGCTATTATATTCTTTTAATTTAAACATTCAGTGACTTCCTGCTCCAATGAAGGTACTAACAAACACCATGTTGAGGTTAGTTGTACAGTGAATCAAACTCTAAAGAAACCAAGAAGAAGGGGACTGTTTTGATGAATCATGTGTGGATATAAAATATGGTATAAAAATAACTTTTAAGAAAAATATTTGATAAATATAGCAGATGTTTATAAAACTGAGTTTTTAATATACTTTCAAACTAAAGGAGACTTTTATTTCTTTCTATAAAACAAAGTCTTCGCCTCCAAGTTGAAACTATAATTATGTATTTACAAGGAGGAAATACAATCCAGGTTTCTGAATAATGTGATTTTTAAATCCAATTTACAGAAATGAGTATGACTACCAATTAACAATTGACTGAGCTCCCACTAAGTGCAAAGAAATGACCTAGATTTCTGGGCATCTTTTGTTGGTTGTTATCTCCAAAAGAAGTATTCCCCTCTAGTTTAAAAAGTTATCAAAGAATGGAAACAAATGGGGTCACTTCTGTGCCGGGCCACCTCTAACTTCAGCATCTGAGTTTGCTTTCAAGCTAATCATGTGTTCTGCCAGCAGTGGGTTGGGTGGGGAGTGAGGAGGGGCTGTGGGTTGTGGGGACTATGGAGATTGTGGGAAGATAAATGCACAGAAAGGCAAGAAAGAGTTCCACAAAATTAGAGACGGCAATGACATAAGTTGGTAAAATGGGAGATCTCTCCTGGCATGTGTGTTTTCTTCCACCATGCCTTGGTCTGAGCTTTGCACTCTCATCATTCCCACACAGCATTGGATGCCTGGCCCTCACTTTAAGAAAAGTCCTGATTCAAGGGAAATTCTAGATGAGCTTTGATGTTCTGAGTACATGGCTGATACTTTTTGTCCTACTGTCCTTCCCTTCATGTTGAGTATTTCCTCTGCATGTAGGTGTGGTTGAGAAGCGAGATGTCCAACAAGACACCAAATGTGTGCGGCTGAGAATGCTACTTTGTTCAGGGCTGGTTTTAGGTAGTGCCTTTTCAACTTGGTGTATAAAGACATTTAACAATTTGACAAAAAGTGAGAAGTTTTGTCAATACTTTTATTGTTTTCAAATATCTAATTGTAGTTCATTTATAGACCAAATACCTGCCTGGTGGGCTCTATTTGCTCCCTGTCCTTTCATATGTTTTGGAGTAATTCAATATATGTAATTTTAAACTCACTATTGCCTCTTAAGTCTTTACCTTCATCATTCAGTGTAGAATAGATACTCTCCAACTTCACCATTCCCATCCAAGTAATGTAAGCACTTGTAAATATTGCTTGTAAGAAAAAATTAAAAATTTTAGACCCATTCCATTTGCTCAACTTGACTTGCGTTTAACTCTAGCCTAAGATAGAAACCAGGTCCTCAAGGGCTAGTATCTTTTGCAGTTGTTGATATCTATGCCTCAAATTTGATTGTGGACCAAGAGAATCAGATAAATTTGGATGTTAGTAATGGGAAAATTTGAGGGTAGCATTCATTGAACATTCTCAGCACAGCATAATCAGGGAAGAAATCCCTTCGTTTTCTTGGGGGAATTTCTCAGCTTCCTTTCCCAGTTCACAGAGTTATGAGTCAAAGCATAAAAGAATATTCTAACTTGGCTCCATCTGTGGCCCTTGCCTATGTTCCCAACTTTCTCACTGAAATTAAGATGTCATTCTAAGAATTATGTTTGTTGCAGATTATTTTTCTCTCACCAAGAACTACGCATAAGCCCTCTATTTTAGTTGTGCCATCTGTATTTTCCTCTCAATATCATCAGTTTCTGATAATGCCCAATTGCATACAAGTTACTGTTTGATTGAGGATACAGTGGTTTTTGCATGAGTGGCAGAATTACAGTTCTGTGTAGCATTCAGCTCAAGCTGCATTTCCTCCTAGAAACTTTGGCCCGCACAGAGAGCTATTCTTTTGATGCAATTAATGCACATATCAAAAAAAGGGAATATTTTATTCTGAACACACCCAAATATTACTACATAGCCCATCACTTAAAATAGTACTAATAAAATAATTTAAGCCAAAACATCATTAATAAAGCAATGTATTTTAGAAGAACAAAGAAACAAGAGATGATTTCAATTGAGAAGTCTTCATTGAAAGATAGGATTTTAAACAGGGCATTGAAAAAAAATAGCATTTTACCAGAAAGAGAAGAAGTAGAAGAAACTTCTGGACATAGTGCATAAAGATATATGACGTTTTAGGGAATTGGGGAAACTACAGAGAGCCTGAGCTTACATCAATGATAGAGAGTGGTATGGTTATAATGGGAGAGGAAGGCCAGAGCAAAATCTCTGTGGAAGATTTTGAATGCCATGCTACAGACTTTGAAACTTAGAGAATGGAAAAAATCTTGAAGATTTTGTTAACAGAGAGTGACAATTTTTTTGTTTTTGGTAAATAACTTTGCTGAAAACAGGTGACACATTCAAATCAGGTAATTGAAGAAAAGTTTAATACAGTGATTCTGTAAAAGATGTTGGCAGAATTTATGAAAATCAAAAGAAATACAGCCTCTAGGACTTGAAACTGGGGTTAAGGTCAGGGTTTTACCCTCCACAGCTCTAAATGATACAATCTGGAGAGAGAGGTATATAGAGAGGGCCACCTGATGGAATCAAAGACATCAGGCCAATGAAAAATCTGGGTTCACTCTCCACCTATTCTTTGAACTCCTACCAGCATTTCCCATTGGTCAAAACCAACAGAAAGCTAAAGGACAAGAACTCTCGTTGATGTATTCCACATACTTCAGCTTCCAGGGAGACAGATCAATGTGGAAAAGGGTGAAGAGTAGATTTGAAGTGACAAATGGGAGAGAATCAGCAGAGCTGCAATTTGAAAAGTAGTTTGGGATGGCAAGAGAATGAGGAGGGCAGTCAAGGAAATGAAAGAAATTATTGTAGTAGTCCAGGCAGAGATCCTGAGTCTGACACAGAGCAGCATTAGTAACAATGGAAGAGACGAGAAGGGCAGGATAGATGGTATATGGAGATAAACTTACCAAGACTTAACAGTGGTTTGTATGTAGGAGGGGAAAGAGAGGAACAGAACAAAGATGACTGGTGTATACTCTTTCATTTCCCCAAAATACAGGTTACAGAAGAAAGGATCGGGGACAAAACTGAGTTTAAGTGGGGGGTCAGTGAAAATTGAACATTTGTCTCTGGGCTTGGGAAAAGAGATCAGAGCTGGAGAGGTATACTTAAGCATAATTTACTCCAGAGTTGACAGCTGAACTATGTGAATATTGTCCAGGGAGATAACTTAGAAATGTGAATCAGGCCAAGCATCAGACATCGGGGAATGCCAGCATGTAAGGGGGCAGTAATATGAATTGGTTGAGGAAGCCAACAAACAGTCATCAGAAAGTATGGGAGCAAAGCAGGCAGATACCGAGGCAGGAGCCAAGGGGTGACAAAAATTTCAACGATGAAAAGTCATAACTTTTATACATGCTTTGTAGTTAGAGAAGGCTTGGGGAGAAGGTTCAACCTTGTTTTCTTCAGTGTAGAATTCTGGATGACTTTGCTAGTTATGATTATGTGATATTTCTCTTTGGAGAGTAGGCAATAATTTAATTTCTTGAATAAGTTTCTATTGAGCATGTACTTTGCATTGAGCTCTGAGATAAGCAATACTGAGGATACAGAATTGATATGAAATATACTGTTGCTCTCCAGGGACTTGTAATCTTGTTGAAATAGCACAAGGCAATATATATACATACATATATACATATATATATAATATAATATAAGGCTAAATTGAATTGTTTTAAATGATAAAATATATGGCCCAGAGAATTCTATTGCTGGTCAGAAAAAGGGAGAGACTTGTTTTACTTGGACATGTAACAAAATATGCATAAGGATCTCTAGCTTCCAGTTCACTAGAATATATTAAGACCACCACAAAGAAATACAGCTGGCTTTACTTTTGTGTGACAGTGATTTCTTTTCCACTACAAAATTTGAAAAGGCTAAATTGAAGTGTGAGTTAACAATAGAACTGCTTGTGATGAGTTAACTGTGAAGGAGAAACTTGGACAGAGACAGGCATATGGGGAGAACTCCATGTGAAGATTGGAGGTATGCAGCCACAAGCCAAAGAATTACCAGAAGCCAGGATAGAAGCCTGGAACAGAGCCTTAGAGCCTTCAGAGGGAGCTGTCCCTGCTGACACCTTGATCTCAGACTTCTGGCCTCCAGGACTGAGACATTCAATTTCTGTGGTTATAGGTACTCAGTTTGCAGTACTTCCTTACTTTGTTACAGCAGCCCTAGCAAACTAATGCATATCTTATCCACATCGAGGATTTCAACTGCCATTATAAGCCTACCATTTTCCAGGGAGGAGATTTCCACAGTGTGTGCCTCTGAACACTGGTCCCTGGAGAGGCTCCATGGAGAAGTGCATTATGGCTACATATCTGGAGCTCTGTAACACATTGTAAAAAATTGTCTCTCAGTAATCCTGCAGCCACGAGGCCAGAATTCCTCCCATAATTGACTAAAGAACGTTTTTCATTATAACATGTCGAGACTTTTGTTCTGGAGATATGCAGCTCTAGTGAAATGAACTGCAGCCTTTCAAATTTATTGTCATTTGATTAAAAAAACCTCCTATTACAAACCAGGTGATGTCATAAATATGTTTTAAATTAACATTGTTTTAAGAATTTGGAAAAAATTAACACTCTTTGTAATAACCTGTAATGCTTTTGCGTTTCCCCAAGCACATTTTGCTAACTGCTGCTTTAGAGACATCTTGACAAACATGATTTCCAATGTGGCAGGCTGTGTTCTAAAGCACAGAATTACACTTTTGGATCTCCAAAAACACAATGACTTTTGCTTAAAGAGTGGCTTGTCTCAATTTATCTCTGTAAATAAATTAAATAATTGAAATAATTTGGGGTGAACACATTAGCCTAATAATTGCAGTTCTCCACCGAATTTTCTTTTATAAACACTGCTTTAAAATAAGCATATTATTGGGAGGAACTCAAATGTCAAGTTTTCCTTTCTTCAGGATAGCACCAATCTCTTGCTAGTTTTTGCCCATCATAATTCTGATAAACATCAAGTTATTTTCTTGGGAACATTTCCTTTTATTTTCAACAAGAGGACATTTTCCCTGATCAGCATCTTAGAAGTCATTCAGTTCTGCTTAGACTTAATTGGTGATCATTTTATTTTGCACTCATTTTACAGTTACATTTTTCTGTCTTATTTTCAGTGTTTTTGGTTTGGTTGTTTTATGTGATATGAGCTGTTATATTCTATCTGCTTGAATTTATTGCTAATTTGCTCCATTGCCCTATACTGATGGTATGGCAACTGAACGGACTGCTCTACAAATGTTTCTTCAGCCACAAAGATACAACTTTAGGACAGAATAAACAGGTAAACATGACCACATAGACACTGAGCAATAATAATCAGTCCTTAAATCAATCAGGTTTACTCCTTTAAGACATAACCTTTTCCATTGTGTTGTAATTGTACTTTGTGAGAAATTTCTGTACTGGAAATATTAGGAGACGCCCATAGCTTTGAATACTTTGTACTTGATATGAAGGCTTTGGCTCATGAAGTCAGCAGAGTTGGGTTTACTGAAGGAAAATTACTATTCATCACCCCATTCTTTTCTAGCTGAGTGAGGTAGCTTTAAAAGAAGTCTGGCATTGCCTCACACATAGTGAAAGAAAGCCAGCAAGGACAGAAAATAATTTCCAACTCTCTGCATGACCCTGTGGGCCTCATGTCTGTAAATATGGATGTTTCAAAGCCAACAAAAACAAATATATAAAACTCTTGGCCTTTTATGCATTAGTACTATGGACTATTGTTAAGGAAGAAAGAGCATAGCAAACTAGGCTTGTGGTAAATTTTATCACTAAAGGTTCTGACTCTAAGGTCTAGTATTTTCTTAACCAAACATCTTTAGACTAAATATTCCTTCCTAAGCATTATGTTCTGCCCACAATGAGGTTGCTTTTCCCCTTCCCAATCTAGACATTATTCAAGGGCTGTAGTGCGTAAGAGGTATGCCTGAGAATTTATCATTTTGCTCTTTTAGCTCAGAGGTGACTTTAGCCATGTCTGTACTACTTGGAGGTTTCATTTTGTGTGTGTTGAGTTTTCTGAGTCTCTTATATTCTTTAAGCAGTTCTTTGTTCGCTTTGCTACTGGGGCAAAATTTTAGACTGCAACTGTTTCTAACTCAGTTGGCCAGGGACTTGGCAGCCTTTGAAGGTCAACGTTCTCAACCTCCAACTGACTCCAAATAGTTTTCACATTCTCCCATTGAGTGGCCAGAGGCTTTGGGGATGTATGTGATGGACTGAGAAGGCAGGAACCTCACGTTGCCCATGGATTCATGTCACTGTCTTTGTTGATAGAAATGAATTCAGCATCTTCTTCACATTGCATATTTCTTTCAAAGAAATATGCAGTACCTTGTTATAATGCTGGGAAGATTACCTAGCTTTTGTTTTGTAGAGGGCAGTGAGCAATCTGGATGAATTTTACAAGGGATGTGTGTTTATGTATGTGCGTGTAGGTGTGTCTCTGTGTGTGTCTGTGAGTACTTGATGGAGTGAATGAAGGAGGGAGGGAGAGAGCAGGAGAGAGAATGAGGAGAAGGTGGTAGCTGTAGTAGGGAGTGGACATCGGGTGCAAGAGCAAGGGTATATAAAGGAGATATTTGAGAAGATTGCTCATGCACAATATATTGGGTTGGCCAAAAAGTTCGTTCAGGTTTTTCCCTAAGATATTACAGAAAAACCCAAAGGAATTTTTTGGCCAGCCCAATATTTCCCTCCTCTATTTCCTCAAAACAATTTTCGTAGAAATCTGTGCTTCTTTATTTTCCCTGGTTTTTTATTTTGAAAATTAAAACAATTGAGCACTGTGTACCCTTTATATAGATCCACTGGTTTCTATGATTTTTCCACATGTGGCCCTCTCCATACACACATTTTGTTTGGTGAATCATTTGAATGTACATTGAAGAAATCATTTCACCTCAGCTCCAAATACTTAACCATACTTAACTTCTAAGAATAATGATTCTCCTATGTAACCATTATTACACATAAGAAAATTAACAATAATTCAAAAATATCAAATGATATACATCTCATAACCAAATTTCTTCAATGGTCCCCCCAAGTTGCTTTTATAGCTAGTTGTTTTTAAAAGCCAAGATCCAATCAAGATTCATATCTTGCATTTAAATTGTTATACCTCTACAGTATATTTTCACCTAGAATATCCCCCTGCCCACAGCAACTATTTTTTTTTTCTGACATTAACTTTTTGAGACATTCAGGGCACTTGTCATGTGTAATGTCTCACATTCTGGGATTATCTGATCATTTTCTTTATGATTAGATTAAGGTTAAACCTTCTTGGCAAGAATTCTAGATGATGTTATGTAATTTTTATTGTATCACATAATGACCTGATGTCCAACTATCACTTGGATAAGTTGTTGAATACTAGAGCTCCCCTTTCTAGTTGTAAGCAATTTATTGGGCAGTACCTTGAGTCCATGTAAAAATTCTATCTTCAACAAATTTTCACCCAATAGTTTTATATCCTTGATAAGTTGATTATTATATTGGAGGCTATAAAATCCATCTTTAAAAAGTTATTTCAGTCTTTCTACATAGATTAGATATCTCTCTCTCTCTCTCTCTCTCCTTTCACCTATCTCTATTTACTTATGGCGTCCCTAGGTTATTATCTTTATTATTTTTGATGCTCGAATTATGCAAAATATTTCCAGTTAGAGCCTTCAAATTCAATACTTTTTCTGTCGTGGTAAAAAACACATAACATAAAATTTACCATCTTAAAGTTTTTAAGTGTAAAGTGTTGTAGTGTTAACTATATCATATTGTTGTGCAGCTGATTGCTAGAACTTTTTCATCTGGCAAAACTGAAACTACACCCTTTGAACAACAACTCTTATTTTTCCCTATTCCCAGCCACTAGCAACCACCATTCAACTTTTTTTTTTTTTTTTTTTTTGCTGTACGCGGGCCTCTCACTGCTGTGGCCTCTCCCGTTGCGGAGCACAGGCTCCGGACGGGCAGGCTCAGCGGCCATGGCTCACGGGCCTAGCTGCTTCGCGGCAAGTTGGCTCCTCCCGGACCGGCTCGAACCCGTGTCCCCTGCATCGGCAGGCGGACTCTCAACCACTGTGCCACCAGGGAAGCCCAACTTTCTATTTTTAAGAGTTTGACTACTTAGATACCTCTTTTAAGTGGAATCATGTACTATTTGTGTTTTTCTGGCTAGTTTATTTTACTTAGCATAATGTCCTCAAGGCTTACCCGTGTTGCAGCATATGACAGGATTTTCTTCCTTTTCTTCTTTCTTCCTTCCTTTCTTTCTTTCCACTGAAAAACATTCCACTGTATGTGTATACCACAATTCCTTTATCCATTCATCCTTTAGTGGACATCTAGGTCACTTCTACGTCTTGGCTATTGTGAATAATGGTGCAATGTACATGTGTGTGCAAATATTTCTTTGAGATCCTCTCTTCAATTCTTTCGGATACATAGGAAGAAGTGGATGTTTTAGTTCTTTTTATTAATTTTATTTTTTATTTTTATTGGAGTATAGTTGCTTTACAATATTATGTTAGTTTATACTGTACAGCAAAGTGCATCAGCTATCCGTATACATATATCCCCTCTTTCGTGGATTTCATTCTCATTTAGGTCACCACAGAGCACTGAGTAGAGTTCCCTGTGCTATACAGTAAGTTCTCTTTAGTCCTTTTTAGATTCTAAATATTAACCCCTTATTAGATAAACGCTTTACAATTTTTTTCCCCCATTCCATAGGTTGCTGTTTCACTCTGTTGATTGTTTCCCTTGCTACAGAGAAATTTTTAAGTTTGGTGTAGTCCCATTTGTCTATTTTTGCATTTGCTGCCTGTGCTTTTGGTTCCAAGAAATCATTGCCAGATCCAATGTTATGAAGCTTTTCATCTATGTTTTCTTCTAGGCTTTTAATAGTTTCAGGTCTTAAAATTTGGTTTTTAATCCATTTTGAGTTAATTTTTGAGTTATATGGTATAAAGTAAGGGTCCAGCTTCCTTCCTTTGCATATAAATATGCAGTTTTCTTAACATCATTTGTTGAAGAGACTGTCCTTCCCCACTGTGTAGTCTTGGCACCCTTGTTGAAGATTATTTGGCCATATACTAAAGGGTTTATTTCTGAGCTATTTATTCTGTTCCGTTGGCCTATATGTCTGTCTTTATGCCAGTACCATGCTGTTTTGTTTTTTTTTTTAGATATTTATTTATTTATTTTTGGCTGCGTTGGGTCTTTGTTGCTGCATGCAGGCTTTCTCTAGTTGCTGCGAGTGTAGGCTACTCTTCATTGTGGTGCACCGGCTTCTCATTGCAGTGGCTTCTCTTGTGGAGCACAGGCTCTAGGTGCACAGCCTTCAGTAGTTGTGGCGTGCGGGCTCAGTAGTTGTGGCGCATGGCCTTAGTTGCTCCGTGGCATGTGGGATCTTCCCGGACCAGGGCTTGAACCTGTGTCCCCTGCATTGGCAGACGGATTCTTAACCACTGTGCCACCAAGGAAGTCCCCCATGCTGTTTTGATTACTGTTGTTTTGTAATATGCTTTGAAATAAGGAAGAGTGAGACCTCTAGCTTTGTTATTTTTTCTCAAGGCTGTTTTGGCTATTTGGGGTCCTTTGAGATTCCATGTGAATTTTAGGATTTTTTTTCTATTTCTGCAAAAAATGCCATTAGGATTTTGATAGCAATTGCATTGAATCTGTATACTGATTGGAGTAGTATGGACATTTTAACATATTAAGTCTTCCAATCTATGAACATGGGCTGTCTTTCCATTTATTTGTATCTTTTTTTTTAAAATCAATGTTTCATAGGTTTCAGTGTACAAGTCTTTTGTTTCCTTGGTTAAGCTTACTCCTAGGAATTTAATTCATTTGGTGCTATTGTAAATGGGATTGTTTTCAATCCCATAACTTCCTATTGGATTATTCATTGTTTATGTATAGAAATACCATGGATTGGATTTTTTATATTGATATTTTATCTTGCATCTTTGCTTAATTCACATACTAGTTCTAACAACTTTTGTTGTTGTTGTTGTTTTTAGAGCTTTCTATATGTAAGATCATGTCCTATGTGAACAGAGAAAATTTTCCTTCTTGTTTTCCAAATTGAATGCCTTTTAATTTATTTTTCTTGCCTAATTTCTCTGGCTATGATTTTCAGTACTGTTAAAAAGAAGTGGTAAGAGTGGGCATCCTTGCCTTGTTCCTGTTTTTAGAGGAAAAGCTTTCAGTTTTTCATTGCTGGGTATTATGTCAGCCGTGAACTTTTCATATATGGCCTTTATTATGTTGAGGTAATTTCCTCCCATTCCTAATCTGTTGAATGCTTCCATCATGAAAGGCTGTTGAGTTTTGTCATATGCTTTTTCTGCATGAGTTGAGATGATCATGTGATTTTTGTACCTCATTCCTAATGCAGTGTATTACATTTATTTGCATATGTGGCTTCCTTTGTATTCCAGAAATAAATCCCACTTGGTCATGGTGTATGACCCCTTTAATGAGCTGTTGAATTCAGTTTGATAGTATTTTCTCTTCTTGGAGTATTAGGTTTTGGTATCAGGGTAATGCTGTCTTCATATAACAAGTTTGGGAGTGTTTCCTCCTCTGCAATATTTTGGAAGAGTTTGAGAAGGATTGCCTTTAATTCTTCTCTAAATATTTGGTAGAATTCACAAGTGAAGCCATATGGTACTGGGTTTTTCTTTGTTGGGAGGTTTTTGATTACTGATTCAACTTC
This sequence comes from Aethalodelphis obliquidens, assembly GCF_003676395.1. Lineage (NCBI taxonomy): Eukaryota > Metazoa > Chordata > Mammalia > Artiodactyla > Delphinidae > Aethalodelphis > Aethalodelphis obliquidens. The sequence continues at coordinate 21,490,544 of NW_020837960.1, read as the reverse complement.
TTTATTACTTTTAGATCTGTACAGATTTTTTATTTTACTCTTCATGATTCAGTTTTGACAGGTTGTATGTTTCTAGGAATTTAACTGTTTCTTCTAGGTTATCCAGTTTGTTAGGGTATAATTATAGTAGTCTCTTATGATTCTTTTTATTTCTGTGGCATCAATTGTAATGTCTCCTCTTTCATTTCTGAAATTTGTTAGTTGAGGCTCTTTTTCTTCCCTAGTTAGTCTAGCTAAAGTTTTGACAATATTGCTGAGCTTTTCAAAATACCAACTCAAATATCAACACTTTTACAGTTAAGTATGTTTGCCTGTGTATTTTGAAGCAACATCATGGGGGGAGACTGGGTGACATATAATAGTTTCCATTACATTAGGATCGTGCTTTTAAAAAGTTCTCTTTAATTTTTCTTGAGAAGCAGACTACATGAATGAAACATAATATCATAAGAGAAAGATATTAATGTAAATGTTGAAAAATAAGCAAAAGACCAACACCAAGGTGATGCTTAATAATATGTTCCAGGGGTGTATGATCAGGTAAATAATAACATACCATCTGGAACCTCAGAAAACTGTGCTATTTTGTAAACAATTTTAGTGGATATTTTATCTTGTGCTTTCTCAACCTTATCTCAGTCTGCCTCTTCTTATCCTATGGTGACTGACTTTATCTGGACCTAAGCCATCATATTTACAGATTGCCAGTTTCTCTCCAAAGTTCTTGCCATCAACAATACCCGTAAACACTGATGTTTATTTCCATGTGATTTCTGTGCTTGTTGTTTGAACTCTGCTATCTCTGTAAAGAGTCCTAAAATGACTTCATCTATGAAGGACAATGCTTCGTAGTCCATCTGTGGGATCTTGCTTCCCAGGTTTCTTTTCTAGTCTCTTGTGTATCTAATTTGCCCTTTAGTCACCTCATGCTCCACTTGTAGCCTTTTCCCAGCACAAATCCTATTCTCGTTCTATTCCAAGTGTTTATCCCTGATTTGGAAGTTCTGGAGGAATAACCAGGGGCCATATTATGTGGAGCCTTGAAAGACTTAGTAAAAAATTTGGATTTTTTGTTCTATTTTTTTATATCATAATACCTACAAACCCTAACATGTAGGAAGGCATAAGGTCCGTGTTGTATCAGCTCTCTCTTTGTAAGGAGTATAACAGGAGAATACAGGTAGAACTTTGTTTATTTTTTATTTTTAAAATTTTTTCGCCGTGACATGTGGCATGTGGGATCTTAGTTCCCCCACCAGGGATTAAACCTGTGCCCCCTGCAGTGGAAGTGTGACGTCTTAACCACTGGATCCCCAGGGAAGTCCCCAGATAGAACTCTTTGAAATGAAAAACAGTCTGGAAACCTTTATAAAGAAACTACCATGCCTTATCATATTTGAGTTGTGTTATATTTGGACAGCATACAAAGATGATTAATGTTCTTAAATATGACAAAATGAATATGTTACTCTAAGTAAAATCCCTGCTTGTAGTGAAGAAATGATAAAAACAGATGACATTTCAAATCCTTTAATCCTAGGCTCAAACTGTGAGTGTGAGTATGTGTGTGTGTGTGTAAAGGAGGGAGAGAAAGACATAACTGAGTTATTCCTTCTCAGTTAGCCATTAAAGGCAAAATCTATGTAGAATTTAAATGTTCATTGCAAATAGACACTTTCTTTTCTGCCAGGATTGTGAAGAAAATAAGACAACAGTAAACAAATAATAGTAATGATTTTAAAAAATAATTAATAATACAATTTTAACATCAGGATAAACTCATATATTATGTTGTGGTTAACAGAAATATTTCTGATGCCGATTGTGTTTCTAATCTCTGATAAAATCATTAACCCCTAGAAGGCAGGAGCAATGGTTTATAAATTGTAAAATACTGGATATTTATAAGGAATTATTTACCTTCCATAGCAATGCCTTATATGTAGTAGGTGCTGAACAAATATTTTACTTATAATTAAGTACCTGATGTATTCTTAGCATTTTAGAATTTTTTATTTAATATGAAAACAAGATTTTATGGGATGATATTCTTTTTTTGGTCCCTGAACAATCAGGTTTATAGTGGATTTTGTGTCCATGTTTTATACACATATACCCACAAACATACATTGCAATACCTGATATGTTGATATATTTGATTAGCTCTCCTTCTTGAAAATATCTCCTTACTTGGTTTTCATGACATTGTACTCTTTAGGTTCTCTCTCAATTTTTTCCTGGAGCTACTCCCAACCAATAATGCCATAGCAGGGATACTAAGGTAGATCTGTTCCTGGGAGACAGGGAGCTCCTCTGATTCTGGCTCAAGGACTCACCTTCAGCCTGGCCACAATATTTGTAGAACAGTTTCTCTTTTTTCTTTTGCTGGCTTTGAAGAAGCAAGTTGCCATGAATTCTATAGCTACAAGAAAATGAATTTTGCTAACATCCTTAGCCATCTTTGGAAGCAGATTTTTCTCTACTAGAACCTTCATATTAGAATGTAGCCTGGCCAACACCTTGGTTTCAGTCCTGTGAAGCCCTGAGCAGAGAATCCAGTTAAGTTATAATTAGACTCCTGACCCACATAATAAATGTATCATTTTAAGCCAATAAGTATGTGATAATTTGTAATGCAGCAGTAGGTAACTAACACAAGAATTGAACATATAAATTTGAACATATATGCAACAAACATTTTGACCCCTAAATATATAATGTAATACCTGACAGAAATATGAGGAGAATAGGTAAATCAAAAATTGATGTGAAAAGTTTTGACTTTTTTTTCATAAAATGAACAAAAAATTTTAAAAGATAACCAAAGTTATAGCAGTTTTAAATATAATCAATAAACTAGTATATATATTTAGGTCACAGTCTTTTATCTAAAACTCACAAGACCAGATGAATTTCAGAATGTAGATATTTTTGGTAATAAGGTAAAATTATATAACACATATGCTATATATTATATGAAATCTCTGGTGGGCTCTAGCACAGGATTCCATAATCAAAAATTAATATTTCTGCAGCTAAATAAATAAAAAGTAAATAAAGACATATGTAGCTGCTTACCAGTTCAGGATAGGTTTTTGTCACTGAATCCATTCAGGTCAGCTCATATTTCCCCACCAAATGAGTTTTAAAAATATTAATTTTAGACCCTTTCAGGTTATAGAATTGCAAATAAGAGATTACAGACCTGTGTTTCATATATAATATTACATCCAAAAATAGAATCCATATTCTTTTTGAGCATGCATAGAATATTTACAAACATTGTACATTTTTGTGTTATGCTTTTAAAACATCTTCAGTATATTCTAAGGAATCGGTACCAAACAGACCATGTTTTCTGACCTCAGGGAGATAAAAATTGAAGTCAGTAACAAAAGAATAGTTAAAAAACCAAACGAACCAAACAAAAAAACTTCACGTTTGGAAATCAAATAAGCTATTAAATATCTTTCAGTAGAATAGGAACTTATACACTACCAAGTGTAAAATAGCTAGCTAGTGGGAAGCAGCCACAGAGCACAGGGAGATCAGCTCAGTGCTTTGTGTCCACCTAGAGGGCTGAGATAGCGAGGGTGGGAGGGAGACGCAAGAAGGAAGAGATATGGGGATATATGTGTATGTATAGCTGATTCACTTTGTTATAACGCAGAAACTAACACACCATTGTAAAGCAACTATACTCCAATAAAGATGTTAAAAAAAATGAGATATTTATGGAATGTAGCAAGCAGAATTTAGGAGATTATTTTTTACCTCAGAGTTGTAAGAATATAAATAAATTGAAAAATAAGATACAAATTGCACTGAAAACCTAGAAGAAAGGGCAACAGGGAAAAAAGGAGAGAACAATAAGAAAATCAACTTCCCACTCAGCCCCTCTGACACTATGCCAACAGGGAAATTGGAGCACCAGCTGCTTCTGCCAGACAGCTGATGGAAGATTACCTCCCTCTTTAGGTGGGGGAATGGACACAGCTTCCATGTATTTGGAGTGTGGATGAACTCCCCACCTGGCCCGCTGAAACTGCCGGAGTAAAGCAAGTATTGCTGAAATTGTTAGTTGCCCTTTCCTCAGTTTCTTGGCTAGAGGAAACAGGCTTTTCTTGGAGCTTATTTTATCTGTGTGTTGCGTGTTCTGTGTTGGAGGCTTCTACAGCACTTTGACTGGGAGACAGCAAGGAAACTTAGGGAACCCTCTCGCCTCTTGTTTTCCTTCAAATTCTGAGGTCCCTAGGCTGTCAGACTTTTCCTTGACAGAAATGGAAGTTTCCCAACTTCTACTCTTGAGGAAATTGGAAGGTTATCTCATTCCCTTTTCTGTGGTTCATGTTGGGGAAGATATTTCCAAATCATGCTGACCTATTGATATTTTTGTGAGAGACTCTGGCGTTGTTACTTCCAGTCTCTGCTTTCTCCAGGACCCAGGGATGCTTTCAAGGAGGGAGGAGGCTATGTTGGAAACAAGTATAGCATGTTATACTGTACTCAGTTTTACCCCTGTCCCCTCTGGTTCCTTCTTGGAGTGAATTCTTTCCAAGAATTGCATGAGAGCAATAAGACTTCTATTTGCCTGGTGCAAGGTTTCACAACCTCAGCACTATTGAAATTTTGGACTAGATAATTATTTTTTGAGTGTGCTCTCCTGAGCATTGGATGATATTTAGCCACATCCCTAGCTTCTACCCACTAGATGCCAGTAACAACCTCCTCCCCCACCTTTGTAGCAGTGAAAAGTCTCCAGATATTGAAAAATGTCCCCTGGGGAGTAAAATTGCTGGGTAAGAACCAGTGATTTAGCTTAGATTTGCTAGACATACCTAACATGTCTGAATGCTATTTGAATTTAAGGTATGATCTCCCTGTAATGAATTCTGCAAATAATGAAAGCCCACTTCCACCTTTATTTTGCATATATATTCTTACTGAGTTGAGTAGAGATGGGAGGTGATTATTTAGAAAAGCCTATCTACACTTTTGTAGAAAAGAGTCCTCCAGGAGCACTGTTGTGCTTTGACCAAGTTGTTTATTAAAATAATTCAATAAATTCAGTGCTCACTCTGTGCAGAACAGAAGGAATTGTTTTGGTAGTGTTATAAGTTGATACTCAAGAGCACATCGTAGATGATTCTCTGAGGAAATGCAAACTTTCCTTGGGAAATTTATGCAGCCCGAGAGTTACTGAAAAGAAATTGTTTCTTCCATTAAGGGCAGACCTAACTGAAGGGGAAATTTGAAGAAAATAGCAAGATTTTATTTCCTTTATTATTTTCGATGTGTTCCTATCTCTATGCCCTAGCGTACCTACCAGCTGGAAGAGATTTGTGTCCAATATCATGACTTGATTTGTGGGAGCCCCAGAGGCCTCTCTAATCTCTCCTATATTTGCTATTTTCTTTGGAAATTAAATATTTTTTAATATTTGGGAAGCTTTTTATGGAATATCATTTTATCCCCCAAAGAATCCTATGCATTTATAGGCATTCCAAGACATAATATCATTCTAAATTGATGTGCCAAAAAAGAATAAAAAATAAAATGCCTAAATTGAGTATAAAACCATAAAACACAACTCATTCTGAAATGATATGCCTAAGTTGATTTTTTAAACAAAACAAAACATATTAAAGCACAATTTGCACATTCTATTGCCTGGAACAAAACAAATACCACCTGAGCCTAACTCTCCATTCCCAGTGTTAGCAGTTAGGAAAACTTTTTGTCTCAGCATAGAATATGGCCTTGAGTTGTCACCTGAGAGGTGCCTTGGGATAAGCTTGACCAGCAGACGGTACATCCTGGAAATGTAGGCACACTCATGAGGTAAGGCAGGGACTTAGGCACCTACCTAAAAAAATCTAAGGGATGAACAATAGTGCCATTTAGCAGGACAAATAACAACTACAGAGCATATGAAAATGTATGTTATGGAACAACCCAGGAAGCAGGATGTCTGATATTTCTAAGTAGGCAGAACAGCAGAAAATGGTGCTGAGGGTCTTGGTGTCAGGCACACAAGTAAAGGTCCCTATAGATATGGTCATATAGCACATGTAGGGTATATGATCTGGGATCTAGTTCCTGTTGGGATTAGACGATGGCAAGATCTTGGAGGAATGGAGTAATGGGAAGGTTGTAGGGTAAGAAATCTTAATTAGAGAGGCCAGGAGATATAGTCCGTGGGATGGAAAAGAAGTGGGGTGTTATTGCAAATGCAAGGTAGAAGCCCCATTTACAAAAATTGTGTGGTCAAAGTAAGCCTATAACTCATGTGAGTTATTGAACTAGGATTTCTTAATTTCCTTGTATCATAGTCAAGATTGGATTGATGTCAGATCCTGGACCAGTACTTAGCAAGTGTTGCCCTTAACCATGGAGGGATAATTCTATGAGAGTTGTCAATGTAAAATTGCACTGGATAAGTTAAACAGGCAAGGAGGATGTTATTCAAGACTACTGCAAAAGGAGAGAGAGATTGCGCTCAACTCCACTGAAACAAAAAGCAGGAGATTTGTTTTTTTTAATCAAGAACAAATATTGTTTTTTTATTTAATGAAGAGAAAGGTATGTGTAACTAAAAACTAAACAGTGGCAGGTAGCTTAAATTATAAGTTTTGTTCATAAAAATTAGAAAATGTTAAATATCTTATGGGATAACTTAAACTGAGAATTGACTAAATTTGTATTAATATTTTATCACGATTAATAAAATATTTCTTAGCTACCTTATAGCTTACGCAGAATTTACACACATAAATTTTGAAAGAAATTAAACATAACTTTGTCTACATGTTTTATCTAATATGCTGTAAAAATTTCTGGTATTTCCAAAATCATTCTAGTTATATTTGAAAGAGTCAGCATCAGCAATCTATGATATTTAAAAGGCAGGAGAGGTTTTTCTTTTAATTTAGTTTTTTTATACAGCACATTCTTGTTAGTTATCTGTTTTATACATATTAGTGTATAAATGTCAATCCCAAACTCCCAATTCATCCCGCCCCCACCCCCACCCCGCTTTCCCTGCTTGGTGTCCATACGTTTGTTCTCTATGTCTGCGTCTCTATTTCTAAGTGGAAGGAGAGTTTTTAAGCACCGGTGCAAGCTACTAAAAAAGTACTAGAGGAGTTTCCGGGGTCGGGGGGTAGTTGGTCTGTGTGATCAGACCATCTGTATTTGTTAACTGGTGCTTACTGAAGTTAGACTACTTCTCTCCCACAGAGACTAAGAGACAGGAGCCATATATATGTATTTTTTTTCTTTTTTTAATTTTTGAATTTTATTTTATTTATTTTTTTATACAGCAGGTTCTTATTAGTCATCAATTTTATACACATCAGTGTATACATGTCAATCCCAATCGACCAATTCATCACATCACCACCCCCAGCACCCTGCTGCTTTCCCCGCTTGGTGTCCATACATTTGTTCTCTACATCTGTGTCTCAATTTCTGCCCTGCAAACCAGTTCATCTGTACCATTTTTCAGGGTTCCACATATATGTGTTAATATACAATACTTATTTTTCTCTTTCTGACTTACTTCACTATGGATGACAGTCTCTAGATCCATCCACGACTCAACAAATGACCCAATTTTGTTCCTTTTTATGGCTGAGTAATATTCCATTGTATATTTGTACCACATCTTCTTTATCCATTCATCTGTAGATGGGCATTTAGGTTGCTTCCATGACCTGGCTATTATAAATAGTGCTGCAATGAACATTGGGGTGCATGTGTCTTTTTGAATTATGGTTTTCTCAGGGTATATGCCCAGTAGTGGGATTGCTGGGTCATAGGGTAATTCTATTTTTAGTTTTTTAAGGAACCTCCATACTGTTCTCCATAGTGGCTGTATCAATTTACATTCCCACCAACAGTGCAAGAGGGTTCCCTTTTCTCGACACCCTCTCCAGCGTTTGTTGATGGTAGATTTTCTGATGATGCCCATTCTAACTGGTGTGAGGTGATACCTCATTGTAGTTTTGATTTGCATTTCTCTAATAATTAGTGATACTGAGCAGCTTTTCATGTGCTTCTTGGACATCTGTATGTTTTCTTTGGAGAAATGTGTATTTAGGTCTTCTGCCCATTTTTGGATTGGGTTGTTTGTTTTTTTAATATTGAGCCTGCATGAGCTGTTTATATATTTTGGAGATTAATCCTTTGTCCGTTGAATCGTTTGCAGATATTTTCTCCCATTTGAGGGTTGTCATTTTGTCTTGTTTATGATTTCCTTTGCTGTGCAAAAGCTTTTAAGTTTCATTAGGTCCCATTTGTTTATTTTTCTTTTTATTTCCATTACTCTAGGGGGTGGATCCAAAAATACCTTGCTGTGATTTATGTCAAACAGTGTTCTTCCTATGTTTTCCTCTAAGAGTTTTATAGTGTCTGGTCTTACATTTAGGTTTCTAATCCGTTTGGAGTTTATTTTTGTGTATGGTGTTAGGGAGTGTTCTAATTTCATTCTTTTACATGTAGCTGTCCAGTTTTCCCAGCACCACTTATTGAAGAGACTGTCTTGTCTCCATTGTATATCCTTGCCTCCTTTGTCATAGATTAGTTGACCATATGTGTGTGGGTTTATCTCTGGGCTTTCTATCTTGTTCCATTGATCTATGTTTCTGTTTTTGTGCTAGTACCATATTGTGTTGAGCACTGTAGCTTTATAGTATAGTCTGAAGTCAGGGAGTCTGATTCTTCCAGCTCCGTTTTTTTCTCTCAAGACTGCTTTGGCTCTTCGGGGTCTTTTGTGTCTCCATACAAACTTTAAGATTCTTTGTTCTAGTTCTGTAAAAAACGCCATTGGTAATTTGATAGGGATTGCATTGAACCTATAGATGGCTTTGTGTTGTATAGTCATTTTCATAATATTGATTCTTCTAATCCAAGAACATGATATATCTCTCCATCTGTTTGTGTCATCTTTAATTTCTTTCATCACTGTCTTATGGTTTTCTGAGTACAGGTTTTTACCTCCTTAGGTAGGTTTATTCCTGGTATTTTATTCTTTTCGTTGCAATGGTGAATGGGATTGTTTCCTTAATTTCTCTCTCTGAGCTTTCATTGTTAGTGTATAGGAATGCAAGAGATTTCTGTGCATTATTTTTGTATCCTGAAATGTTACCAAATTCATTGATTAGCTCTAGTAGTTTTCTGGTGGCATCTTTAGGATTCTCTATGTATAGTATCATGTCATCTGCAAACAGGGACAGTTTTACTTCTTTTCCAACTTGTATTCCTTTTATTTCTTTTTCTTCTCTGATTGCTGTGACTAGGACTTCCAAAACTATGTTGAATAATAGTGGCCAAAGTGGACATCCTTTTATTGTTCCTGATCTTAGAGGAAATGCTTTCAGTTTTTCACCATTGAGGATGATGTTTGCTGTGGGTGTGTCCTATATGGCCTTTATTATGTTGAGGTAGGTTCCCTCTATGCCCACTTTATGGAGAGTTTTTATCATAAACGGGTATTGAATTTTGTCAAAAGCTTTTTCTGCATCTATTGAGATGATCATATGGTTTTTATTCTTCAGTTTGTTAATATGGTGTATCACATCGACTGATTTGCGTATATTGAAGAATCCTTGCATCCCTGGGATAAATCCCACTTGATCATGGTGTATGATCCTTTTAATGTGTTGTTGGATTCTGTTTGCTAGTATTTTGTTGAGGATTCTTGCATCTGTATTCTTCAGTGATATTGGTCTGTAATTTTCTTTTTTTGTAGTATCTTTGGCTGCTTTTGGTATCAGGGTGGTGGTGGCCTCATAGAAGGAGTTTGGGAGTCTTCCTTCCTCTGCAATTTTTTGGATGAGTTTGAGAAGGATGGGTTTTAACTCTTCTCTAAATGTTTGGTAGAATTCACCTGTGAAGCCATCTGTTCCTGGACTTTTGCTTGTTGGAAGATTTTAATCACAGTTTCAATTTCATTACTTGTAATTTGTCTGTTTATATTTTCTATTTCTTCCTGGTTCAGTCTTGGATGGTTATACCTTTCTAAGAATTTGTCCATTTCTTCCAGGTTGTCCATTTTATTGGCACAGAGTTGCTTGTAGTAGTCTCTTCGGATGCTTTGTATTTCTGCAGTGTCAGTTGTTACTTCTCCTTTTTCATTTCTAATTTTATTCAGTTGAGTCCTCTCCCTCTTTTTCTTGATGAGTCTGGCTAATGGTTTATCAATTTTGTTTATCTTCTCAAAGAACCAGCTTTTAGTTTTATTGATCTTTGCTATTGTTTTCTTTGTTTCTATTTCATTTATTGCTGCTCTGATGTTTATGATTTCTTTCCTTCTACTAACTTTGGGTTTTGTTTGTTCTTCTTCCTCTACTTCCTTTAGGTGTAAGGTTAGATTGTTTATTTGAGATTTTTCTTTTTCTTGAGGTAGGCTTGTATAGCTATAAGCTTCCCTCTTAGAACTGCTTTTGCTTCATCCCATAGATTTTGGATCGTCATGTTTTCATTGTCATTTGTCTCTAGGTTTTTTTTGATTTCTTCTTTGATTTCTTCAGTGATCTGTTGGTTATTTAGTAACATATTGTTAAGCCTCCATGTGTTTCTGTTTTTTGTTTTTTACCCTGTAGTTCATTTCTAATCTCATAGCATTGTGGTCAGAAAAGATGCTTGGTATGATTTCATTTTTCTTAAATTTACTGAGGCTTGATTTGTGACCCAAGTTGTGATCTATCCTGGAGAATGTTCCGTGCGCACTTGAGAAGAAGTGTAGTCTGCTGTTTTTGCACGGGATGTCCTATAAATATCAGTTAAATCTATCTGGTCTATTGTGTCATTTAAAGCTTCTGTTTCCTTAGTTATTTTCATTTTGGATGATCTGTCCATTGGTGTAAGTGAGGTGTTAAAGTCCCCCACTATTATTGTGTTACTATTGATTTCCTCTTTTAGAGCTGTTAACAGTTGCCTTATATATTGAGGTGCTTCTATGTTGGGTGCATATATAATTGTTATATCTTCTTCTTGGATTGATCCCTTGATCATTATGTAGTGTCCTTCCTTGTGTCTTGTAACATTGTTTTTTTTAAAGTCTATTTTATCTTATATGAGTATTGCTACTCCAGCTTTCTTTTGATTTCCATTTGCATGGAATGTCTTTTTCCATCCCCTCACTTTCAGTATGAATGTGTCCCTAGGTCTGAAATGAGTCTCTTGTAGACAGCATATAGATGGGTCTTGTTTTTGTATCCATTCTGCAAGCCTGTGTCTTTTGGTTGGAGCATTATTCCATTCACATTTAAGGTAATTATCAGTTATGTATGTTCCTATGAACATTTTCTTAATTGTTTTGGGCTTGTTTTTGTAGGTCCTTTTCTTCTCTTGTGTTTCCCACTTAGAGAAGTTCCTTTAGCATTTGCTGTAGAACCGGTTTGGTCGTGCTGAATACTTTTAGCTTTTGCTTGTCTGTAAAGCTTTTGATTTCTCCATGGAGACTGAATGGGATCCTTGCTCTTGCTGGGTAGAGTAATCTTGGTTGTAGATTCTTCCCTTTCATCACTTTAAGTATATCATTCCACTCCCTTCTGGCTTGTAGAGTTTCTGCTGAGAAATCAGCTCTTAACCTTATGGGAGTTCCCTTATATGTTATTTGTCATTTTCCCCTTGCTGCTTTCAATAATTTTCCTTTGTCTTTAATTTTTGCCAATTTGACTACTATGTGTCTCAGTGTGTTTCTCCTTGGGTTTCTCCTGTATGGGACTTTCTGCGCTTCCTGGACTTGGGTGCCTATTTCCTTTCCCATGTTAGGGAAGTTTTCGACTATAATCTGTTCAAATATTTTCTCGGGTCCTTTCTCTCTCTCTTCTCCTTCTGGGACCCCTATAATGCAAATGTTGTTGCATTTAATGTTGTCCCAGAGGTCTCTTAGTCTGTCTTCATTTCTTTTCATTCTTTTTTCTTTATTCTGTTCTGCAGCAGTGAATTCCACCATTCTGGCTTCCAGGTCACTTATCCGTTCTTCTGCCTCAGTTATTCTGCTATTGATTCCTTCTAGTGTAATTTTCATTTCAGTTATTATATTGTTCACCTGTGTATGTTTGTTCTTTAATTCTTCTAGGTTTTTGTTAAACATTTCTTGCATCTTCTCGATCTTTGCCTCCATTCTTTTTCCGAGGTCCTGGATCATCTTCACTATCAATGTTCTGAATTCTTTTTCTGGAAGGTTGCCTATCTCCACTTCATTTAGTTGTTTTCTGGGGTTTTATCTTCTTCCTTCATCTGGTACATAGCCCTCTGCCTTTTCATCTTGTCTCTCTTTCTCTGAATATGGTTTTTGTTCCACAGGCGGCAAGATTGTAGTTCTTCTTGCTTCTGCTGTCTGCCCTCTGTCTCTTTTTTTGCTTAAGCTTTATTTTTTTTAGAGTACTTTTAGGTTCACAGCAAAATTGAGAAGACATTTCAAGATTTCCCAAATAACTCTTGACCCTAGACATGCATAGCCTCCACAATTATCAACATCACCCAACAGATTGGGACATTTATTACAACTGATGAAACTACATTGATGAAACATAATCATTCTACGTCCATAGTTTACATTACAGTTCACTCTTGATGTACATTCTGTGGGTTTGGACAAATCTATAATGACATGATTCTACCATTATGGTATCAAGTGAAGTAATTTCACTGTCCTCAAAATCCTCTGTGCTCTACCTATTCATTCCTTTTCCTTCCCCAAACCTTGGCAACCACTGATCTTTTTACTCTCGCCATAGTTTACCTTTTCTTGAATGTCATATCGTTGGAATCATACACTATGTAGCCTTTTCAGGTAGATTTCTTTCATGCTCTGATATGCATTTAATGTTTCTCCATGTCTTTTCATGGCTTGATAGCTCATTTCTTTGTAGTGCTGAATAATATTCCCATTGTCTGGTTGTGCCACAGTTTATTATCCATTCATATATTATAGGACATCTTGGTTGCTTCCAAGTTTTGGCAATTATGAATAAAGCTGCTATAAACATTGTAGGGCAGGTTTTTATGTGGACATAAGTTTTCAGTTCCTTTGGGTAAATGCCAAAGTGTGTGACTGCTATATTTTATGGTAAGAGTATGTTTAGTTTTGTAAGAAACTGCCAAACTGTCTTCCAACATGGCTGTACCATTTTCCATTCCCAATAGCAATGTATGAGAGTTCCTGTTGCTCCACATCCTCACCAGCATTTGGTGTTGTCATTGTTCTGGATTTCAACCATTCTAATTGGGTTATAGTGGTATCTTATTGTTGTTTTGATTTACATATCCCTGATGATATATAATGTGGAGAATCTTTTCATATGCTTATTTCCCATTTGTATATCTTTTCTGGTGAAATGTCTGTTATTAAAGCCTTTGGCACATTTTAAAATCAGATTTTTTTTCATATTGTTGAGTTTTAAGAGGTCTTTGTATATTTTGGATAATAGTCCTTTATCAGATGTATGCTTTGCATATATTTTCTCAGTTGATTGTGTTCTAGTTTACATTTCCCTGATGATTAGTGATGTTGAGCATCTTTTTTTGTGTCTGTTGGCCATCTCTATGTCTTCTTTAGAAAAATGTCTTTTCAGATCCTCTGTTTTTTAATTAAATTGTTTGTGTTTTGCTATTTATATCTTAAATCTTTTGAACTTCAAAAAGCACCAGTTTTGTTTACTCATCTAATTGTGATGGAAATTTCTGGATATATTTCACCTTTTATTACTTTTTTAAAACAATCTAGGCAATCTACCATTCACACTTATTCATGGTATACACTGATTATGAATACTTATAAGATCTGCCTTTATCCAAAAAAATCTGCTATTAACATATGGGGATGTGTTATAGGATTATCCAGGATGTTTGGAGAAAGCATGAATTTTTTTTCAACCTAGAGATCTGAAAAAGGAGACTGTGAGTTCAATTGGAAAAAAAAAATTATTGTACTAACATAAACATGTGTCTCATTATAAGCCTACTGAAGACATTCAGTGATGATTGCTCACAAGAGTGCCATGCCACGAACACACATTATAACATGGATTTCAAACAAGAAAATCTATTTACATCTACAGTCATAATGGCTAAAATAGTACTAACACATGTGGTTCTTTATCCAACATTACTATTGCATTTCATGGGACAAATGAACAGAAAAATGCAGCCAACATTAAGAAAGATTTCCTACAATTGTTCTAGAATAAATTGTTTACACATTTTTATTTTACCCTTCCACAGTTTTTTAAATAGAAATAAAGTGTGGGAAAAGAAAAGAACTTCAGAATAATCACATGTCAAGTCTAATTTATATTGTGGTGTCACCTAGTTTGGCAGAAATATCATAACCAGACACAGTTGTCATTGTCCAAATATGCTATTCTTAATGATGTCCTGAATTGTAAATAATAGAAAATAATATCATTTCTAAAAATATTTTATTATCACAGTTTTAGTGATTAAGAACACAGCTATTTGACATTTAACTAATGATAAGTGATAAATAACCAAAAGTCATTTTCACCTAATTTTAGACAAATGCATCTAGAACTTACCATATTTTTTTAAAGAAGTGCCTATACTAGTTCTAAATGAATATTTATATTTCTTTCTATCTTAGGTATTTGTACTCCCCTGGATCCTTTTTATCTTTGGAAAGAATTCTCCACTTAATCTCTTTTGTCAATTCACAATGCTTTAATGAAATGAGTGCAGTTAGTGCTGTTTTTTAATCATCATACTCCATTCTTATGTACTTGCTTTTAATGAGGAACATTAGGGATATGGCCTGTAGCTTTTTCCATTCTTTGATCTAGTAAATTAACAACTTACATACTCATAAGCTGTGGCAAAGGCCCTTGCTCAGAATCTGCCAGCTCTCCAGGCCCAGATCACATGTCATGTGAGCAATGCACAGGTGGAGGGAGGAAAAGAGAGACTCAGAGCCATGGAAAATGCACAGAGCCAAGAAAAAGGCTAGCTGTTGAATCATTAGGGACACCCACAATGAATATAATAATGAAATGGGCTTGATCTCCACATCTCGGAGGATTAGTTCATATTCAAATCGTGTTTGCCCTTTCTATTAAAATACAGACTGTTGCAATTTAGAAATAAAGTAGATTTTAATGATGCTGATATTATTAACAAGAAAACCAGAGTGGGAAAAAAGATTGAAATTTTCCCCTTCCTCAGCAACAACTCTCTTGTCCATAAAGAGTTATGATAGAGTGCCTATAAGGTCACTTCTGATGTTGAATTTTTATAATTCTCCAAGTATGTAACTATAATAATTTAATTTATGTTCAAATCTGTATTAAAAAAACTTGTATGTTCATTTGATAAAGTGTATAAATTCAGTATCTGAGCCCCATTTGTTTCCATATTATTTTTTCTCACTCTACTTCTGTTTCGTCCCCAGTTTCTCTTGTCTGAATCTTCCATTTCTGAATCTCTCCAAATACAGAACAAGCTTTGCTTGTCATTCCTGGCATTAACTATCACTGTAGTCAGCAAGTTCTATCTTACTGCCCTCCTTCTGGAAGGCATTCGCCAATGAAGTTCACTTTGTTAAGCCTTCAATGAATACCTGGGAGGTTGCTGTTCTTTATCTCTTGAAGTATGATTGAGGAAAGATTTAAGTATGAATTTCACACACAAATGAGTCTGAATATGGACTTTTCATTGTTCACAGTTAAATGAACAGAAAATTCCTACATTATTTTTTAAATTTATTTTATTCAAGTATAGTTGATTTACAACATTGTGTTAATTTCTGCTGTACAGCAAAGTGATTCAGTTATACATATATATACATACCTTTTCATATTCTTTTCCATTATGGTTCATCACAGGATATTGAATATAGTTCCCTGTGCTATACAGTAGGACCTTGTTTTTATCTGCTAAACCCTTTTTATTTTTTAATTTTTATTGGGGTATAGTTGATTTACAATGTTGTGTTAGTTTCAGGTATACAGCAAAGTGAATCAGCTATACATATACATGTATCCAATCTTTTTTTAGATTCTTTTCCCATATAGACCATTACAGAGTATTGAGTAGAGTTCCCTGTGCTATACAGTAGGTTCTTATTAGTTGTCTAATTTATATATACTAGTGTATATATGTCAATGAAAATAAAAGATCAAGAGAATTGAAATCATGAAAGTGTTTGTAAAGAAACAGAATGCTTTAATTTTGTATTGTTTTAAACAAATAATAGGATGTTTTAATTTTTATTATGTTTTATTTCATTTATATCGATGTTTTACTTATTTTAGTATTTGGCTTCTGAGTATAAAAGGTGAAAACTAGGCCTAGAATCAATTCTACATCATTGGTTTGACTCAGTCACATACACATTGAATATTTATTTGAGGCTCATTGTCTCATATGTTTCTTCTTTTAATTATTATTCATACAGTAAACAAAGCATTTTTTTCCAGAGGTCTTATTCTACCCTAAGTTAGAATACTATCCGTATCATATTTTTATCATGACTTTGTCACATTAGGTTGGCTTAATTAATTTCTGTATTATGTTTGAATCACATTTCTCGTTACTAATTCTTTGCAGAATTTCAGCAACTTCCCTTTCCACATATAAATTAGAATAGAGTACAAATGAACGTCAATTTTATCCATGAAATAAATTTAAAAAGATAACTTTGGTTTAGAATGGGAATACTCTTTCTCTCTCTCCCTCTCACTCTCTTGTTTGCCGTATCCAGTTAGTTGCCAAGTCCTACATCTTCTACATTTCACTCGTCTTCATCTCACTCCTCTACCCTATTCCTATCTCCTCTTTCAGGGTCCTTTTGTTTCTTGTTTAGGACATTGAATATCCAAGCTATCTCTCACTTCAGTTTTTCCCCTTCCAATTCATTCTAGATAAACTTGTCAGATTAATGTTCCTGAATATCTCTGCCCTACTGAAAAAACCATCAATGGCTCACTATTTCCAAATTTTAAAAAGTGTATACAACCCAGCCTGACAAAGACTCCAGTCTGTCTTTTTAATTTTTTCTCTCACTCTTCTTTAGATTTCCTCTGAATTAGTTAAGTCAGGTTAATTATACTAATTATAATATCTCTCTACATTTTGTGTAATTTTCTACCTCTATTTCTTTGTTCACGTTCTAATTTTGCCCTGGAAAATCTCCGTGTTCCCATGTCTTGTCGCCCTAACCATCACTACAGTTGGGGCCCAGATCACAAAAGGTCCAGCCTGGGCTGCGAGCTTTCAATCCTCTGCTCCTCTTTAGCAGCGTTAACTGTACTTTTCGTCACGACACTCATTACTCTCTGGATTGTATATTAACTGCTTGTTTACCTGAGGACCCTCTGGAAGACCACAGTTCCTTGAAAATAGATTTAAGGTTCCTTTATCTTGTGTTTAGATTGTGAAATACTTCTTTTGTTATCTCCTGAAGTGCCCAGATACTCAACAAATATCTGATAAATGACTGAGGTACTCCTTGGTGAATGAATAAACAAGTGAGGAAAAGTAGTTTGAAATGGGCACTTGAGGATGTTTTGACCTGATGGTCTTGCTTCTCCCTCTAAAGCAGTTACAAGATCGTCACCATTGGCAGAGAAGGAGGGGAATGGAGAATGGAGTTTTAGGTGACACTTGAACATTTTTAAGAACAGATGTAGCTCGTGGTCATGTTATATTTAATAAAGGAATAACAGTAAATATTGCTTTCCAATGTGGTTAGGGAAGAGTTGGAAACTGAAAGTGCAGGTCTGTAAACTTTTTCTAACAGCATTTTCCTGTTAAGCTCAGAATTTGAGGCAGTGCATGACGGAAGAATCCTGCAGGCTTAATTTAAAAAGCTGTTTTTACCATACCAGAAAAATAGACTTTTTAAAGATTCAAAATAACTGCAAATGGAGAGCATAGGGGAATATAGTGAGAGACCCAAGGATATAATTGATACCATAAAAAAAGACTCACAATCATCAAATAGACATTGGATACTTAACTGGACACAGTGAATTTATATGGCTGTCTTCTCTCTCTGTACTTAAAAAGGGGTCAGGAGATACAGTGAGCTGTTGAGTCAGGTTAGGCAATGGACTGGCTTAAGTTATCATCATTAGATGAACAAGTCCTTTGAACAGGGGAGATAGATTATCTCTTCTGGAGAATCAAGGTGTTATTTGTTAAGCTGTGTCTCACTATTTCTACCTAAGGACAATATGTTTCAATTGATTTCCCTTATTGAATTCACGTATGAGTGATGCTTAAAGGAACAGTGGTTGTTAATGGACAGAGGAAGGAGGAGACTACTTTGGTCATTCATTTCAAGGAAATAATTGGGTGAATCTAGCTCATCTGTCATGCAGATGTGTAGTTTCTGGGTGACCTATTTTCAGATTTAGTGTCTTACCTCCTTAAGAACACCACAAGGGGATGACTGCAAAATGACTTGCATTCATGCAATGGGTACAATGGCCATGTCATTTTGAGAGCCAGAATTCGTCAACTGTATGTTACAGAATTCACATTTATTAACCGATGTGTGCCAGGAACTGTGTTATGCTATTGCACACACATTAAATCAATTAAAGCTAGACCGTCAGCTCAAAATATCCTCATTTGTTTATTCATTCATCCAAGGAGTACCTCAGTCATTTATCAGATGTTTGTTGAGTATCTGGGCACTTCAGGAGATAATCAATTGATCCTCAAATAGTTCTATATTTTAATTTCCATTTTGTAAACAAAGGAACTCAGAAAAGATGAAAAATAATGAGGAAAGGACAATTTTCTTACTATTATCAGTAACATACAAGATTTATGTGCTGCTTTGTCATTTATATTTTCATTTGAATCTTGGATTAATCAAGTGGGATGGGCAGGGCAGAAATTTTGCAAGTGAGGAAAACGAGGCATTGCCCAAGTTCACCCAACATGTAAATTACTGAACCTAGAAACAAACACAGATCCTTGTACGGTTTGATAATCCTCTTCTCTGAATCATACCAAAGTGGTTAAAACCAGATGAAATAGAAGCAGGGAGCAAAATTTGAGGAAGAAAACTTGGACAAAGGCATCCCTATCATGAATAAAATTTGTCTCTGGATTAGGCTTTTTTTTTGAGAACATGCTGGCATTTGCTTACTACCCTCCATCAAAAGTGCAAGTCAGGTCACTGTGCTGTGGATCTGTGTACTCTACTTTAAGTAGAGGGATCATTCGTAGGAGAAAGGCCAGCTTTGAGAAAGAGACTAGAATCTCTATTATATCTGAGAATATTAGAGTCACTAGAAATGTTCAGCCTAGAAATGAAAAGTTTTGCTGGGAAGAAGCAGTATCATGTGGACAGAGTAGATTCATTCTCCAAGCCCTGTTGGAAGGTCTAGGGCAGATGGATAAAATTACAGAGAACGAGCTTTCATTTTAACACTGAGAGTAACTAAACTATTTTAACCTCTTGAAGGATGTGAAGGAGGTTTTGTTGTAAGATATCAGGAGAAGACTAAACTTTATAAGCAACAACTATATCAAGCACTAATATCATTGGCTGACATTACTACTATTATTGAAACAATGCTAACAGTATAATGTAGATATTTATTTGTACCTATAAGTGACAAACTGAAGTTAAGGGAGGTTAAGTAATTTGCTCAAATACACAGCTAGCAACTAGCTGTAAGTCTTTTGTTCTAGTTGTGAGGTTAGACTAGATGACAGTTTAAACAGTAAGATGCTGTAATTCTATGAAACGCTCTCACTTGAATGCCTCATGAAGAATCAACTTAAAAGTCACCCAGGGGTATGACAAATAAATAGACCACTATTGACAATGAAACGCTGACCCCTTCATGAACCAGTGGTAGAGATAGGCATAGGTTCAAGAAATTAAGAATACAGTGGCAACCACTATCTGCCTCATTACCCAAAACATGAAGTGAGAGAAGGCACAGACCCAGCAAGGGCTGCTTGTGAGTCATGGGACTGGTTTTTCAGTGGAAGAGATGTTCACTTGTTGGTTTAGGAAACAAAGAGCTGACAGGGGAAATATGTAGCTGGAAAGTAAGAAAAGGGAAAAGCTAGAAAAAATTGCTCAGGTGTATACGATTGATTTAGCTTCTGATAGTTTTTTTTTTTCTTCGGTACGTGGGCCTCTCACTGTTGTGGCCTCTCCCGGTGCGGAGCGGATGCACAGGCTCAGCAGCCATGGCTCACGGGCCCAGCCGCTCCACGGCATGTGGGATCTTCCCAGACCGGGGCACGAACCCGTGTCCCCTGCATCAGCAGGCGGACTCTCAACCACTGCGCCACCAGGGAAGCCCCTGATAGTTTTTTAAACATATAAAAGGCAAAATAGCAAGAGAATGATCCCTGTACTAGGCCAAGAGTCAAGAGACCTTGACTTTTGTCCCTAGTAAAACTTGTTAAAATGTCGAATCCTGGTTCTGTTGACTATGACTGTGAACTGACTCTGATCCAGCACCCATACTCTGCCGCAGGCCCATTTCCATCCCCTTGTTTCCTGTGTACACCAATACCGGACCCCAGAAGGTAGCACTGGAGTGAAGATTTTAAAGATTTCAAAATTAAGGTTAGCTGGTTTAGCGAAAAGTTTAAGTTCTTCCTTAGAACAATAAAAACATAAAGTTATCAGAACTATGTATCCTGTGACTCCCAAGACATCTGAAGTCTAGTGTGTAAAAACAGGCCATTTACAGAAAGAATTAGCACATAGCTTCAGCTACTTATACCTTGGACCCAAAATAACAGTGTCTGACACAAAATTGCGTTTCATTTCTCTCTCATGTAAAAGTTGGAGGAAAGCAATTCCACTGGGTTTCCAGAGACCCAGGAGATGTCATCCTGTGGCTACACCATCTCTGCTGTGTATCCTCATCCTCACAGTTTTCAGTGGTTCCTTTCCACCTTCACCTCCAGGTACTGGGATGGAAGAAGGGAGAATGTGATGACATGTCTCTCCACTTCAAGTTTCAGACATCCTATTAGCCAGAACTTGGTCACATGCCACATCTATCTGCCAAAGAAACAGAAATCTAGTCTTCAGAGTGGTCATGTGATCCAGATAAAAATTCTATTACTATGAAAGGAAGGAATGGATTAATGAGGTAAGCAAGTGTCTCTATGGAAACCTGGCCACCCATGAGTAGGCCTGGTTTCTCTCTGTATCTCTCTCTCTTTAACACTGTAATTTTTGATAAAACCACACTCTAGTCATTTTCTAAAAAGTACACATTAGTGTTCTTGCTATACAGACATTCTCAGTGTTTCATTTGGCCAATTTATTAAAGGCAGCCTTTGGGGAAGGCCATATGGGTGTGTTTAGCTGTGGTGAGCCAGTCATTTTAGTAAAGGAAATGTATTCACAATGGAAAGACATTGCTGAGAGAGCTCAGTATGTCTCAGACTGATGAATGCTTCCTTTTGCAGACTCCATTAGACACAGGAATATTGCGGGGGAAGGGATCAGGTGGGGGAATCTGATGCTCTAATTAGGGAACTGATGACATATTTTTAATTTTAAATAATGCCCTCGAATAGGCCAAGAAAACAGGCTTTTCATGATGTAATCATGAACTAATTGCAATCTCAATGGTAGTTGATATTGATTAGAATGGAGAATGATTAGGAGACAAAACGGATGATATAAGAATGTTGAGAAGTAGCCAGTATTAGGTAGGGAAAAAAACCCTGAAAACCACAGTAATAATAAAAATGAGGAAATACAAGGGTTCTCTAAGGAGTCCAAAGCTGGCAAAACTACTGTTTCTCCAGAAACTTCAATCTGATAGAGCCCACCGAAAAAGTGATATTCCATTCCATACATTTCACAATATGTTTATGTTCTCTTATTTCAACCTTAGAAAATATGAATATCCATCTTCTGAACAACGGTTCATTCTGAGTGTAGTCAGCCTTTGGCAATTACATTCAGCAGCATTTTTAGGGGAGTGCTACATTTCATGATGATATTATCAGAGATTTGGGATTATTTAAGCTCTTCTTGACTATGCTTTATATCTCTGAACATTCAGAAAGAGCTCTTTTTCTCGCCAGTGGAAGCACCTGAGAAAATAAAACCTTATGATTTTTTTATGGCTCATTCCAAATATTTTGCTACAGATGACATTTTATTAAACTTGGATTCACTAAAAAGGAACCTTATACTCACACAAAGATGGCTTTCATTCTGCTTACATCCATAAGTATACATTGCATACATATGTGCAGATGCCACACAAGGGAGAAATTTACTAATTGTTTAGTAATCACACACATACTGTGCTGAATATATATAAAAGTGTTGGCTTGGCAGACTGTCTAGTGAGCTATTTCTTGTTTGAATTGTAGGAAACATTTGAATCTATTGTCACATTTGAAAAAAACCAGCAGAGTTTTCTCCTCAAAAGTTTTCAGTTTCAAAGTCCAAAGAACTAGGGTGAGAGCTGCTTTTGTCTCCAGTTATGTATATTTTAAATCAGCTGTTAAGTAAATACTTTCTGATGAGATTTTCAAATAATCTCTAGTTAAGATTTTCTTCTTTTCCCAAAAATGATGACAGAAGCTACTTATTCCAATTCTATTTCTCTCCAACCCTATGTGTATGTGTGTAATAGCATTTTTATTTTTCAAATTCTATAAGGTATGAGTACTTATTATCAGCATTTTAATATTTATATATCTTTTCAGTCAGAATTTTATGGTAGTGGTGAATTGGGTTGTGTTTTTTTAAATTAAAGCAGTAGTCTAATTTGAAAAAAATAAAGGTGTTTGTGGGTTCACTGTGGATTACAATCTATTCTGGAAGCAGTCAGCTGGAAAAAAAACAAGAGAGAGCAATTCCAAGTTTCTGACCAGTATGTTTAAAATATGAGGACCTCATTTCCCTTAGAGAAACAATGAAACCAACTAATGGTAAAGTCACTTAAAAAACAAAACAAAGCAAAAAACCCCAAAAAAGATGAAAAGAAAAACCTTCAACTGAGAACTTTCACAAGCATTTGAACTATAGGAATCTACTTTGAAAGTGTAATTTAACTAAATCTGTTTCTCCTTAAAAATGAACCAAGATAGTGTGATATAATTTATAGGTAAAATCAATTGTAATCTTGAGTTTTTTGTTTTTAATAGATTTATTTAATTTATTTATTTATTTATTTTTGTCTGTGTTGGGTCTTCATTGCTGTGCACGGGCTTTCTCTAGTTGCAGCGAGCAGGGTCTACTCTTCGTTGCGGTGCACGGGCTGCTCATTGTGGTGGCTTCTCTTGTTGTGGAGCACAGGCTCTAGGCACGTGGGCTTCAGTAGTTGTGGCATGCGGGCTCAGTTGTGGCACATGGGCTCTAGAGCAAAGGCTCAGTAGTTGCGGCGCACGGGCTTAGTTGTTCCGTGGCATGTTGGATCTTCCCGGACCAGGGCTCGAATCCATTGGCAGATGGATTCTTAACCACTGTGCCACCAGGGAAGCCCAAAATCTTGAGTTTTATGTGGTTAGAATTTGAGAATGAATGAGAGTAAGCAAGAACAAGCCTTGAGAAAGTACATCCTCATTATTGTAGGTTAGCTTTTTACAGGGGTATAAAAAAGAATATTTCTCTCAAAAATATTTGATATTAGCTACCATACTTTAAGCATAGAGATTTTTTTTTTTTTTATTTTTTCAAGCGGTACGCGGGCCTCTCACTGTTGTGGCCTCTCCCGTTGCGGAGCACAGGCTCCGGACGCTCAAGCTCAGCGGCCATGGCTCACGGGCCCAGCCGCTCCGCGGCATGTGGGATCTTCCTGGACCGGGGCACGAACCCGCGTCCCCTGCATCGGCAGGCGGACTCTCAACAACTGCGCCACCAGGGAAGCCCAGCATAGAGATTTTTGAATTCTAAATTCAGACTAATTAAATCAGCCACTCCCAATGCTCTGTTGAGAAGTAGTAAAAAGAAGCAAAGAATTAGCAGGCTTAATGATTGGCTCTCTCGCATTTCTTCTCCTTAGCCCTCCGAAATCACTGTTGTATGCAAGCCAAAACTTAGAAAGAATAGAAAGCTCTCCTGTGAGAGTCAACTATAGCGCTGCCCAGCAAATGCGCGTTCTCTTCTCCCCACTCTTCAGAAAGTCCTCTGGTCACCTCTGCTCACAAGTGCTTTTTCTGTAAGGATGGATCCTCTGACATGCTAGGCAGAGACCAGCTGTATTCAGCGAGCACTAGTTCTTTTCTCTTACAAATATCTAAACTACAGTGCCCCAACCCTAGATGTCTTTGACATTGGAATGCTGTTTTTTTTGGTCAAATTGCCTACTTCTGTCTTTTCCCCTTGAAGTCTAGATCCTTGAATTCTGAAAGAAACTCTGTGAATCTGTAAGTGTTCGTATTCGTTCTTCACTTGTGAGATGCGTGCTCATTTACCAAGGCCGCCTGATTGCAGAATAATGCAGCAGAAATATATAGGGCCGGATCCTACCAGAGACAGTGTGGCCAGAGGGAGATACCCCAGCCTGCATGTGCGGAGGGGCCCACTTAATTCAGGCAACCTGTATTTGTGGAAAGCTATACTGAATTATACAAAACTTCATTCCAAACATATTGATAATTTAGGTATTTTAAATGAGAAAGAGAATACAGGCCTGCAAGGGGATATAGACAAGTTAGGTGATCTTATTAGCAGAATTGGTGGCAGAGAAAGATTGCCTACTTCATCTCCTTTGGAGGGAGTTGCTTAACTGTTGAGTATCTAAAGTCAAAGTGGCTGATGTCTCTGCTCTGATCACCCTGACAGGAGCTCCTTTGCATCTAATCATCTTCATCCAAAGGCAGCCTTGTCTGTTCCCTTTGTGCCTTGTTGGGAAAAATGTTGGAAAACACAGCCATGAGGTAATAGACTATCTCAAAAGCAGCAGGGTCTCTTAACAGAAATGTCTGAGCTGTTGAGACTGTCAGAAAATCAAGATACTGTTTTTTGTTTTTTGGGTACTGTTTTTAGGACAAAATGAAAGGTAGACACACACACGCGCATGCACACACACATACATCCCTTTGTTCTTCTCACCAGAGAAAAATGTTGAAATTAATACAAACAGGAAAGGAACAAGCAGACCTTTGACAATACTTCTATTGCTCCCATTGCCAAATGACTGAAAAAAGATCTGAAAAAATTTCTTTGACTTAAAAGCCTACTTTACCTTTCAAAAGGAAAAACCAAAAGGCTTTGCTATTTCATTGGTGTTTCAATCCCAAAGCATTGGTTCTTACCAAGGAATGGGGTTCCTCATTCAATATAAATATCCCCTTTGAGGTAGATGTTTGGCCGTTACTTCTGAACTTTTCATTTTGAGTCAGCTGGGCAGAGTTTCTACATCCTATTTTCCTCCCTCAGATGGAATAAAATTGTTTCAGATTATTTTTGGTTTATTCTTGTGGTGAAGGTATGACATCAATACTTTGGACCTAAAAGGAAATTCCATATTTGGTTTTCAATGGCTGATTTAAAGATGCAAAGGGTCCTATGTGGGCCAGATCTAATCCTAGACCAAACAGACCTTCCTGCTCAGGTGGTTTGGAAACTAGGCTGTGGTAAGCACTGACTTATTTAGAGGTTTCTCTTAATCCTGCTACTTCCTATCATACATCAGGGGCTGTCACCCTACATCATGTGTGTGTCTGGGAAAGAACATGGGTGATACAACCAGGGTAAAATCTAAGACAGTGCTGAGCAACTTTTCATTTTTTTCAAATTGCTCAATAACCTTACACACTCCACCCCACCTAACCCCCAAAAGGTTATCTGACCATCTTCTTTTTCATTCAAAATGAATCAGAAGTGTTTGAGTCCCATGGGTTAACAGTAAATTCTTATATCTTAGAGTGTCTTCATTGAATAGACAGATTGCAGTGGGGAAGTTGGCACTCATTTAAGGTGATAAAATTATGATATTAGGCCACCTTTAAGAATTAGTAAAAGGGACTCAGTATTCTATTATTTATTCTGCAAATTTATTTATTTTTTCAGATTAGGAAGTTGAGGCTTAGAAAGATGAAATGACCATGACTCACATAAAGAGCTTCCCCAAAGTGGTATAGTTGGAATTAAAGTGTGTTCCACTGTTGACACTATTTTTCACACAGAAGACGTACTTGGCACTGTGCCTGGGCACAAGAGACACATTGCTGGATAAGATTGTGCTACTCCCAACCTCCTTAATCTGAGTCTCTGGTGATGGGGCCACCCACCTTTCCAAGGTTGTTTCATGTCCTTTAAGCTTTAGCTTAGCAAGCTGGTGCCAACTGTGTCCAAAACAGCTGGGTGCCGAGGCATTCTAGCTACTCTGAGAAGTTGTCCTGCTTTGAGCTGGCTCTCAGAGCCCTCAGGTCAAGCCTGCGTGGATCTCACCCAGACCCCTGTCCCAGAAGCAGTGTCAATGTTTATGGCCCACGCGATAATCTGTTCCTTAAATCTTTAGCCCTAAACCATAGGCTGAGTTTATCTTCTCTTGATCTTTACTTGAGGAAATAATTCATTTGGGATTAGATCAGGAGCCTGTTGGGCAGGATGCATGTAGCATGTGTAAATAAAATTCCTTTAGAGATAAATTTTGCTTTTAAATCCTTTCCACCTTTCCCAGCACAAATATTAGTTATTCTACTTAGGCTCTTTAATATTATGCATTCATATATTGTTTTATAATTATCAATTTCCACATACAACTTTTCTTTTAATCACACTCATATTGTGTGACGAACATAATCTCTTTTACAGATTAGAGACTGTAGATTGTAAGCTCCTCCAGGGCAGGAACCTCACCTATCTCGTGTACCATTGTGTCTGCATGGCCTGCCACATTGTACATGCTTGATGATTATCTGTGACTGAATGAGGAAATGAGGAATGACTTGCTCAGGGTCCCACAGTTGACCCCTGTGACCTTTTATCACTGACAAGCTGTTATTCAACTTCTGCTTAAACACATTTTGGGATGAGAAATTCGTTACCTTTCCAAGGAGCTGTGGTGTACATTTTTATTTATTTGTTGTTGTTGTTTTGGTTTGGTTTGGTGCCGGCACAGTCCCTACTGTCCTCTCTTCTACTCAGATTGATTCTGTTGATGTCAATCGTGGTTGCTGCACTTTTAAATGTAGGCACATGACTCCCCTGGGGTAAGTCTCTCATAGCATCCATCCCCCCATCTATGGTGATCAGTCCAAGAAGTGACACCTTGGAACCCAAGCAGACACAATCACGGTTCTCAATAATAACTCATGAATGGAAGATGAGAGATAGAGCTGCTTTCTTTTCCCTGTGATTTCAAGCTCTGGTACACCCTGTACTTCCAGTGGCCCTCTTGGCTCTCGTGTATCAAGAGGCCGCCTGAGAAAGAAACCGAACACAAAGAGATGAATGCTCAGAAATGAGACACTGTTTGAACCTCTGAATGTCCTGTTCCCAAAGCTTACTCCACCCTTGGCTTTCTCAAGTGTGTTGGCCAATAAGTACCCCATCTTTACTTTTTCATTTTTCAACGGGCTGGTGAGTGAAGGTCGGCACCGATCCTCTGTGCGGGAATTTCTCTGCTTTGCCCTCTGCACCCCTGTTGCTGTGCTCTCCTCCGTGGCTCTGAAACTTCCCCCCTCCACCACCTGCCGTCTCCGCCCCCGAAGGGCCTTCCTAGAGTGTGGAAACCTTTCCTCCTTCACGGCTCCCTCCCACTGGCGCAGGTCCCGTCCCTATTCTTTTGTCTCTGTTTTTTCTTTTCTTTTTTTTTTTTGCCCTATCCGGGTACGTGGGGAGTTTCTTGCCTTTTGGGAGGTCTGAGGTCTTCCGCCAGCGTTCAGTAGGTGTTCTGCAGGAGTTGTTCCACGTGTAGATGTATTTCTGATGTATTTGTGGGGAGGAAGGTGATCTCTGCCTCTTACTCTTCCACCATCTTGAAGCTCCTCCTGTCTCTTTGATAAAATTCTCTTAATGCCATTTCCTTAATTTTTTTTTTGCTTGCAAATTGAATATTTTTTAACGTATTTTCACTGCCACTCCATACTGTTTGTCCTGTTCTGTAAACAGCACTCCAGCTCAGCCTCACTCTCTTGATTTTTAATAGAAGTATCACCAGTTAAAACTCTCAAGTCTGGGCTTCCCTGGTGGCGCAGTGGTTGAGGGTCTGCCTGCCGATGCAGGGGACACGGGTTTGTGCCCCGGTCCACGAAGATCCCACGTGGCGCTGAGCAGCTGGGCCCGTGAGCCATGGCCACTGAGCCTGTGCGGCCAGAGCCTGTGCTCCGCAGCGGAAGAAGCCACAACAGTGAGAGGCCTGCATACCGCAAAACAAAAACAAAAAACTCTCAAGTCTGACACATTTTAAATTGTCTCCCATAATTTTCAATAATTATTCTTTCTTTTTAAATGATTTTACATTTATTTCAAGTCCACTTTCATTTAGTTAGATAGGTTCTAGCTTTTCTACTCATTGAGATCTGTCTTGAGTCTATCAGGAATTGCATTTTCTATTTCATTTGACTTTATTTTTTAATTTTTGTTTATTTTTTTTTGCTGTACGCGGGCCTCTCACTGATGTGGCCTCTCCTGTTGCGGCCTCTCCTGTTGCGGAGCACAGGCTCCGGACGCTCAGGCTCAGCGGCCATGACTCACGGGCCTAGCCGCTCCGCAGCATGTGGGATCTTCCCGGACCGGGGCACAAACCCATGTCCCCTGCATTGGCAGGCAAACTCTCAACCACTGCACCACCAGGGAAGCCCTCCTTTGACCTTATATTTTCACAGCTATGTTTAAAAATTGTGGGTTTTAATTTTGTATTGTATGTTAAAGTTTTAAAAAGTTAAAAACTTATATGGAAGAATGCTATTTATAAACCCAAACTAGTATTTAATAGTTTTCTTAGGTGAATGTAAAAGCTAGTAGATTTATTTGTGAACATTACTCTCCTAAATCTTTATTCACCTTGAAGCTCCACTAATGACTATTAGTGCAAAAATGTGATTTCATTCAGCTCCTGTCTGGGAAACCAGAAACAACAACAACAACAAAATTGCTTCTTTGCTTTATTTGCTAAATATTTTGCACAGTGCTTATTTTGTATCACTTCCCATATTAAGTGTAAGAGGAGACTCATTGGCACATTATAAATAAGCAATTAATGCTGAAAAGGGAGATACTTCCAAAGCTAGCATTTCCCCAAGAAATAAAGAAGACATGAGATCAGTACCCCAGAGATTCTACAAGTGCCTGTGTGTCTTCTGTCTCCCTCTTTTTGCAGGATCAAATGAAAAATTGAGAAAGAATGCAGATAATTGAAATATATACACGTTGCCTTAGTTATCTCAATGTTTTCAAACAAAAAATATGCTTGGCTTGAATAGTATTATTAACCCCCATGTTTTAGTCATCATCTTCTTGAGTTTTAAAAGAAGGAAAAGGTAAAAAATGAGAGGGAAAGACATTTCTTTATGCACACACACATTGTGTGCATAAAGAAAGGGCACCTTGATAACACAGAAGCAGACACGCAGACATACAGACATTGGGATCAAAACATCAGGGACGCCAGCTCAGTTTTACAAAAATTGTCTCATAATATCTTACTGAAGAAGCCTCTTCTATCCAGTGTCCATACTTTTCAGCTATCCTCCTTGAAGTCCTACATAACCCTTGACCTAAAGTCCAGGTTCAGAGAAGTGGACCAGTAGTTAAAGACTTATTCAGTCATGTTTCTGGCTTTTGGGATTTATAAACTACTGGTTAATTAATAAAAGATTCAAAAGAATACATACTCACAATTAATTGTACAGATGATAGAGTACCTAAGAATCTATCAAAACATAAGTAGGGTTGTTAATAATATAGCAGAGAACAGAGTTATATCCCAGGTTCCATGCATTTTTCATAAAAGGTAGAGACAGCTGTCAGGTTTCAAACCATTCAAGACAGAGACCCAAGCAAAGGCATGGAGAGTTTGAAAGAAAATAGACAAATTTGACTAAAGAAGATGCTATGCTAGTAGGTATTGTAGTGTTAGTGTCAATTTAAGATTAATGCATGTTAACGGGAAAGAAATGATGACAAATTAATCTCCTTCTCCCTCCTCCGTTTGACCAGTACAATGAAGTAAATATTTGTCTTAATATCCAGATGACATTTAAGCAACCTATATAACTTTACTTATATGAATGAAATCTGCCCGCAAAAAGCCAAGAAGAAAATCCAAAGGAGCCAGAACATTGGTTTTCAACTCCAAATCATATGTAATTAATTTAAGATATTCAAGCAGGAGATTTTGGGGAAAGAGATTGAGTTTTGTTAAGTGGGGAAGGGAACAGAGGAAGAGAAAGAGGATCACTCTTCTTGGACAGCTGCTCTGTAGCAGGGACCATGCAAGTTAGAGTGACCACATTAGCTCCTTACTATCTCATTAGAAGCAACATTAACAGAAAGGAAATGAGTCCTTACCCCATGTGCTTACCTTTGGCTTACCACAACATGATTGGCAAGGCCCTAGGAAACCTCTGAGATGATGGTGAGAACGTTCAACACAGTATTTACTCTAAAACTACAGGCAAGGTCTAGCATACGGCTTTGATTTCAGGCAAACGCTTTTAACGGGCAGCTTTAGGGTTTAGAGAGGACAGTAGTCTCAGATGTTTTTATGTGCTGATTTTAAGGTGTTTTCATTGACTGCTCTGAAAGCTTTCAGTTTCTCATTCGCAGGCAGATGGATGGCTCCTTAGGATGCTCTTGAATGCTTTCTCTGTCTCTGACCAGGGTGAACTGAAAGAAGCATTTGGTAGAGTGGAATGTTTGCCCTGGCAGGAGAACCCAGAGATTTCAACAAATAAACATGTGCATCTGTGAATGGATTGATTATTATTTTTTCTCTGAAGTGATTAAGAGCACAGTCCTAGTTAAAGCTGGGGAGGGCAGGAGGAAGGGAGGGAGAGAGAGAGAGAAAGAGAGAGAAAGTGCAAGCGCGATTGGGAGGGAGAGAGATTATCCTATTGGTGCAGTTCTCCCGTTTAAACTAAAGTAGGCCTAAGGGTGATGAGGTAAAAATAAGGTATATGGGTGAGAAAGAAAAAAAATGGAGCTATTGGCAAGAAAACAGACGTCTGGTATCTCTGTAAATGTTTTAATCGGCTGAGCTCTGACTGATCATTAGGGTCAAAACACCATCTTCATTCACATAGTCCTGATGATTTCAGCCCAAAATGGGTACGGTTTATGTATAAAAAGAAATAAAAATATTTTGTGGTTCCTGGTTTGCCAACATTAGTTCACTTTTTGGTCACTTAATTAATTAAATTATTCAACAAATATTTATTAAGCATCTCCTTATGCCAGACAATGTTCTAGGCATTGAGGAGAGAAAGACAGAATAATGAACAGGACAAATAAGGCTCTCATAGAATATATTTTAATGGAGGATTTCTCCATCTTTGCTAAAAAAAGTTCTTCCAAATCTCTTTAAAAAGTAGTTGTAATCTACATTTTGTATTTCTTCCCTCTTTCCCTAATTTCTCCTCATCTTTTGCCAATTTTAATCCAGTTTATAAATATTTTAAAGGGAGGAAAAAGTGGTTTATAAGTTAAGTACTACCAGTTAGGACCTTTGACTTTTTGTGCTTAAAGTATACTTATCGTTTTGTCCAGAAGTGCTGCATTCCTGTGGTCCTGGTTTATTGCTGAAATGCTTTCACAGGTTCAGTGGCATCCGGTGTTGAGCGTTGGTGCTCCTTCTTTAGTCTGCATTACTTATCTCCCTAGGAAATCCTGTGCAGGCAACCACTTCTGTCTCCTTAAATAGGCTGTCAGGTCCTAGCTCTATTTCCAGACTGGAATTCCCCCTCCCATTGCCCTTAAGTCTTTCTAAGTCTTTCGCAAACACTGGTAAACTCAAAGATGGAGGGGAATGTTGGCTCTACATGATTGTATCTGTTGTTTTGCAATTAAATATATTAATCTACCGCCTACCATTTTTCTTCAAGGTATTCACACTGGATTAGACCACAGTTTACATTTTCTGTCAGCAAATTTGTGTTTTTCCTGGTTCTTGAAGGAGTTAGTGTTTATGCTACTCAAATCATGGGGAGAAACATGATTAAAATAGGTTGAATTTTGCTCAAGCCAGGAATGAGTTGCAAATTAGCGGCAGCATAATATGGTAGTTAAGACCACAAATCCTGAGGCCTACTGTCCTAGTTCAAATGCCAACTGAACTTAGGCACACAGTTTGCTCATTGGTCAAAAAGAATAATAATACTATGTACTTTTCATGATTGTTGTAAAAGTTAACTTAGTTGTCACATGTGAAGCACTTAGAACATTGCTTGGCTTATTGCAAGCCCTATTTATAAGTGACATTATTATTGTCATTATTAACAGCAGCCTTAAAGTCCGAGATAGGGGAAGAACAATTCTGAACTAAGAAGGCAAAAGTTTAAGCCTTTACAGAATAGGTTAAGGTTTGGAACTGACTTATATGTTACCTCTGATTGCTTTGCTCAATGCCAAAATAGTTACTATGACACCAAACAGAAAACTAATTTTAATTAATAATGAATGTGATCTCATAAAAATAAAGAGTATATTTAATGTCCATTAGGGTAGGAATGATCTAATTGACAATTTGAGTTTCCTCTTCTGTGAACTGTCTTTTCATATCCTTTGGAAAGTTTCTGTTTTGTGTTGTCTTTTTCTCATTGCTTATAGGATTTCTTGGTGTACTCTGCAAATTAGGGGAGGGACTCCATCTCTCTGGCCTAATTTTTCAATGTGATGAAATGTCCCTGGAATTGACACTCTTTGCCTACTCCTTATTCTCTCTTCTGAATGATTTAACGCACTAGTGAGAATAGAAGTATCTAAGCATACTCTGTGCCATCCTTTCTGAGTCTCTCTTTTCATGGAGAAAAAGAGTGCAGGACACATTCACAGATCTGCTTTGCACCATGTAGCAAGCATCTTGTCCATGTGGGGGAGGCCTGTATTTATCCAGCTGTTCCAGGGCCAGGTAGGTAATTCTAACTCACGGTGAAGTATTAAAAAACTCATTTGACTGCAGATCTAAAACGATGTTTGCTTTATTGTTCAGAGTCCTGATAAGAAAGAGATAACCACTCAAACCAAGTCTTTTAGGAGAGTTTAAAAAGACACCATTTATAAAGATATGGACAGATTAGGGAAACCAACAAGGGTGGTAGTACCCCAGGGATTGTAAGAACAGGAACCATTGCTATAAGAAGACCTGAAAAGAAAGAGAGTAGGGATAACCATCAAAGTGTGGAGAGTAAGATATATGGAGAATGTATGGTAGAAACTATGTAGATATAGGGGACAAAGTCCTATCTCTTATACGAACTTCTTAGGATAATGCCAGTTTGGATATACTACAGTATACTCCAACCTGAAATCTAGAACACTAGTCACCATCAGTGCTCTTCATATGCTTTTTTGCCATCTGTATACATCCTCCTGGTTGACATGTCTCTTTGTGTCTTTTGCTTATTTCCCAGTTTGTTTGTCTTTTCACTATTGAATTCTGAGATTTCTCTGTATATTTCAGATACTTGTTCTTTGTCAGATATGTGGTTTGCAAAATTTTTCTCTCAGTAGCTTCTCTTTTTATCCTCTTAAGAGGATCTTTCTCAGAGCAGAAGTTTTGAATTTTGATGAAGACCAGTTTATCGTGGTTTCCTCTTAGGGATCATGCTTTTGTTTTCAAGTTTAAGAACTTTTTGCCTAGTCCTAGATCGAGAAGATTTTCTCTTTTTTCCTAGAAGAGGAAAAAAGTTTTACACTTCATGTTTAATTCCATCATCAATTTGGAGTAAATTTTGTATAAATTATGAGAATTAGGTTGAGATTCACTTTTTTGCCTATGGATGTCCAACTAATCCAGCACCATTTTTTGTTGAAGAAGCTATCTTTCCTATACTAAATTCCCTTTGAACATTTGTCAAAAATCAGTTGTACATATTTTTGTGGATCTACTTCTAGCTTATTTATTTTGCTTCATTGAACTGTGTGTCAATTTCTTCACCAATACAACACATTCTTGATTACCATAGTTATATAACGTCTTGAAATTGAGTAGACTGATACCTCTCACTTTATTCTACTTTCTCAAAATTATTTAGGTATCCTAGTTTCTTTGCTTTTCCATATAAATTTTGGAATAATCTTGCTTACATATACAAAAATCTTGTGGGGATTTTGATAAGAACTGCCTCAAACTGTATATCAATTTGAGGTGAACTGACATCATTACTGTCTCGAGATGAACACAATATATTTCTCTATTTATATCTCCTTTGTTTTCTTTTATCAATAGTTTTCAGTAATCAAGTCCTGTACTCATTTTGTTAGATTTATAACTAATTATTGCATATCTAATTTTGTATCTGAATTATCAATTTTAGCTTTCCATAGTCTTATGCCCAGTTACACCTCTATTTTCTACTATGTAGACATAGCTGTTACATCTAAGAAATAAAATTCTTCTTAAGTCTTAAAAATAAGACTTTTTTCTCTATATTTTCGATCGTGGGCTGACACACATTTTCAAAGCATCTGAACAGTATTTGAAAACTGTGTTACTGCCTTATTGTTTATCAAAGCATTCCCTTTTCTCTGATTACCACTTAGGAAAAGCAAGCTGTATTTGTTTGTTTGCTCTAGTGTCTCTTCCGTTAACTTCGTTTAGCTTGAAACCAAATAGGGTTATTAAACTGATATTGTTTTCTTCATTTTAAAGTATGTAAGAAAATTCCTCTCTGAATCATACATTTCCCAGAAAATTTTGATAGCTAAGTTTCCAAATACCACCCACATCTTTAAGAGAGAGACATGACTAACAAAAGACCTGCATATATAATTTAGGGCCTATATCCTGAATCAAAGTAGAAACTTTAATGTTCACTGCTTCAAGCTTTCTTCTTGCTAACTAAACACCATGTGAAAATTGCATAAAACAGACTTACTGAAGTAATTCGCTCCGTAGAGAATACTATTTTTATCTTTTAAGAACAAAAATGCTGTTAACGGTTATTCACTTTTTCACTTACTCCTTTGGAATGTTATAGTCAGACATTGAACATGCAAAGTTCCATTGATTGTGAATCTTGTTATCCCTCTCAAAGTTCAAATTGTCTTCTAAGTAAAGTTAGGAGTATGTTAATACAGAAATAATGCTCAGTAACACTTGGCTTTCAGAAACATAAAAAGCAACAGAAGTCTGGCCCAGTACTGAAGCTCCAAGTAAAAAAAAAAAAAAAAAAGTAATATTTTATATGTAGTAACATCTTATGTTTTCTCTTGGTTTCTTTAGGAATAGATAAGTGATAATGTCAAGTTTTTCCTCTTCATTTTTAATAAAAATATTTCTAATGATGTAGACATGTTAAACATTCTTTAAAAATTTCTTAAATTTCTTCTGATTCCCTAAAATTTGATAAATCAAAACTCTCTAACATTGTATTGGAAGTGACAGAATGAAATTTGCAAAAACCCCACTACAAAATTAATTCTTGGAGAAACCTTTTTATTTAGTTCATTAGTGCAAAGTTGATATAGCTAAACCTGAAAACCACTGATAAATTGTCAGTGTTTTCAGATAGGCTGACCAAAAAAAGAAATTAACCCAAGAGTATGGATTATGGAACATTGGTATTGCAATAATTTTATGACTTATTTTTCTTACTCTAAAGAAATAAACAAAAATTAAGCTTAAGATATAAATCAAAATATATTTTTTTGATTCCATGAGAATGAGAAAAGAGAAGAAGAAAGGACCAAAAACATTTTTACTTTAAATAGATTGATTAGGGAGCAGCAAATCAGACCGACCTGGTTCAGAAGTTTGGTTCTGTCTGTCATTTACCAAGTATGACTTTGAGCAACTTATAATTTTTCTGTATGTAAAACGCACTAACAATACCTTCATCAAAAAGTTATGGATATAAAAAGAAAAATCCCCCCCAAAAAAAGTTATGGATATGATTAAATAAAGCAGTGTATTTGTCTCATATTGAATGCTCAACTGGTAAGTGTATCTGGTATTATTGCTATTTCCATGTAAACTAAATGATTAGCTAAGTTTCATTTTTTCCCTTTCTGGTGACTTATACTATAGTAAAACAGTTGGTGAGTAAATTTCCTAATATGTTTCTTCTTGCTCAGTAAAAATACATGGTAATTAGTGTGATTAAACAGACTAACATAGGTATAATCAGTTGAAGCTGGTATGAAGGAAACTGAAGCATTTCTAAAACCTTAAAAAATACTGGGTTTCCCTGGTGGCACAGTGGTTGAGAGTCTGCCTGCCGATGCAGGGGACACAGGTTCGTGCCCCGGTCCGGGAGGATCCCACATGCCACGGAGCGGCTGGGCCCGTGAGCCATGGCCGCTGAGCCTGCGCGTCCGGAGCCTGTGCTCTGCAACGGGAGAGGCCACAACAGTGAGAGGCCCGCATACCGCAAAAAACAAAACAAAACAAAAAAAAACCAACATTTTTTTTCAGGGAGAATTGATTTCTGAAATCTGAGTAATTATAAAAAGGCAGTAGTCAATAAAACCAATGACCCGCAAATCCTTTACTCTACTTTTGTAAATCTTTATGTTAATGTTACCTGTGCCTAACAATAGTTTAAGCTTATTATAAAACTTTATACTAAGAGCATATAACCATATTGTTGGCTCAAGATTCTGGTTTGCTCTGAGCCTTTAAGATGTTATTTCATTAATACATGTAGCCCATTTTGAAAAGTGATTGGAGCAAAATTTCCTTTAAAGGCAACCCTAACCAAACCATAAACTCTGAGGAGGAAAAAGAAAGGATTAGATTTCCAGCCCACTGGAGTTTTTCTTATGTTAAGGTGGGATTGCCAAATCTGAAGAGGTGTATTTAAGTGTTTTGGTTTTTGTTAACACTGTAATGAAAAGTAGAGTATTATTTGATAACATAGAAATACTTCTCTAAACACCTTGTTTTCCAGACATATTTACCTAATCTCAACTCTTCTTAGGATAGAGTGGTGAGCATGGAAATTTTGCATTGTTTCTTTTTTTTTTTTTAACATCTTTATTGGAGTATAATTGTTTTACAGTGGTGTGTTACTTTCTGCTTTATAACAACGTGAATCAGCTATACATATACATATATCCCCATATCTCCTCCCTCTTGCATCTCCCTCCCACCCTCCCTATCCCACCCCTCTAATATTTGTGGTCACAAAGCACCGAGCTGATCTCCCTGTGCTATGCGGCTGCTTCCCACTAGCTATTTTACATTTGGTAGTATATATAAGTCCATGCCACTCTCTCACTTCATCCCAGCTTACCTTTCCCCCTCCCTGTGTCCTCAAGTCCATTCTCTCCGTCTGTGTCTTCATTCCTGTCCTGCCCCTATGTTCTTCAGAACCTTTTTTTTTTTTAGATTCCATATATATGTGTTAGCATACAGTATTTGTTTTTCTTTTCCTGACTTACTTCACTGACAGACTCGAGGTCCATCCACCTCGTTACAAATAACTCAATTTTGTTTCTTTTTATGGCTGAGTAATATTCCTTGTATATATGTGCCACATCTTCTTTATCCATTCATCTGTTGATGGACACTTAGGTTGCTTCCATGTCCTGGCTATTGTAAATAGAGCTTTGCATCGTTTCTTATTTCTCGTGTACATTTCTACCTGATGTGTCCCTTTCAGTTTTGGACATCCTACACAGTAGTTGGGAAATACTTGGGAAGAATTACTTCCAATTCTTTGCTTTTATACATCATTTAACATGCAGATCAGAGGACTCATAGCTTTATGTGACCAAATCACTGATGTCTTTTTTTTTTTTTGTCTCCCTCAACTCTCCCACTGGCCATGTATTGTGATGGAAAACTTAATTTATAGTTTTAATATCCATAAATACTTTCTTTCTCTGCCAAATATTTCAATTTCACCTAAAAGATTGTGTTTGGCACTACAATTGTCTCTTCCCTGATGTAATCATCTTGAGAGTAAAGACTGTATCTTATCAAAATTATCCTGGAATGCCTACCACCACTGCTGAACATGTAGTTGGTTCTCAGTAAATTAAAATTTAATTGAGGATGGAAGACATGCAACTTTGGCAGATTCCTCCATTTATCAAGATCTAAAGCATATTGCGTATGCCATTTCACATAGCAAAGCAAATATCCTACATACAGGCTGTTGCAAGCAAAAGTTGGAGACAGGGAAAAATCCAATAACACTGACATGGAAAAGAGTCCAATAGCTCTGACTTAGTTCACATAAATATTTCTGTAAGGGGTGACAAGTGGCAGAATTTCGTATAGTGGCTTCAGTCTATGCATACAGAAAACTTCTTCCCCACATCTATGTTATGCAAAGATGCCCGTGACTCACTAATCCATACACTCTTACTATGAGAAACGTTTGCTTTCAAATTATACATTAAAGTTATAATCAAATTATAAATACATCTGTGGTATGTCATTCTTTTCATTTAACCCAATTTGTCTTAATTTCAATGTCTCAATCAGTTTACAAGAAGTAGTGAAATTCTATTTTTTTTTCATTTGGTGATGAGCAAGGAGGGGGTGAAAAGGACATTCAGATTTCTTACTAAATTACACAAAGGTCTGTGTGATGCCTTAGAAAAGTCTGAGGAGAAGCCTGGGAAACTTGAAGAAAAAAATTTTGTAACCACAGGGGATGTTAGATATGCAAAATTTTAGATAAAAATAAGGATATGAGCCAAGAAGTGTTTTAATTTCATAAAAGCTAAGAGATGAGTAACAGCCTCCTGTAACTAGCTTAATCCTGGGAGGAAGAAAGCAGTGGCTTAAGTAGAAATGATGCACCCAACACTCTTCCCTTTTGTGGAAAGGCCAACGACTTGTTCTGGGGGTATGTGTATATTTTAAAATGTATGTTTCTTTCCCAGTTCCCTATGTTTTTTTCTGTAAAGCCACTAATTTGCTGTTCCTGTTTCAAATCACCTAGTGTATTACTGCTGCATCCCTCCCAGCCATGTTCCCTTGCTTCTCATTTTTCTCAGTTTTTTATTGTAGTCTTCCTCTTGTGATCCTTAGACTAACTGGGAAATCTCAAACCATGGCAGGGTCAGACATCAAGAAAATAATGGTGGTTTGAGCCATCCCTATGGTGAAGAATCAGAAGCTTCAACTATTATTTTGATCCTCTTTACTCAAAAGGAACTCTAAAGGTTTTAGTCTTCGATGATACCTGTGTAGCAGTAAGCCTAACTGTTTGTTATGTATTCTGTGCAATGGAAGTGACACTAAGTAAAGCGAAGATTCAGCCTTGCTCTCTAGGGAACTGAGATCTTGTTGTAAATAATCACATTGACTAAAAAATGGAAAACTTCAAATTAATATGAGGAAATCCAACATATGAGTGCTGAATATGTGAACCAAGATGAGGGCGGGCAACAATGAAGAGCTGGGAAGATATGCTTAGCAGTGCACATTATATGGTATGTCTACCATACAGTTCAGTAAATGTAAATAAACTCAAGGGCACAGATTATAGTACAATGCAGTAAAGAATTAGAAAATGATGAGTTTGGGTTATTTGTTATCATCGTTTTTAATGCAACCTATTTAATTGTAGATTTATATAATTTACTTTTACTAATGCCTATTTTTAACAACCAACTCTTAAAATTCCTGAAAATTTAACAATTGATTCTCATGACCTGCTATGAGCCAGCACCAGCATGCCTCTGACCTTGTCTACTTTCTTGTTTTCACTGATTATGGACTATTAATTGTGCATCCATCCTTTAGATTTAACATGTTCAGAATTGATTATCAACATTTTAACTACATAACTTGAATACTACATGTAAAAGACATACACTG
Source organism: Aethalodelphis obliquidens (assembly GCF_003676395.1). Classification (NCBI taxonomy): domain Eukaryota; kingdom Metazoa; phylum Chordata; class Mammalia; order Artiodactyla; family Delphinidae; genus Aethalodelphis; species Aethalodelphis obliquidens. The sequence continues at coordinate 21,450,675 of NW_020837960.1, read as the reverse complement.
GGGCCAATTATATTAGGAATATAATATTTTTAATAAAAGGGAAAAAACTCTCTGTGTAAATAAATTGTAGTAAGAAAGTAGCCACAAGTGGCCCCACAAATTAGGGCATTGTTTAATATGTAATATATGAGGAGCAACAGATGCACAAATTTTATAATTTCACACATAAACTATTGAAGCCTCAGTCAACCAAAAATAAAATTTAAAATAATGTCTGGCTAGCAGCTCCTTTCCGTCCATTTATTCAGAATTTTAAAATATGTACTGTACTTCAAGGACTCTGCTGGGAACTGGTTTATGAGGATTATATGAATGTGGTAGGAGAATTAGGAAACATTTAACAGACAGCTGCACTATTATAAGTCCTCTGATGGAGGAATACAGGTGCTATAGGCATACAGAGGGCTTGAAGTGGAAGAGTTTTAACCCACATCATCACCAACACAGACTCAATCCCGCCACTAAATACCAGCAGAAAGCCTTTGGCTGGAATAAGACCAGAGTAGGAAGAGCCAGATTGTAAGCAAAATAAATGAGAGCGCTCCAGATAAGCTGGGCTCCAACTGACACTGGGCATATAATGGCTTCCAATAGATCTGAGCAAACATTCTACTGCATGTGAGCAGACAGTGATCTTGAGTCAATGGTTATTGTACAATCTGTGAGTAAACTCCATGAATATAGCTTTCTTTGTATGAGGATGGATGATGAGTGAGGAAAAATTATCCCCAAACACATGGTCTTTCAAGGAGGGCTATGCAAGGATGTACAAGATGGTAATGTAACTTTTATTTGGCTGGAGTATATCTTTTGTAATATTTTATTCAAGAAGGGAAAGGGAGACATTTTCACAGTCTTTAAATATCTGAAATTTTCTGTTGCTATTTCTAATAAATCTAGATTGGCTGGGTGACCAAAATCAGGTGCATTCAAAACTTTATGTTTGCACTAAAGGTTTCTCTGTTGTTATCTGGAATTTTGGAAGAGTGTCTGGGGGAGAACTTGAGTTTTGTTCTTTAATAGATCCTCACATTTTTTGCATGTTCAATTTCTGCATAGATGCTTGGAGGTATACTTTTAACCTTTTTGGAAGGCTGTTTTCCAGGATGTGTCTCACTTAAATGGTCTTTTTCATTGCCCACCCCCATCCCACCCCCAGAATATGATAAAGTGTCTTAATCTATATGCTTAGGTATTATTTTTTAAACTCGGGGATGTTTTCTTCATTGTATGTTAATTATTGAGTCTGGTTCAGTTGCTCTGTTTTCCTACAGGGACACTGCCATTCATAGTTTGCACTTCCATTCTCCATTCCTCATTTATGATTTTAAACTTTTTTCCTTTTCCTGTAAAGTCTGGTGCACCATTTTATGTTTATTGTCTATATCACAATTGTATTATTTCAAAATGACAATCTGTTCTTTCTACTTCAGTACATATTTGATTCTGCTATACAACAGTTTCCTTGAAATCATTAATTTATCTTTATTATTACTTCTATGAACCGTCCAAACTGGCCCATTCATTTGAAATATTTTCCCAAGTTACATTGTTTTTGTCATCAATTTGCATTTTAAATTGTCTTCAAAATTTAGCCCAAATCCAATCAAGTGTTGAATGAATTCTATCTAATTGTTTAAAATTTAGAATGATACCTGGATTTTTAAGAAAGCATAGATTTTAAACATTAAAAAAAATACTAAGTGAGAATATCTGCATACTAACGACTGATTCCATGTACTTATCCAGTTCTTATTGTGGTCTCTCTTCCTTTTTTGGATGCAGAAAAATTGGTAAACCAAGAACCTTCCCAAATTAGAAACACAAAATACCATTCGGATAAGTCAATTCACACTGTGTTCTGCAAAGTAGTTTGGACTTTCTCACTCAGTAAAATCTGTAACTCAGAGATGTGGGAAAATAGCTCTTACTTTTGAAACACACTAGAAATATAATTTATTTTGATTTAGATTCAACCTGAACACTCTGGTATGTTAATTTTATTCCTAACTTATTTTTTCTCTTTTAAGGGAAAACATAACAATCTGGTTGAACTGAAATTCTTGACCATATAGTAGTCGTTAAAATTGTGCATAAAAAAATCACATATTGATTGAATATTGTGATTCAATGGAAAATATTTTGATATTGACCTCATACTTTAAAAGTTGGCTCATGAAAAAACATTAAACTTATCTTTTGAAATATATTTTCATCCTTCTGCTTTTTTTTTTTTTTTTTTTTTTGCGGTGCGCGGGCCTCTCACTGTTGTGGCCTCTCCCGTTGTGGAGCACAGGCTCAGGACGCGCAGGCTCAGTGGCCATGGCTCACAGGCCCAGCCGCTCCGTGGCGTATGGGATCTTCCCGGACTGGGGCACGAACCCGTGTCCTCTGCATCGGCAGGCGGACTCTCAACCACTGCGCCACCAAGGAAGCCCCATCCTTCTGCTTTTATATCCAAAGCACATTAATTTCTTCATCCATTTTCACTTCGTCCCCTCCTGTCTCAAAGGACAGGAAGTAAGGGCTTGACAGCAGTGCTAACCTTTCCTCTCTTTTCAGGGGGTTAAGAGCATGACCTTTGTTATCAGGCAGACTTGGATTCAGGTCCTACTCTACAATTTATAATGTGTATAGCCTGGACAAATTATTTACCCACCCTCAGCCATAATTTTCTCATCAGTAAGTGGGGCACTCTAAGGACTTGTTAAGATGCTTCTGTAAAGTGGGAAGGACCCTGACTGACAAGGACTGTCACAGAGCAAGCACATGGTAGCTGTGCTTATTACAGCATTCTTTCCTGTTTCCGTGAGAAATTCATCCCTTCACACAGTTTCTCTTTATAATCTTTGATAATTCTCTCTCTGCTTTTCCTTCTTCCTTTTGAACATACCTAAGTCTCTCCTGTGAAGAAAAGGCTTCATGATCTTGTTTTTCCAAATGTTTGTCCTAGTTTTTATTATTTCATTCCCTTAAATGGGCTTTTTCGCCCATGTGGTTTACACCTGCTATCTCCCCTTATAACTTACCCTTTTATTTTATCAACGTCTGTGTATTGGATTCTTACTGCTATTATTACAAAGTATCACAAACTTAGTGGCTTGAAGCAATACAAATTTATCCTCTTAACAGTTCTAGAGGTCAGAATTCCTTCTGGAGACTCTAGGTGAATCCTTTCCTTGCCTTTTCCACCTTCTAGAGACTGCCTGCATTCCTTGGCTTGTGGCTCCACATTCCTGTGACCCCTGTTTCTGACATCACGTATTGCCTCTCACACTGATCTTCTTGGCTTTCTCTTATAAGGATCTTTGTGATTACATTGAATCCACCATAGTAATCTAGAATAACTTCCCCATCTCAAGACCCCTAACTTAATCACACTTGCCACATCCCTTTTGCCATGTAAGGTAACATATTCACAGGTTTTAGGGATTAGGACCATACTTGACCCCTTTTCTTTCCCTAGGTATGGAAGAATTTCTTTTTGTTTGTTCTGTGTGTATGTATGTATGCATAATGACAATTAACAAAGATTAATGCCTCAAAATATACCCAAGTTCATATGTAATTATAGTAAAGCATTCACTGTGGGACTATTACCAAGGGAACCAAGAATAATTTAAGAGCCAGACAAAAGTTCCAAGAGAATGTGATATTTAAGTGTATCCCATCCACCTTCCTTATCATCTAGGCTAAAGCATGAATTCTATAGCTTTGGAGTTTAGCTCACAGGGCTAAGGATCGTGTTTTTGCACACTCTGGTTAACAGTGTATTTGAAATGTAGCAGACAAACGAAAGACCCTACAGCTTAAGCTTTGTTAATTTTGCAGTCAATATGCCTCTCCTGCTTTTGTTTGCAATCAAAATGAAGTGAAGATTCTAACTAACGGGTATTTTCCTCATTTAGAATCCTTAATGTATTTTGTTTTGTTTTACAAATATATTGAATTATCGCTAGTTCTCTTACAGTGATATTTGTCTCAGTATCAGTTTCGTTCCTGATGCTTCCATGACTCAAATAAGACAAAATAATGATAAATGTAATAGTTTGAAAATATTTAAATGGAAATTATATGAAACATATAGTAGAAACAAAGCACATGACTCGAAGAGCTATGAGGAAGTTGACACATGTGAGACATGAAGCAGTGACAATTTCATCATAAGGGCTGCCTGAGTGATAGTGTCTGTAAGCCATCATTAGTTACATTATGCATTTTGATTTCAGAGATGTTAAAATGTGAAGAATATGTGCATCTTAGAATTGATGAAATATGACAATTCTTTTCATGTTTGGTTTACAGCTTGGCTTTTCTACTGAAAATGACTTTTAAAATTTTAATCACTTTTGATTAGATGGCTCAGAATAAAAATGGAAACCAAAATAGACTTTGAGGGCACAAGAGTGCTAACATAACAAGTAAAGGTAGCAATTCATTTGTGATATATTTTAATGTCCCATGAAGAGAAAAATGACAAAAATCAAAAATAAATGATGGTCTCAGCAAATAGAAAAAATAATTAAAATGCTACTTTAGAGGTATTATTACTATGAGGGAAAGGTGTTAGTATATAATACATCATAAAGTGAAAAAAGAATTATAAAAAGTGCCACATTATGATTATATATTTTGTGGAAATGTAATAGGTCAAAAACATGTGAACCATGAACATTTGGATAAATTTATGGTTAATGTTTTAAAATTTTTGTTTTAACACTTAGAGCATGTATTACTCTGTAGTTTTCCTACCATTTAATTGAAGTAAATTGGGATATACAAATGTATGCAAATCATACATGGTGGCTTTTCACAAACTGAGTACGCCAATGAAACCCAACACCCAAATCAAGAGACAGAACACTATAAATACCTCAGAAGAAACCCCCCCTCCACCCCCTTCTATTCACTACCTTGTAATAATTTAAAGGTATTAATGTCAGTCATAGGTAGAGGCCTGTGTGAACATATGGTATTATGTTAACATACAAATCTCTGAATTCTCTTTGTGGTTATACTCATACACGTGCAGTACACCAAGTTCCAATTACTAAATTGAATTAGTATTTGCGAATATACTTTGTAAACCTAAAATACATAGTGCAAATGCTAGTGATTATTATTTTATACTTCTCTGACCTCATGAGCAAAGACCTTAACTGATTTAGCTTATGATTTTCTTTCATATTTTTTTAGTTAACTAATATTTATTTTGCATATCTTGAGGTTGATCATGTAGTTCCCAGAATCTAACAGAATACAACTGAAGGCTCCTTCTGTGATGGCTCTTTCCTGTTCCAACATAGTGACCAAAGATTTGGTCATTTTTGTCTAAGTGGATGACTAGGCTGGAAGGATTACAGTTTAGTTTGGATGCTCTATTCTTAAAGAGTCTGTGCTTGTCAGCCTCCCAAAGCAGTCAAGTCAGAGACCAAATCCCCGTGACACTGTGCACACATGTAAATGATATTTGTAAAGGATATCAGAATTAATGGATATGAAATTCATGTTAATAGTCTCTCAGCTGGAGAACTAGCCTTCTAGATGGACAGTTTTAACCCAATTATTACTTCTCTGGATTTACCCAATTCCTCTAAGAGCAGAATAGTTTCAAAACTGGAAGACAGCCATACATTATTCGAAATCATGATTCTCAAACTTTGAATTAACAAAGTACAACTAAAATAAATTATGCCAATATTGAAAATGTATTAAATTATTATATATGGTAAACATGAAAGGAAGTCGTTAATGGGAAGATTGAATATATTGATCACCAATAGATAAACAAGTGTATCTTTTTACTTCTTTCTTTAATAAAAATTTAGTATTAACCAATAAACTATGGGGTCAGCTTTGCGTCAAAGAAGAAAACTTCTACAGAACTTAAAAGGCTTTAAAAAGAATGAAGTAGGGCTTCCCTGGTGGCGCAGTGGTTGAGAGTACACCTGCCGATGCAGGGAACACGGGTTCGTGCCCCGGTCTGGGAGGATCCCACATGCCGCGGAGCGGCTGGGCCCGTGAGCCATGGCCGCTGAGCCTGTGCGTCCGGAGCCTGTGCTCCGCAATGGGAGAGGCCACAACAGTGAGAGGCCCGTGTACCGCAAAAAAAAAAAAAAAAAAAGAATGAAGTAGCCCTATATATACCAATATGGAAGATGTTCACAATATATTACCATTTCAAAAAAAAAGATTGGCACAGGAAATAAGATTAATATGTTACCTTTGATGTATAAGATGAATAGATAGATGATAGGTAGACAGATATATAGATAGATAGACATAGACTCATATATATGCTCATATATGCATAGCATATTTTTTTAAGACTACACAGGAAATTTGGAAAGAATGGCTAAAGTTAGGAAGGAGGTTCCCTTTCTAAAAATATGGGCATTTTTACTTTGTATTTTATGCCATGTATGGTCATTACCTCTACAAAAACATATTTTGGAAAGGAGAACATAGAATACTCTGTGCTGTAGAACTTAGAACGCTGAGAGCAAAACCAACCTATAAACCCTTGATTCAAATATTTAAACCTTCCTTCCCACTGAAGTTGTCTTTTCTCCATTTTATCACATTGCTACTCAGGACCACAAACCTTTCATAAAAAATTTTTGTTAACTTCTTCCCTAGTGCTTTTCCAAATGCATGTTAATTAGAGTCTGTGCCCAATCACTCATGTCGTAGGGGTGATAGAATCAAGTATATGAAAAGACAATGGACTCAATTAATGAACATGCTTTGGACTCAAAATAAGTTGTTTCAGTTGATGTCAGAGCCTGTAAACAAAGGTCAATAAATCCATCACTTAATCAGTTTATAATTGTTTCACATGTTATGTTACACAAAGAAGTGGTTGGTATTTCCATGTCTTATAGGCTTTGTTCTGGATTATTCCATGGTGAAAACTTTGGTATTTGTCTTCGATGCTTGGTATTCTGCTATGTAAGAGTCCCTGTTTTATACAATCAGACATTTTTATTAGAAATTTTATTTACTATTTCTGAATTATTTATTTATACCCCAAAGAAGGTTCATAAAAGATAAATTACCTAACCTAAACAAAAATTTAAAATTTAAGAGATCAGTAAAGTGAAACACAATCAGAAAAGGTGTTTATTTGAATTTTAACATAATTCTAATTTTAACCATTTGGTTCCATATAGTAGACACTATGTTTTTAACAAATGCATTCAACTTCAATTCAACTTCATGGTGTTATTTTTCTCCTTTCTAGATTCTAGGAGGATATAGTCCATTAGCGTCAACTTAACTGAATATTTCCAAAGAATTATCAATTATTTTGTATTTTGGACATGCTCTCCAAATTTATGCCAAATTGTTAATTATTCCTGCTCTCTCACTCACTCACTCTTGTGAACCTTATTTTTCTACCTCACTGCGGCCTTCTTTTTTTTTTCAATCTGGTTTCTCTTAGTTTTATTTCAAATAAACAAGAAGGCCTCAAGGATGCAGAGAGGATAAGAGATGGACTCACCCAGGCATTTCAAAAGTGGGAAGCCAGGAGACATAAAAATTGATTGGCTTCACTTCATTTTTTTAATTTTTTTACTCAATTTTTCAAAACTGAAGTATAGTTAATTTACAATATCATGTTAGTTTCAAGTGTATAGCCCAGTGATTCATGTGTGTGTGTGTGTGTGTGTGTATATATATATATATATATATATTCTTTTTTCCTTAACATGTAACATTGTATTGCTCAAGAGGAACTAAAATTTCTAAGTATTTTACTGTGGTTTTATTCTAAGTTTTCCCATAGCAAGATGCATGTCCTTTTAGAAACCAACTACTCAGCAAACATATATCATGATGATAAATAATTCTGAAAACGCAAGTTTGGGATCAATAAACTAATCAGAAGATAACAGAATAAGAAGTAGAACATATTCTTTCTTTTCCTTTACCCCTTTCTTGCAATCTGAGGGTGAGAAACAAATTCTCAGTGTATTTGTAGCAAGTAGATGATTCAGTTACCTGTTGTAAATTTGAAAAGAACACAAGATATGAAGAGATAGCCGAGCGGGAAAGCAGAGGTGAATAGGACACATATTTTGAAGGCTTAATCAGTTTTGATAATGTGTATATAGGACTGTGCCAAAGGATATTTTTGTTGTCATTTTGCCAAATTATTTAAGGGGTGAAATACCTTAAAACATTTTTTTTGTTTTAATAGTAAGACCAAAAAGTATGTCACATCAAAATATGCAGTGATTCTTTCACTTGGATTAGCCAGACCATAAGGAATAACAGTGTTCCTCAGAAATGTGCAGCCGATTTTGAAGAAAATATGGTTATCATTAATGTTACATTTTATTTTCCTCCAATCTTCTATCTGGTTCAAGTAGTGAATTTTAAATTTTTGTTTGGTAAGTTTATTGCAAATGTGCCAAAATTTGACATCTGCAATTCTTAGTATATGCTATGTTAAGAGAAACAAAGTGTTCTTTTAATTAGGTATGATTTCAGACCCATAAGGAAAGCAATGAAGTAATTTTTTCCTGTTGCTTCCCAGGAATGGATATTTCCCCAGTTCAGTGGTTCTCAAATAGGTTGGCATAATGAACTTAAGATTCAGCTGGGGAATGTCTATAAATTGTAAAACCTTTTTTCTTCCCAATTCTCTTTCCAGCTTCCTTCTAGCTATTTTGCTATACTCTATGTTAAGAACAGTTGTCAGACATTGTGCTATATCTGGGACTACAAGGTTCATGAACCTTTGCTCTTGCCTTCCAGGACCTTCTATTTTCTTCCAATTTTGACAAGAAAACCAATGATATGATACAGTGGGATGAGGGCTATGATTGGTAAAATGTACTTTATGGAATCAGAATCCAAAACAAATGGATTAAGGAAAGCTTACCAGAAGAAGAGACATTTGAGTTGAGAGCTGAAAAATATTATCTAGATATAAAAGGGTTTTTTATGTGTAAGAGTGTATGTATTTATGGATATGATTTGAGTATTGTGATTATTGCAGAGAACGTTCTAAGAAAATATGTATTCTAAGCGTATACAAAAGTCTGAAGCAGAGAGTCAAATATATTTAATATGTCACTGTTGTTTGGAAAAACGGTGCATAATAAGTGAAGTGGGAGGAGATGTTCAAGAGGTAGGGCTGACGTGAAGAGGTAAAGTAAGGAGTTGAGCATTTATTCTGAAAGCTTCGGGATGACTTTTTATGATAAGATATAGTTGTACTTGGGATTTTGAAAGATACTGATAACAGAGAAGTAAGGCTTGAGGCAGTGAGAGGCTAATGTAGTAATCTGGATGAGAAACTATAGTAGAAAAAATTCATATCCAAAGAGAGGTAATGAAGAAAAAACAAAATATTGAATTCATATTTACTTCAACTGGATGTATAGAACATTTTAATGAGGTTTCTTCGATATGTTTTTAAGCTGTCTACCTCCCAGAAAACTTTCATTGACAGCTTGTAATACTGTCTTGCTTCCTATAATATAGAATCGTTACTGAATCATTTCAATAAAAAAATAAAAGCTTTTCCTTAAGAAATCACTTCCCTTGACTCCTCAACCCTCTCCAAGTACTGCCTCATTTTCTGTTCCCTCCAAAGACAAATTTTTCAAAAACGTTGTATATTTCTGCTGCCTTCGTTCTCTTACTTTTCATCTTTTTGTCAATCCATTCTTGGCTTCTGTTCCCAATACTGCCCTTGCCTAGGCCCACAATGATATCTTGTTAGAACATTCAGTGAGCACACTTCTGTCATCCTCTTTCTCATTGTCTTACCATTGATCAATGCATTCATCCACTCCGTTTTTGAAACAACCTTCTTCCCTTGAAACTATGATTTTGGTGTATCTCCCATCTCTGTTGCTATTCTGTCTCAGTCTTGTTTCCTATCTCCCCCTCTTCTAGCTACTGAATCTCCAGCTACTGAAATTCTTCTTTCTTTTCTCTGACTTGTCTCCTAATCTAATCCATTTTTTAATTTCAAACAACAGCAATGTGACAACACATGTATAATTTGTATCTCCTCTAGTTAGAGTATCTGCTCTGAATTCTAAATTCCTTTGTCCAAGAATCTATTTGTTATATCCACTTGTATGTTTATAGAGGTCCCAAGAGTTATCAAGTCGAAAACTGATCTCTTGATCTTTTTTTTTCTCCCAGGCTTTCCTATTTTATTAAAGGGAGGGCACCATCACCCAGCCATTTGCTCAAGCCAGGAACCTGGGGATCATCCTGATGCCTTTCTCTCCTTCCACCTTAAACCCAATCCATTGCCAAGACCTGTCAGTTCTACCTTCAAAATATGTGTTAGAACCATCATCTTCTCTTCGTCTTCATTGCCACTACCTTTGTTCAGGCCACCAGGATTTCTCATCCAAATTGCCTCAGTAGCTTTCTAACTGGTCCCCACTTTTCTTTTATAGTAGATAGTATGCCAGATGTTCCTACCTCTACTTCATCCACAAAAAGCCTTAATGAATCTTTGCACCTACTTTCTGCTTTTATAAACAAATGGTAGTCTTTGTCTTCATAAACAGAAAAATAATACTTGCTCTTATACCTTCCTTTTCGTAAGTTGGAAGAAATGTTCCCTATTTGTCTTTACTTCTGCCTTCATAATCATCACCATACATTCTTTCATACTTGGATGGAGTACCTGTAAATATATTAGAGAATGAAATTAAATAACTAAACGTTAATTTTTATAACTATTTTAGTAGTGATGCATCATAGTAAAAATTTTGTAACATAAGAAGCATAATTTTACAACTAAAGATAATTATTTTTAAGATATTGCCAAAAGTTTTATTTTTGCCTATGCATACATATTTTACTTAAATGGATCCATGCTGTATATTCTTCGTAGTAACCTGTTGTGTAACATATTATTCTATTGTTCTTCTGATCATTCTGCCAGGTCCTTCAAAAAAATGTATCAAGGGCTTCCCTGGTGGCACAGTGGTTGAGAGTCCGCCTGTCGATGCAGGGGACATGGGTTCGTGCCCCGGTCCGGGAAGATCCCACATGCCGCGGAGTAGTGGCTGGGCCCGTGAGCCATGGCCGCTGAGCTTGCGCGTCCGGAGCCTGTGCTCCGCAGTGGGAGAGGCCACAGCAGTGAGAGGCCCGCGTACCACACACACACACACACAAAAAAAGTATCAAATCATTTTCTGCCTGATTATTATTCTAACAGCCATAATTTAACAACTCTCTTGAAGTCTGACATGAATGTTATTTCTCTTATATTACTATACTATATATATTTACATTAGCATCATAAATGAACCTGTAGTAAACATTTTATTAAGTGTGTAGTATGGTTCTCTGATTATTTCCTTTGAATAAATTATTGTAAGCTGAATTACTGGCCAGAGTATTGGCATGTTTCTAATTCAAACTGATCCGTCGGAAAGCTGGACCTATTTATGCTTTTACCACCAGAGTATGAGGGCACCCAGGTGAGCCGTCAGGATAAAGGTGAGGGAAAACAACCAAGTAAAACCACATCTTGCATAGAATGTTAATATAGTTACTATTATAAAATATTTTGTAACTTCTGTAATATGAATACCAAGTTAACAGAAAGTTAACTATTATATTAGGTGTGTGGTGACTACAGTCACAGCTTTCAGTGCTAGTTATTAGGGGGAAATGTCTAAAACTCATGAGAAACAATAGTATCCTACTAAGCAGACACTAACTGGTATAAGTCTAGCTTGTGACTTAATATAGATTTGGTAGTTCCTTGGAAATATGCCTTTGGCCGATAAGTTAAATCTCATGTTTTTGGTGGTGAGTGTTGAAAATAAATTCCAACAAGTATGTTCTAAACTAGGAGAGATCATTTCCTCTTTAAATTATATGATATACTCTATTAAAATATTTTATAACTGGAAGGATAAAAGAAGTTGATAGTGATTTTTTATATCACCAAGGTGTAAATAAAGAACCCCTAGGTATGAAAATAACAGAATAAGGCCTTGACAATTTTTCATAATTAATGTATGTCTTCATATGCTTCTTATATTGAGGGGTGATTTATGTCCTAAAAGATTAAATTTTGCTTTAAAAAATGTAAGAATCATAAATTAGACATGGCTGACATTTCCTTACCTGGATTAAGGAAACCTGTTTAGAAAAAGCAACGAAGGCAGGTACAAGGGACCTCAAGTAAAGAGGCTGTTGGTGCATATGATGGGCGCAACCTCTACAGTAATAGATCGAGCAGGAGTTACAGAAAACTCCAGCACCTTCCATCTCCTGCTTTGAGAGAATTCTGAACTATCATTAATCCTTTGGTACCCCGGAACTCAATTTTACCTAGTCGTATAAGTTAACAGAGCACCATACTATTAAGCTCTCATGTTGCTCAGCCAAACCTCACTCTCTCTGTGAAGCATGGACTCTCCTACGTTACCTTGCCCGTTCTCTGCTGACTTCAGTACAGAAGTCCCCAGCATGTTACACATTGTTGGACATTGTGGGAGCTTTTTCCTGGGAGAGGTCTGGCTCTTTATAAAGTCAAGTGCATTCTTCTTACCACAGTCTCCAGCCCACAGTGACTGGTCCAAACCGTGAACACGTAAATCATGGCAGATCAGTTGATATCCTTTCCACGCACTGAAATATAAAACCATTCTTTCTTCTGGGGCTTATAGACTAATATTATCACTACCCATGTTCCATACCATGGATACAATCAGAGACAAAAACAAAAACAAAAGCCCAGGAAGAGCTAGAGCTTATTTGCATTGAGTTTCTTGTTCCAGTTCCTAAGGCTCTGGTCTGCAGCTCTTTTGTTGAAACTTGGGAGCTATTTGTTTATGCTTACTAGCATAAACTAATAATTTTATTGTTTGGCTTGACTTATTATGAGTGGTCTTTCCATTGTTTACAAGTTAGTGAATCTTGAATAATATACACATGAAAATAAAAACTAGAAAATTTAGTTGAAAAAGTAACGTGTAATATTCAATTAGATAATGTGAGAGCATAACATTTAAGTTTTTTCTTAGCTTCTATTTGTAGTGATTCATAATATTGAAAGAAATGGCGTATTGCATTAAACTTAGTAGCATTCTGAATTCTGTGTTCATGCATTTGTATGTGCTCTGCGCACGAACTTGACAAGTATTTATTATTATGCTTATGAATAGATAACAAATGCAGTATTTGTAGACTAAAATTCTACAAGTTTAAGAATTGTCAGGAGCTTGTATTTGTGATTGAGTCTGTGTTAGTGAGATATGTTTCATAATGGGGCCGTCATTTTTGTGAAATTCAGTTGTTCATTAACAACACTCTATTAAAAGTCAAATAATCTGTCAAAACCCCAAAATGGTCATTTCAAAGTAGTATTTCTATGTGAAAGTTCGTCTTTCTGAAGGAAAGAAAAAGGCCATCTGGAGTTTCCAGAACTGTGTTCAATCTGACATTGATCATTAGCTTTTTCATTTTATAAACATAAAGAATGAGCGGGAAGATTCAGCAGGAAGCAAGTTCTTGTACATGGGAAGGGCTAGTATACACAGGATCTGAAGGTGGTTGGCTAATATAAAGAGACTATGAAGGAGAACTTAAATAAAACTTGTAAACTCTTAGATGTTTTCTTGTGACTAATAATGACCAACAGATGTGTACAGATGAGCAACAGCTTGAGAAGATTCTGACACCAATTTTTCCCTCCAAATTCCTTGCTTACAGCCTAATTGTCTAGAAATGGCTAAAGATAGAGAGAAATTGGACTAATGCACAACTGGAAACACTGTAACTTTGATTTAGGAGAAATTTTTGAAAAGTATTCAATAAAATTTTGAGCAAATAAATATATTTATTTCAATCATCACTCATTAAATATAACCTATGTGAAACACACCTAATTAGGAGCCACAGGGATGTCAAAATGAAAAAAAGTAGCACTGTCTCTAAAACCTGAGGTTTTATAGGAAAGATAACACAAATATATAGCTTTATGTTTGCTGAATGAATTAATGCAGGAGAGATACAGTACGAGGTCGGCTATAACATGTGACAAAAGAGGGTTCCACTGAAGCCATATGTGAAATCAGAACAGGAATGGATGGTTTGCTGGGCACATCAAGAGGGGTGCCATGGACAATATGGGACTCAAGCTGAGCCTTCAACATGAGGGGGAATGAAATGTGGTAAATATTTAGGAGTACTTCAATCAGTTGGTATACCCAGTGTTTGTCAAGTTTAGTGTGAGGTTTGGTTAATTTGAAGGGCATTGTGTATGCCTGATTAAAAGTTTAGACTTCCAGAGTTAAGTGAAAGTGCAAAGTTGCTAAGCAATGGAGTGACACCATCAGAGTTGAGTTTTAGGAATAAAAATAAGTTAGTTAATTTTTTAAACATGAGGTAAGACAAGAAACACTAGCAGTACATTGCCCAGTTGAGAAACTATTGCTATAGTCCAGAAAATAAATCATAAGCCTCCAAAGGATAGTAATGGGATTCAAGACCAGATTCAGGGAAAACTGAGAAAAGAGATTCAGTCTATCATATCATTAAGAGCTCAGACTATAAAGCCATACTGCATAGATTCAAATTTGATTTCTGCTCGTTGCTAATCTGGGCAAATTATTTAAACTCTCTGTGATCCAATTTCCTCTTCTCTAAAATAGAGATAAAAATTATACCTACCTTATAGAATTGTCAGGAGGATTCATACAAAGTTCTTAACAGGTTCTGTCATATGATAGGTGCCAAATAGGTGTTATTTATTTTAAAAATAATTCTTATTATTGTATAACTTTTGGGTTCTACTAGAAATGTCAGATTGTCTGGGTGGTGGTTGCTTATAAGTGTGAAATGGAAAGTCATAGAAAAGCTGTTTCCCAGAGTGAGTTCATTAAGAAAAAATATATACTAAGTATAACCAAGTGACGAACAAGAAAAATGGAAACATTTATTAGAACAAAGGCACAGGATGATGACATAGCAGTGGAAGAGGCAGTAAGTATATGACCAAAGAGGCTAGAAGAATGAAACAAAGGATTTGTGCAGTGCAGATGATGTAGGGCATTTTGGGAAACCAAGTCCAAGAATTAGAGATAGGTATTGAATTTCCCCTTTTTGATGTTCATCTCTTGTGCAAGGGCATGTCTACCTTCTTTAAGGTCTGCACAGGCTCCTAGTTGAAAATACATGTCCAATTAAGGAGATGACACTTTGTTATTACTCCTCTAATTTTTGCTTTTTTGTAATTGTATCATCTATGCCAGCCCTTGTGTAAGGCAATGGGAGTATACATGTGACCCAAACATAGATCACTTTCATGATAAGGAGATGTGAGTGTTTTATGTAACGCAAGCTCTGGGATGTGTAAGAGAAGTAAGAGCATGAAAATATGATGTATGGTATGTGTAGTGTAGGCAGAAGAGGTGAAGAGAAGCAAAAGAAAAGCCTTGTGTTAAAATGAAGAAATTATTAGAGGGATATGCAAAGAGAAGACATTTTAGATCTAACAGATGGAAAAAAAGGTGGAGAGGAAAAGCAAGAAAAACTGAAATCGTTGCAGACTGGAATCAATGATGAATAAATGAGGCAGCGAGGAGGTCCATAGAAGTCTGAAAAAAATGTTAAGCCTCTGGTATGTGTAAGGATTTACATGTTCCTTACCATTTACATACAAATCCCATTAGCCATGTCTTTTCAATAGTACATGTGCAAATATCCATTTAAAAAAGTTTTCTGATTATAAATATCAGTGATAGAAAGTGTATACCATACAGAAAATGATGAAAGGATTATAAAATACCTGTAAAACTACCTTGTTGATATTTTGAGTAATATTCTTCCAAAATTTTTGCAGTTATTATAAATAGACTTATTCACAAATTCAGTATTGAAGCTTAGTATGTGAAAAGCCCAGTTGTAGACATTAGGGATATAGCTGTGAACAAAACAGATAAAGATCCCTACCCTCACGGAGTTTATGTGAGGGGAGGGGAATACATAATAAACATCAAATATAATCAATAAATCAATAAAGTTTTTAGCATGCTTGAGGGTGATAAATACTATGGGATAAAAAAAATACATAGGGTAAAAGAGATTTTAAGTGCCAGGATCGGATCAGTCTGCAACTTTAGATAGGGTAGTTAGGGTAGATCTCATTGAGAAGGAGACATTTGAGCAAATTCTTGAAGATGAGCAATATTTTATATATTGTAAATTATTATACTGTATATATATTATACTGTATAAATAGGTTTATATGATACAATTTCCTTTTAAAATTTTGTACAGTATAAAGTTTTCTGTCTTTAAACACATTTAAAAAGCTGTCGTAATCTAATCTGAACATTCAGGTTATTTAAAAAATGTTTTTTGTGGTTATATACGATGTTAATGTTGGGGGAAATGGGTGAAGGGTAAACAGAAACTCTCTGAATTATCTTTGCAACTTTTCCCTAAATCTAATATTATTTAAATAATAAGTTCATTAGAAATATTTTTGTTATTGTAAGAAATATGAAGACATTCACACCCAGAAATCTTCGTACTTAAATACCAGTGTAGTCTTAGGAATTATTAGATCAGTGTTGATATAATTTCAAGCTGTTGATATAATTTTCAAAAAGAATATGCCAGCAATTCTCCCATGTACTTCCATTTTCATCAAAATTTAGTATTATTTTTAGATTGCCCAAATTTAGTATTACGTTTTGAATATTGGCTCTTTGGAGATGGTTGTATTGTGGTTTTTATTTTTGGCAGAATAGGACTGAGTAAACACTGAGTTAGTTTCCTGCTGCCACAGAGACTTGTGAGCATGGATATAGAACCTTGTTCCCAAGGAGGGCGCATGGGCCAAATGGCCAGGACGAGGTGGGAATGTGTACACCTTGGGTATACTGATGAGCACTGAACAGCAAACAGATCCAACTACATCTAAATAGGAGTTGTCTCCAATTTCCATGTGTATACAGGCAGTCCAGTACCTTTCTTTATACCTTGAGATTACTGTACTGCAAATGCCAACTGGAACTAGAGACTATGCTGGATATCTAAGAAGTAAGTGGAAGAAAAGCATATGCATTCAAATCTATATGTCTTGAGAATATTTACAGTTGACCAAAGATTAAGTTTTCTGCCAATCATAATGAATGTGACTAGAAATAGAGACTAAGTGATCAATAAGACAAATAAATTCTATTTCTTAGACACCTGAATTGAAGGCTTTAAAACCTCTTATAAACAGTAGCACCTTTAGAAATGATGTTTCAAATTGGGCTATAGTTCTACAGATGCAGTTACCTGAGGAAGACTGTTCTCTCAGCCCCCATCACTGGCATATCCAGTGTTTGATAATAGTTTCCAAAAAGAAATGAATGATCATTTCTTATGTCTTACTGATTATATGCAAATTGTGTAGAATTAATGTTACTTTAATTAATACATTGGCATTCCTTTCCTAGTGCTGAAAGCATGTGAGAATTCTAAATTACTAGAAATGGATACAAAGTTATCAACTAATAAGCAAATCTCTTCAAAGCAGGGATTACATTTGTGTTAAAGGGACTAATTTCTACAAATTATTTAGTTCCAACCAGGTGGAAAATTATGAATTAAGTATGTGATTTGTGTTTAGTGTAAAATTACAGAAATATTTCCTAACTTGGAGTCTATTCCAAAGGTTGGCATTTTTCTTTCTGTAAAAGACCAGGTAGTAAGTACTTTAGGTTTGTGGTCTATCTGTCTCTGTTGCAATTCTTCAACTCAGTCCTAATAGTATGAAGGAAGCCACAGACAGTATATAAATGAATATACATGTCTGTGTTCCAATAAAACTTTATTTACAAAAACAGGTAGTGGGCTGGTTGTGTCCATAGTTCACTTATCCTTTGGCTTACACTCAAACTAGATTAAGCTATTTTGGGTTTGGTAGAACTCATAATTACTGCCAAGATTATATGACTTTTGTATTTAAGGGAATGCAGTGGGTTAAGTGTCCTATTTCTCTGACCTATGCAAAGGCATGGCTGTAAACAGGAAGATAATAAAGGACTGAGGAAATTACCTAAATAATTCATGCATAAAAGTATTTCTCATCAAAGACTACTGTAGCATAAACTGTGTTAATTTTTACTTCAGTCTTTTCCTACTTTTTGCATTAATTTTTCCAATATAGTTCCTATGTTTGGCAATAAAACTGCTTAGGCAAAACTGTCATAGTAAAACAAGACCTAGGGATTTTATTTTCTTTATATGCTCATTTTCCTGAAGATGTAATTACATTGGGGCTAAGAAGATAGTGAATACCAGAGAGTAGCTTTGGGTCTGCAGAGATAACAATGTAGTAGTTAGGTATGGTTGCAGCAGGTTCTTTGCTGTCTTTGATGGTTGCATTTGTGGACCCAATCCATCTAAAGTGTGTGAGAGATGATCATTTTATTGTAGTAAAAGAAAAGCAAACAGAAATTGTGGCACAAATATTTGAAACTCAGGTATTGGTGATATATAATGAACTTAAGAAAAAATTTAATTGAGCTCTTCTAGAACAGGAAAATTAATGATTTCAATTTTTTTTTAACTAAATGGTATATTGTTCTGCCATATTAAGAAAAAAATCCAGGTTGATTTTTATAATAGAGCCTTAACCTAATAAATAGTTTCTAAAGTTTAACAAAATTAAGTTGGGATTAATTTTCAGGAATAATTCATTCAGAAGGGACTTATTAAAATTCCTTCAACTGAGCTGGATCCTTAATCTACACATTGTTTACTGACCCTGTTTCTGTCCAGTTTTTTTTTTTTAATTCTCATGGATTATTTCTTATATTTTCAAGCTAACTGTTCTTACCAACCCCTTGAAGATTGTAATTATGGAATTTTTTGATTTATCTTTCATGAAGTTCCATAATTACCTTTTATGTTTCAGATTTTTTTCTGTATTTCCACAACTTTTTGTGAGACCTCATTAAAGTTTAAGAAATTCATTAGTTAATGACTTTATTGCTAAAAATGAAAGTCATCCAACAGCCTTATTGACATATGGTCTAAGTTTTCCAATTGTTGTTTTTAGAACCTAGGTTGGCTAGAAAATTACTACTCTTTTCTCATCATATTGCATAGAAATCTCATCAATGAATATTTAATGTTTGTAAGACATTACAGACATTAATGTTTGTAAGATGTTTTGTAAGACGTTTCAGAGACTCTCAGAAGTGAAGACAATGAGGCTATTTTCAATTAACATAAATAAGTGCTTAAAACTTTAAGAAATGTTATTTTCAGAGTTTATAGATAAAAAGAAATAACTGTTCAGATGAATATAAAAAGAAATCTCAAAAAATAAAATTCAATTACCATTTTCCTTTAGACAATTTCTTTTTTTTTATTGTCTCTCTAGCATTTTTTTAACATCTTTATTGGAGTATAATTGCTTTACAATGTTGTGTTAGTTGCTGCTGTATAACAAAGTGAATCAGCTATATATATATACATATATCCCCATATCTCCTCCATCTTGCATCTCCCTCCCACCCTCCCTATCTCACCCCTCTAGGTAGACATAGACAATTTCTTATTGGTGTATATGTGAGTGCATGTGCACGTTGAATAGCAATGTTAGTAGCTGTAAGATATTTCATCTTGAATTCTTTTTCTGTTACTTATGATAGATCTGTGTGCATCCCATCAACATGTTTCCATCTGGCTCTTCTTATGATTAACATTTTCCAGTTGGCTGCTCCTATTTAGAGTTGCAGTTTATGATTATGAAATGGAATTAATATAACTAAAATTAAATTAGAGAAGATCTTGCACTTGCAGGAAAAATGGAATAACATGAACCAGATTTACTCTCCTGACTAAAACAATTTAAAAAAAAAAACAACAGAGAAAAATTTCCAAAGAATGTTCTAGAATGGTGCCTGGGCATCAGGCAACGAATGACAGTGATGCCTAAGAGTCAGGAAACAGGTGAAGTGAGCTCTATGATTGTCCCAGTGTTATGTTCTGAAAGACTTGTCAGGTTGAAGTACAGGAAGGGAGAATCCAGGTGGAGCCTGGCTGACTCATGGAAGTGATGAGATAGAGCTGAGTGTAAAGGGAGACTAAGAAGGCTAGAGTTCACAGGACAGAGGACCAGAGTAAAGAGAGCTGCACAGAGAGAGAACTTTAAAGATATGCAGAGGGCTTCCATGAGTATTCAGCAGGGTAATCATCAGCACATGATTAGAAATATTAGAAAATTATTAGAAATAATTTATTAATTAGTAATCACATTAATATTAGAAAACTAATAGAGAACAGAGGAAAAAAACCTCTGAAAAGATTAGAGGAAGCAGTACCTCACATTCACACAAGGCCTAGAATAACACCTGTTCCCACCAGTCAGATTGGAAAGCCTCATAATTCATTGGGCATTGGGAAAAGTACTCAGAAGGACCATGCCTAAATAGCAGGGAATAATTAGCCTCAGACTATACAGATTGGGCACTGCCTAACAAATCTTAGGGGCAAGACCCGAATGGACTAAACTGTTTCCAAGAAACTTAACTACATCCTAGAACAATATTCAAGAATATTTGTAGGAATGCAAAATATCTAGCATCCAACAAGAAAAATTTACAGTGTCCGGGAACCAATCAAAGTTTACTAGCATGCAAAGTTATATATGGGGAATAATGAGGACAAAATTCAATCAGTTAACTGACTCAGAGTTGGCACATTGTTAGAATAGCAGAGAACTTTGAAATAGTTACCATAATTATATTCCATATGTTCAAAAAGTTATGGAGAGACATGCAAAATATAAAAAAAAGCCAAATTGAATTTCTAGAGATGAAAACTATAATGTCTGAAATGAAAAATTCAGGGAATGGATTCAGGGTCAAGTTACACATTGCAGAAGAAAGGACTAGTGAACATGAAGACATAAAATTAGAAACTCTCTAAAATAAAAACGCACAGAGAAAAAAAAATTAAAAAAAGAAAAAAGGGTAACAGTGAGCTATACAACAACTTAAAAGTAGTCTAATATATGTAGTTAGAATCCCAGAAAGGAGGGGACAGAACAAATCATTGATAACTGAAGAAAATAAAATTTGATAAAAATCCTAAAATCACAGATCTAAGAAACTGAATACATCCTAAGAACAAAAACATAAGATAAACCACCCCAATCCACATAATAATCAAAAAGCAAAAAGCACATATTAAATACAGAGCAAATAAGAATGAGACAAGCAAGAAAATAGTGAAGTAACATCTTTAAAGCATTATAAATTTAAAAAAGGCAATCTGGAATTGCATATCCTGCAAAAATATTTTTCAAAAACAGAGACAAAATAATGATTTTTTTAGACAGAAAAATTCAATTTATCGCCAGCAGATCTGCACTAAAAGAAATGTTAGGAAGGGGAAAATGATACCAGATGGAAATATAGATCTATACAAAGGAACAAAGAACATGAGAAATCATCACTACACATGTAAATAGATACTTTTCTTATTATTTCAATATCTTAAAAAGATAATGGAACTTTTAAACATATTTAGAAAGAAAATTAGAAAGTACTTTGAATTTAGTTTAATTTTTAAAACATGTGAAATGTTGTGAGAGACCACTAAGCAATACTTAGTGGGGGAATTTATAATACTAAAGTATAGTATTAGAAAAGTGAAAGTTTTTAAGTCAATGACTTCAGCTTCTACCTTAAGAAATTAGAAAATCAAGATCAAATTAAAACCAGATAAAGCAGAAGAAAGACAATAATAAAGATAAGAGTGGAAAATAGTGAAATAGAAGATAGGAACACAATACAGACAAACATACGAAATCAAAAGCTTATTTGAGTAAATCAATAAAATTGATTGATGGCTAGCTAGACTGGTTAGGAGAAAAAGAGAGAAGACGCAGATTTCCATAATTTCCATAATTTGGGCATAAATGAGGTGACATCACTAAAGATATTTAAAGGATAATAATGGAATATTTTGACCAACATTGTGCCAATAAATTTCAAAATGGTGTAAAATGGACAAGTTCCGTGAAAGACACAAACTACCAAATCTCATTCAAGAAAAAATAGATAATCTGAATAGCCTTATACTTATTAAAGAAATTGGATATTTAGTTGTTTCTTTAAAGAAAACTGCAAGCCTTGATTCTATCAATTCTATCAAACATTTAAGGAGGAAAATATTATCAATTCTATACAAAACACTTTCTAAAAGCTGAACAAAATTCTTCCCAACTCATCTTGTGAGGTCTACATTACCGTGATACCAAACTCAGGCAAAGAGATTACAATAAAAGAAAATTATAGACCAATATCTCTCATGAACATACATGTGAAAACTGTTAAAGCTTTCATAAATTGAATATATCATGACCAAGTAGAATTCATCCCAGAATGAAAGAGATGAATGGAATGAAGGATTTACATCCAAAACATTCAAAATTAATTCCATTCAATTCACCATATTGTCAAACTGAAAAAAGTCAAAAACAAAAACCCACATGATCATCCCAATAGATGCAGAAAAATCATTTGGTAAAATTCAACATTCATTCCTGATAAAAATTCTCAGCAAACTTGAAATAGAAGTCACTTTCTTCAACCTGATAATGGAGAACTATGAAAAAGTAGTGATGGTAACATGAAACTAAACATCATACTTAAGGCTAAAAGAATGAATGAATGTTTTCCCTCTAAGATCATGAAGCAAAAAAATGCCCACTCCTGCCATTTCTATTCTAAATTATACTACTATTCAATTTCAACCAATGAAGTAAGGCAAGAAAATATTAAAGGTATTAAGATGGCAGAGGAAAAAGTAAAATTGTCTTTATTTGAAGACAACATGTTTGTCAATGTAGAAAACATGATGGAATCTACAAAAAGTCACTAGAACTAATAAGGGAGTTTAACAAGTTTGCAAAATACAAGATCAATACACAGAAAATAAACAGTCAGCAACTGAAATAAAAACAATGCCATTTATAATACCATCAAAAATATCAAGTACTTAAGAAAAATCTACAAAAAGATGTGCAAGACTTGTACACTTAAAATAATGAAACATTGGTAAGGTAATTAAGGAATACCTATACAAACAGAGAGATATATTTTGTTCATGGTTTGTGAAGATTTTGATTATCCCCAAATTGATCCATAGATTCAACACAATTTCAAAGTCCAGCAGATATCTCTTTTTTTGGTTGAAATTGCCAAATTGATTAAAAAATTCATCTGGAAATGTAAAAACTTAAAGTAACCAAAACAACTTTGAGAAATATGAGCAAAGTTGGAGTACTAATTCTAACAGATTGATTGATTTATTTCAAACCAGTCATTGTGACTTTTCAGTTAAGATAGACAAATAGATTAATGGAAGAGAATAGAAAGAAACAGAAATATATACTCAAATATATGGATTTTTGACACAGGTATAAAAGGAAATCAGTAGACAAAGGATAGTCTTTTCGGAAAATGGTGCTGGAATAATTGGCTCTGTATAGAAAAAAAGAAGAACCTCGGTTCATACCTTGTACTATAAACAAAAAGTAATTCAGAATGGATCATATACATCAATGTAAAACCTAATTCTAATAAAAACTTCTAAAAGAAAACAGAACATTTTTGTGATCTTTGGTTAATAAAAGATTTCTTAGATATGACACCAAAAGGAAAATCCATAAAAGGAAAAAAAAGAAAATAGGCTTTGGTATCTTCAAAAACAATGCTAAGAGAATGAAAAGTTAAGTTCCATGCTATAAGAAAATATTTTCACCTTATATAGCTGATAAAGGACTTGTATCCATGATATATAAGGAACTCTTAACTCAATAATAATTTTTTAAAAAACAACTCAAAATTGGCAAATGATTTGAACAGACACTTCACCAAAGAAGATATACAAATGTCAAATAAGCAGATGAAAAACATACATTAGGAAAGTGCAAATTAAAAGCACAATGAGATACCACTACACACCTATTAGAAAACCTAACATTAAAAAGACTGACCATGTCAAGTGGTGGCAAGAGAAACAGGAACTCTCATGCACTTCTGGTGGGAATGCAAAACAATAGAACACCTTTGGAGTATGATTTGGCAGTTTCCTAAAACTTTAATCCTATTCCTTTCGTCTGGTCCTGCCATTCCACTCCTACATATTAATCCAAGAGAAAGGAAAGCCAGACAAAGAAGAAGCCATGCATACTATGTGATTCAGTTTATAAAAGGTCTAGAAAATGCTGTGTCTATAGTGACAGAAAGTAGATCACTGGTTGCTTGGATACTACGGTCTCAGCAGAAATCTCTATAAAGCGATATTTCTCAAAGTTAGGATGGTGGACCTTGTGCATCAGGATTGACTAGAAGGGCTTATTTTAAAATTCAGCCTTAAATTTAATGCCACTTATGCAGAGGATGGTTAGAAGAGGAGCTGAAATAAAGTAGTGCAGAGTAAGCACAATTTCAAAAACAGATGTGTTTGCTCTATTCAAGTTTATACTTGCTGGGTAATGGGCATGTTGTAAGCTGATTGATGGCCTGATTTAAGAGTACAGTGCAAAAGAAGTAAGAAAAGTTACGCAAAGTCATTGAGCCTCATGTTTTTCTTATGAAACTGGAGATAATAAGACTCTTGAGAATTTTTAAAGGAATAAATATTGTGTGTAAAACACGTACTACTCTGCAGCTTTGATTTGTAGAAAGTGTCCCAGGAAGATTGATATCTATCTACCTATCTATCTATTGATCTATCTACCTACATATTTTAAATTCTTATTTTGAAGTTTTAAATTATTGTTTATTTTCATATGTTTTAACCTTCTTTCTTTTTATTTGTATTTATTTCTATTTTATAAATAATTTCTCTTTAAATTTTATCTTTATATTTGCATATGTCACTTGGCTGTCTTTTCCCAGAGATACATGCTAGATTTTTGTATGTATACTCTCAAATACTGATTTCTTTTCTCCTATGGTACAAAAAAACCCATCAGGGCCTTAAAATTAAAGGTAACAGTCTTTAAAAATATCCCTCGGTTTCATCCCTACTGTCTCTGATGACCATGTTCAAAGTCTAACTTTGCAACACCTGGTTCATTATCAAATGCAAACCCTGAAGGGAGCTAACTGAATGAATCCATATACTCTTTGTTCTATTCAATCAACCTGTGATCTTCCAGAGGATTATTAACAACATGCTGTCTGTCTGGAATAGCCATCTGTGTTAATGATGATGTAGTATATTCTACCAGCACCACCTTACGTAACCACTTCCTTTGAATCATTTTGGTTAAAACACAGCCACACTCTGTCCAGTTTAGATTACAGTCCAAAGATTCTCTACAGGAGTACTGAGTTGGTAGGACATTTTGTTTCTTGGCAAGGGCTCTAAATGCTAGGCATAAATCTCACCACTGTCCAGACTAGGAAACATTCTGGAAAACCCAGGCTACCCAGACTTCCGCAGTTAGTGGCACCATTAGAACTTTATATCTTACTTCCTTACCTCAATTGCTCCTCAAAGAACCAATGCTTTTCAGCTACCTCAAATCTTTTCAGATCATTTAGTATTACTCTAGGGCTGAGCCTCTGATCCAAGAGGTATCTTTAGTTTGGTCTTCCTCAGTTTTATAGTCTCTCAATGACCAACTTTCAATGCATGATATAATTTATCACACTATCACAAGTCAGTTTCTCAGCAGTATGGGTTCTATTCCCTGTCTGCTCTTATCTCTAGTCCAAGATAAGGATGACATTTATTGAGATCTGAGTAGATCAAACTGATCTCTTTATCATTCTCAGCAAACCAATATTTTTCTGCCCCTCCTTTTTCATGTAGTAGACTCTTATGTTACTTCAAGTCTCTGTTAAGGGCATCTCTTTGGCTCCTTCTATGTTAGCCTAAGCCTAGGAATAATTAACTGAGGTATTTGTGCTCCTGTAGTGCTGTTTATTCTTCTATTATAGCCCATGGTACATTGTGGATTATTGATTTGTCTTTTTACCCTTTGAGGACAGTAGTTGTCTAATTCTTCTTTTGAATCCTCATAACTTAGCACAGTTCCAGGGTTATATTATGTACTCAGTTGATGTTTAATTATTGCTTCATTGTATAATGATTATTTATATATCATAATAGTTTTAAAAATTTGAAAAACACTAAATTCATTCAATTTCCTTTAATGAGTATTTGTTATATATAAAAAAAGAGGTATAAAGTCCTGTTCCCAAGTCCAAACCTCTTATTAACTTAAACCTTGAGTTTTTTGAATTACCCACTTTGAAGTAATTCTTTTTATACCTGAAAAATGGATTTATTGAAATGTTTGAGATAAAAATATGTATTGCAAGAAGCATAAGACAAACATTTCAAGAGTACAAAATTAGTTGTAGAAATAACATAATTTTCTGGTAAACCCACATTGTATTACAAATGTGCAAACCTTTTTGATACAAAAGTTTTGGTTTTCTTATTTTTTTTTTTATACCGAGCACCCATTTTTATTTATCCATTTCCCATTGAGAGGTAACTCCTTGCATGCATTTTATCTATCCATTATTCAAGGTTCAATCTTCTCAAGGGGATAACAGCTCACCACTCTGAGATTTGAACTGTAATTAATCCGGTGGCAAGGATTTTCTCTCATGGATTCCAGAGTTAGCCAGAAATTTTAATGTCAAGATGTAAAAGCCTGTAAGGTTGTTACGTTTCCCTCAGATTCTATCCCACAGGAGGCTAAGCCCACAATTTCCCTCCTGTTTCTCATTCAGAAAAACAAAATACTATATTTGCATTCAGAATTGTTCAGTGATTGCTTTTTTGTGCTGGTGGTTCATTTCTTCACGTCAGCATGGCTCTCATATTTTTCCTTTAAGATCAGGTTGTTGATTTAGGGCTTTGTAAACTTTGTTGTCTGGTGTCTGGATTTTCACTGAGGACGATCTTCCCTTGATCGTCTTCTAGATCCTGATTAGGAAGAAGGGAGAGCATATAGATTGTAAATGTGATGAAACTATAGTGTTTAAGAATATGATATTTTATGCATAACTATATCTATAAAAGACCATCATTTCTTATTATAATAAATGTTAGATTGTTTTCTTAATAATATATTCTGGTTATGATGATAAAACCAAGTCCTCTTTTGATCAAAGGTATATGAAAATAATAATTTAAAGTGATGATTTTAGTTCCTTAGAAAATTTGGATGAATTTTCATGTTTAGAAGAAATCTGTGATAAAGCCTTCAGTTAAAAATTATGTGTACAACCTAAATGTCCTGCGTTAGATGAATGGATAAACAAGATGTGGTACATATATACAATGGAATATTACTCAGCCATAAAAAGGAACAAAATTGGGTCATTTGTAGACATGTGGATGGACCTAGAGTCTGTCATACAGAGTGAACTAAGCCCAAAAGAGAAGAACAAATATCGTATATTAATGCATAGATGTGGAATCTAGAAAAATCTTACAGATGAACCTATTTCTAGGGCAGGAATAGAGATGTAGACATAGCGAATGGACATGTGGACATGGGGTGGGGAAGGGGAATGAGGGGCTAATTGGGAGATTGTTTGACATAAATACACTACCATTTGTAAAATAGCTAGTGGGAACCTGCTTTATAGCACAGGGAGCTCACCTTGGTGCTCTGTGATGACCTAGTTGGGTGGATGGGGGGTGGGTGGGAGGGAGGTCCAAGAGGGAGGGGATATAGGTATACATTTAGCTGATTCACTTCATTGTACAGCAGAAACTAACACAACATTGTAAAGCAATTTTACTCCAATAAAAAAAAAATTATGTGTACAATTGAGTCTTTAGTTTCAAATGTCTAGATTGGACTGAGTTAAAATCAGATACGCCTATAATGCATTCATAAGCCTTCAACTTCTTTTGACTATTAGTATATAATTATCTTAGAAATTCCAAATATGTAATTATTTTAAGTTCCACAAGGGAAATCTTTGAGTTTTGAATGCATCAGAATGTAAGGTAACCTATGTGGAAGATTAGAAAATGCACATAAATAAAGTTATAAAGAAAATTATAGTGCATGGATGATATATACATGTATATAACCTACACATTATATCAAAATTTTG
Source organism: Aethalodelphis obliquidens (assembly GCF_003676395.1). NCBI lineage: Eukaryota > Metazoa > Chordata > Mammalia > Artiodactyla > Delphinidae > Aethalodelphis > Aethalodelphis obliquidens. The sequence goes on along the minus strand of NW_020837960.1, from coordinate 21,422,563 downwards.
TACATACCTATATTAATCATTTTCTATATGTGTACAGTAGATACAGTTTTGAATTTACTTTTGTCTCAAACTGTAGCCTCATTTTAAATAATAGTTTCACAGAGTTCAGGTCTACCTGCTACCCATTTTTGCTCAACTCTGGTATTCAAGGGTTTCTTTTCAAATTAATTCTACTTGAGTCTACCTCAGTGGTTCAGTATGTCTAGCACTTTACATGAGTATAATTGCCTTTCTTTTAACATTTGTTTTTCTTATATTCTATTAATAGTGAAAGATTTATTTTCTGATTCATATCATCAAAATACTTTGCTCAAAATAAAATATATTAGAATACTCTCCTTTTCTTTGGTTTGTCTTAATATAACAAAAGGTTTGTCATATATGCAAATTACCATAGTCAATATATTTACCTTGAATTCTTTTGTTGGCTTGTATCTTCCTCACAGGTGTGTCTGAAATTAAATAGCTTTAGTTAAAAATACTTTGAAATTATGACTAATATGAGACAGGAAACCATAGTTAATCAGAAGAGTATAAAGTTTTAAATAAACATCATGTAAACATGTAGATTTCTTTTGGAGTAGTGAGACTTTTGCACTGGCAACAAACAGACATTTGTTTTCCATATATCATAATGAATGTTTACTATTTGCAAAACATATTGTTTTATTATGGCATGTAGCACCCCAGATGATGTTCCATTGTTGCATGGAGTGACTTACATGACTTTTTCACCCTTTTTATGAAAAGCATCACTTTATGATGAAAGGATGTCTAACATTCTATAAAGTTTAGCAGAAGAATCTTCCCAGAGATATCCACTCATTTTTTCCAGTCATTCCTATTTGTGATGTATCAGACTTCTGCCTCTGTAAAATTCTCATTGTAAATTAATCTATGATCAACTTGTAATACATGAGGACAACAAAATATCATAACTCTAGAAATATACCAGTAAGCAATTCAGGAAGTGTGTGCCAACATACTCCCCAATTTAATTCCAATCCTACAAGACCATTTAAAAGTTAAGTAGCTAAAAATAATAAAATCTTTCTTATTTTAGAATTTTAAGTGTCTCATAACAATGCAGTTTTTTGTTGTTATAGTTGCAAAATACTTCCCAATTCCTCATTTTTCTTTTAAATCATTGACAAGACCACTTGGTCAACCTAAATTCACATTTTCACTCTGTCGTTGGACATTTGAGATCAATGAATAAGTGTGGTCCCTATGGCGACTTTCTTTCTCTGCTTACCTTTTTTACTCCAAGTTTTGAATTCTTGATTTTTATATATCATCTATACTCAACAATGAAGTCAAAATTTTTGTTTTATATATATATTCAATTCCCTGAAATCCCATAAAAAATGACATGAGACTATCACCAACAGTATTGTGGGCTGTATAATATCAAGTTTAAAAAAAAGGGAAAGAAACATTAAGCATTTTTTGAAGAATTCTGTTTCTGTCTACATAGCATATTTCCAACATGTCTTTTCTCCCCCCAGAATATAAGATACATAACCATTTATCACACTATATTAATACTATAATAAAATACAGAACTAGAGAAAACCTCATTAGATTGGATTAGTGAGGGAAAGTTTATGTGAGATAGAAAAGTCTGAATTATGGAATATGCTCCAGTTGATATATTTTTCTTAACTTCAGGTTTACTTGGTCACAAAAAATGGCTTATAAAATGTTGCCATGAAAAGATGGATCCAGTCTTTAAGCAGTGAACAAAAAGCATTGTTTATAATGGACTTATTAAATTCCAAAGAGCACTTATTATGCAATTTAAAACAATATTTTGACATTACTTTTCAAAACAAGCACTTACACTCAGATTTTCTTTTATAAATTTGGCAGCATCCAATTAATATTTATCCAATTAACTAACTTGTTAATTTATTATTATTTGGCTATGATAAAATCAAAATAAGAAGTGTTCATTGTGGCAAACAAATATCTCTGGAAGAAAAGCTTGATTAAAGTGCAGAAAACCAGATTTGCGCTCAGTGGCCCTCTGCCATCTCAAACTGAATGACACTTGTATTAGGTCGTGTTTAGAGAAGCTAAATATGGCAAGATAAATTAATCATTGAACAATCCCACAAAAATGCTCCTCTCCACCACATGTTTCCTGAAACATACAAAATGCTTCAGCTCACTTATTTGCAAGATTTTTGCATTTTTACATGGCTATGACTTTGGAAATTTAGAGTGTAAAATATTACTTTGTTGACCATGTTAACGTTAATTGACCGTAATCCTGATAGTAGCTAACATCACTGAGAGTTGATATGCGCTGAGCATTATTCCAAGTGCTTTTCACATATTGATTCATTTATATGTAGGTAACATTACTATCCCCACTTTTCAGATTAAGAAAGCAAGGCAGGAAAGCATCAATTTATAATACAAGTTAGTTCAAGTTGGAACCCAGATTGGAAGCCAGACCTACAACCTGATCCTATGTTCTCTACAGAAGCCATAAATCTTTACATGTTATACAGGCAGATTTGTCAAAACCTTCCCAGATAACTTCTTGTTGTTGTTCCTTTCTCCATAGCCTACTACTTTGCTCTTCTCCCTTAATTACTTTAGTAGTTTCAGTAAATGTAGTTCTATCTAAGACAAGAGTGAAAAACTCAACACATTTTATGAGAAGAAGTTTTAGTTAAGGGGTCTGAAGTGTTTCAATGACAGATCATTTTGGTACCAAACTGACCACTTAGCCATGTTAATAAGAATGACCTAAATGATTGAGGAATACACGCAGTTCATCAAAATGTACCATATGTACCACAATATGAGTAGTTCAGATAGAAAACTCCAAGCTTTGAGATGAAGACCACATTTACCTATAGATCAATTATCAATACTCTGAAAGAAAAAAAAAGCCAATCTTGCATGACATAATCTTTATTTACACCAGCTTCTTTGTAAATTGGTGTCTCTTGGGATCTAGACAAGAGATACTTGTTATTCAGTGTTGACCCAATGGTTTTACAGGGCTGGAAGAAAGAAAACTAGCATGTCCACTTAGTGTCCAGATATTAGTAACTATACTGCTTATATTGTCTTTCTTATGAGAAAAAAAAAACCCTTGGAAATGTTTTGATAAAAACTTATGTTGTGACATTGACAAAACCAGCGCATTATGAATATGTGGAGAAACCAAATACTGGGAACTAAAGGAATCAGCCTTTGGGATGAACATAAACTAGAGTTAAAGAAGGATTCCATTAACAAAAATTAGAGTATCTTATTCTTGTAACAGGTATTATCTTCTCTTGGCTGAAGTTAGTCTTCAGCACTTAGTTCGTCGTTTATAATGGACTTGTTAATGGGGGCTTATTGAAGGAGAGGAAAACATACTTACCGAAGTTTAAGCCTAAATAAATTAAAGCAATATATACAAGTGCAGTTACTAATTGGTTCATTCTCTACAAAGCACTGCCATTCTACAAAGCCGCTTACTATGGCAAGGACTGAAAAAAAAAAAGAATTCAACTTAATTTTCATGTCTTCACCTCTTCCCTCAAATCCCTACCTTTTTCTAGTACAGTGTTAAGCATTTAGGGGTAGATGAGTAAATTCTGTATTAGATCTCACAGGAAACTGGTTCTGTTGTGGCTTTGGGAGTGTCACATATTCCCTGGAGTCTGAAAGGAAATCTTGTATTTTTCAGACACAAATTTTTCTATTGAGGGGAAATTTAATCATTGGTTCAATAAAAATTATTTATTTTTACTATCACTGAACAGTATCAATACTATGTAAGAGATTCTACCTATATAAAAGTAAAGAATAAAACAATAATTGCCAAAAATATACATGGTCCCAAGAGAATTTACAACTTCTTGGACATAGTACTACAATTTTTTTAAATTTTAAGGATAAAACCCATTGGGACCATACTTTGGATAAACATTAAACTTCAATTTAGTGTTTCTCAATTCACAGTATATTTCAAAAAGCATATTTGATTTTTTAAAATAATTTAAATACTTGTTTCTCTAAAACAATTTCTTACCTTACATTCTTTTATTGTTAAGAAAATGAACTGGAAATTAATTTATTCAAATACCAATTACCCAAATTATACTTTATTAACATTTACTATTTCTTTGAGTAATTACCATTGAGAGTTTGTGTAAGATTTTGAATTCTTTTTTTTCTTCTTTCCTTTTAAAAGTAGGTCCTTTTAACGCCATAGGCAGAGAACATTCCATATTTTAAATATTAAAATTAATTTCATATGCAAAATAATTTACAGCTCCAGGTATAGATTATGACTCAAACTGTTAGAAGAAACAGATAACCCATTCCCAAGTATGTAGTTTTGGAAAATAAAAATACTAAATGCAATTTTTTTGCTAGATCTATGCACTTAAAAAATTCATAAACATGCCTCTTATTATTGTTGTGGGCGCAGTGAATACATTTTTTAAAATATAAAAAGTATTTCAATTTGGGCTTCTTTAAATAACTACCAATTTTTAAAGTATCCCCCTTTCACATACAAAAATATCTTTACAGTTGTCTGTATCAAAGCAAAAAAATATTCACTGCTCCCCATTGAACTTTTTAAAGACTGTTTAAACTAGTAATTCTTTCTTTATAATGCTTACTATAACCACCATTGACCCAATCAGTCTGTTAAGACAGACATGATGTTGTCTTTTTTAACCTAACTAAAAAAAAAAACAAAATAAAACCTGAATGCTCAGTCTTTAAAAAGTTGAAAATCTCAGTTATCAGAACCTGTTAAGTGGGTTAGTTGTTTCCCTTTTACTAACCTCCCTGAAGCAGTCTTTTAATTTCTTCATCTTCAAATAAATGACCATCACCACCTTCAATGAATTTGGTGACCTTGGTGACCTCTGAGAGGATACATGTTTATAGCAGAAATTGGTTTATGTAATAAAAAGGCAGGAGACGTGATGTGATATATAATGGCATCTGCCCAACAATGAATTCCAGACCAACACTTGGTTCTTTCTTGGTTTTTAGTGTTACTTTTTGATAAACCAATTTTCTTACAAAGTTGTTGAACACTGTATAGCAAATATAGAACAAAACAATCAATATGACTGTCATTTGAGTTTCATTCCCTATCTTTGGACTTTTTTCTTGTGTTGGTATGGAACTAGAACAAAGGAATGAGATAGAGTAGAAAGTGTAAGAGGCTTCAAAGATTATTTTAGACTTTGACATAGATAGCTTAAAGAAATCCACATTCTTATTCTTCTAGACATACTGACCTTCTTGCAACAATTTCTTCAGAGTTTCGTCTGCTTCTCCACCACTAGTTGAAATTCTAGTGTATTTTATTTCAGGACCTAAGGGAAAGACAAAAAAATAATAATAATAAGGAACTGAAACAAGGCTGGGCAAACTTCCTCTGTAAGGGTCACATAGAAAGTAATTTAGACCTTATGGGTCTTGTGGTCTGTGTTGCAGCTATTTAACTTTAGAGTGCAAATAGCCATACACACTGTATAAATGAATGGTCACACTGTGTTCCAATAAAACTTTATTTACATAAATAGGTTGGCATGGGCCATATTTGCTGACTGCTTGTTTAAACATGGACTGCCAGGGAATTCCCAAAGACTTAAAAAATAGCTGAATTCAGAATTTTAGACTAATTCACTGATGGGAGACTGATACAGAGGTTTACTGAAATTATTGATCAGTTGTTCTATACAAGCTTGCATATTATTTTGGTGTGTAGATGTGTATGTGTAAACCTTAAGATTAAAGGAAAATCGAAGGAGGGAATGGTTTTTTTCTAGGATTTAGTAACTCATTAATAAATAGCAAAGTGAAGATAGTGTATTATATGATACACATGCATATTCATAATAAAAACACAGACTTATAGATTTGTCCCAAAATTTCCAATTCAGAGGAAAACATAGATTACATATTTAGGATTAGTATTATTTCTACCAAAAAAGAAATAAAATGACTTCAGTAACCACTAAGAAAATGACTTAGTTTCTTTAATGATTCTTATAGAGATATTTTAGGATTAAATGGTTTGCCCTTTATAATCCAGGCATAGTTCATATACAGAGTTAAAAATTACCTGTAAGATCTGCTTAGTAGAGAACTGTAATCCCAATCTAAACTTTTCTAAGAAGATTTTACAATAACTACATTTTTCAAGTGAGTTGGATTATCCCTTCTATCACTCACAGGTGATTTTTATCATCAAGGATGATGTATTGATATTTTATCAGGATAGTTTCTCTTACAGTGTTTCATGTACACATGCCAGTTATTTTTTTGTTATTCATTTTCATTATTTTTGATCAATATGAGATTCAGGATCACATTTGTTTAAAAAAAAAATTACCTGTAATGATTCGTTCTTCTCTTGTCTCTTTTTCAGTTATCTCCACAGGCACTCCATCAATGATTTTGGTGTATTTTTTAATAATTGGCTCTGAAATAGGGGAAGAAAATGCATTTGATTTATCCCCTTATGGCATCTAAATGGCCATAAGCTAGACATTTTAATGATTAAATGTATTTCTCACAACAATGCCATTTAGAATTCAATCATAATAATTTGGGGGACGTATCTCAAATAAATTCATATAACAGAGGTCTAAAAGGTAGTGGTTATGTCCTGAATCTTGGGTAAGGGAGAGAGCCAACTAGCAAGCTAACACTCCATGTCATATTTGTCTCTTGACTGTGGAATGAGTGTTCAGGGAGGGTCCAGGGAATTATACATCATTAGAATGGGAATCTTATAAGTCCTAGCAATGACTTATTAGTCAGTCTTATAGAATGGCCACTCTTTCTTCTAAGTACAATATGTTCTTTTGTATTGACATGATTGTTTTCATTATATTTCATAATCATCCTTGCATATGCAGAGTAATGACAGTTTTGTTGGAACTGGTGAGTTAATGGTTAAATCAATTCCAACTATATCCATTAAAAGGTAAACTATGTTTTAATTGATCGGCTAATAAGAATGTGTAACTGAGAAAAGTTTTCCCACAATTTATATAAAACAAAAGTCCAAGAGAAAACCTCAGATATTCAATATATTTAAACCAACACTGTTTGAAAATGTTCACAGTAGGCTACAGGAAACACAGAGAACGCACCTCCGTGGATCACTTCAGTTACTGTTTCACCTTCTTTAATCAGCCTGAATTCAGGTTCACCTTCAATTTTGACCTTTGTTATTGTGGGTCCTAAGGCATTGTTTTAGGAGACAAATTATCATGTTAATGTAGTCCTTTAAATTTACCAGAACAGGAAATTTATTTCAACATTTGGTGTTGCTCACATTTCAAAGTGGTTTCAGGCTTTATGAAATCGGTTTTAAACAGTTCCCATTGTCCTCAAATTAAACAGTATTTATGAGAACAAATAACTCAATCTATTGGTGTGCTACTAAAATAACTTCCATCTGCTTTAGCATTTAAATTGATGTTTAATTGATCCATTTATTCATAGTTGTAAAGTATGATCATGCAAAATATTATATGTGACTATACATTGTGAATCATACAGTATGAACAAATTTGAGTGGCTCTAATGATAAGTAGTGTAGATCTTACTTTACCATACTGATATTGTCTATTACTTTCTTTTCTTGTTAAATTTTTAATTTAATTTTTAATCAGTCAATATCTTACATTTTTTATCTAATGGGCATAAGACTGAACATCAAAAAAGCCCAACTTTATGCCTACCTTTAAAATACGAAATTCAGGTTTTATGAGAAAATAGATTTGAGTACTTACCTTCTATATGTGAATGATGCATATATTTACTAATAAATAGTTAAACAGTCCTTCAAATGCAAAAGTTAAGTGTTGCATTTGACTTGCAAAATGATTTTGCTCCCAGAGAAAATCATTTTGAATGTTAGAAAGCAGATTACTACATTAGTTAATCAAGACTGTTTCTTAGAGAAGTTCAGTACATTTAACTCATACTGTGACACCCTTCAACAGTTGAATATAACTATATTTGCTTATCTTTGAGAGGGTTTATTTGTCTGTTCAGAAATTGTCAATGTACACCATTACCCAGAATTATATAGTCTAGGACAATCTAAAATAATGAAAACAAGAGTACAGTTCATTCAAACAGTAAGTATTTCGCACCATAATATTTGATCTATGTGGTCAAGGGACACTGAGTATCAAAACGTAAGCCCAAGTTTTAAGGAAACTTCAAAAGGAAAGAACAGCTAAGGAGTTTAAGAACAGGAAATGAGTTAATAAAATATCCCAATAGACATTTCTTTAGAAGAGCCTCAACTGGAATTTCAGAAACATCGTCTATCCTTAAATTCTATGAAGGCAGGGATTTACTACCAAAAAAATTTTTTTTTCATATTTATTCCTGGCAGGCACCTACGAGAGTACCCGGCACCATACGTGCTCAATATGTATTCAGTTGATTTATTCTTACTTCTAAAATTTGGTTAGGTACCGTTTATAAGAAACATCTTAAAATTGTGTCTTGGGGTCTAATTTATTTAGTAAGAATTCAAGAGTTATCGATGAATCAGCAAAAGTTCAAACAGTGAGAAGGAAATGCCAATAGTAATTCTAGAACTGGACAATTGTAAATGGCTGCCAAAATAAGTATTTGTCTCCCTCATTATATTGCACAAAGTAAAACTTCCAAATTGTTTAACTGGAGAGTTGTTAATGCATAGGTGACTTGACCCCATTTTTCATCTTAGTTCCCTTCATAGGAAAAACTCAAGTAGAGCTGATGCTTCATTGTGTTCCTAATTGAAGAAAAGTAATACAATAGAATCCTGCTCACAAAGATTGGGAAGATAAATGGGTTGAATGAAGAAGCTTGAAAGAAAAGAGAAGAATCTTTGAAAATAAAAATAGTACATGTGAATGATTTTTACTATAGAAGCTGTGTACAAGTGATTATACAAAATTTTAGGGAATCTGATTTTTAAAAAAGAGTACAAGAATCTAAACATCAAGGATCATTTTATCATTTTTCATTAAAATGATCAAGAAACATTTTCTCAACAAAAATTTCTGAGATTTAACTTCTTAAATCATCAAATTCTCTTCATCACTATATAAGAGCAATCAAATACTCAAATGACAATAGGTATAGTATGTTTTTTAAAAAAAGCACAGATTCCAAATACCTCAATTTTAAGTCTCAAGAATGTATAAAAATATAGATAACTCACTAGCTAGGAAATACACTTTTACATACATACTTCCAATGTCTAAGTTTTAAGTAATGACACACTTTTCGAGGAATCAAAAGTATTCAAGAAGTTGCCATCTCAATTCGTAAAATGAGAATACCCAAATCAAAGATAATTACAATAATAGTTTTCTTGAGATTCAATTGAGGATATCATCTATTCCTTTTTTGGAAGACTGTTTCTATTCTTCTTACAGAATAATGAAGAAAACCTGGTCTTTCTTCTGTGGCCAGTCACCACATTAAGATTCTTAGACATGGAAATAATTCTTAAGTTCCGATCCTTTGGGAGTAATTAAAATATGTGAAATGAAGGGGGCATCAGAGATGTTGGAGTTGGCTAACATACACAGTAGGGGGAGAGAGAAAAGTAACTTTATTTAATGCTCTAGTCTGAAACATCAGGAGATAAGTATATATGTAAGTATATGTGTCTATTTAATGTGTTATATATGTATACATATAAGAATATATAATGTATATTATATATAGACACACATTCAGGGCTGGAATTAAGGATTCTAAGGTTTGACTCAAGTGCACCAACTACTTATTTCCTCTGTTTCTGGTGGTTTAATTAAAAAATATATCATGTGTGGATATACATTTTAAAAGCTTTCTTCAGTATACAGCTTCTGTGCTCTCTTAGGTTGTTGAATCAAAAATGCCTGCACTTTTTGGAACACCTCGCAACAGTATAAAAGAGATTTATGTGGGGAGACTGGAAACAAAACTATAAAGAGTATACTCTCTAAAAGAGTCTAGGTGCAGGAAAAATAGCTTAGGATTTATTTGTATGGTGAGTATCTGGGTACTAGTGCTAATGCAATGGTAAATTAAGTTCAAATGAAATCAAATACAAGCAAATGTACTGAAAGTACATTTCATGCACCATCTACTCTGCTAAATAACTTACATTCCGCATTCTGCTGTTAAATGAGCATGCCATTGATATAGAAATATTTAGCATGTTAGTTTCAAAAAGAATGTAGATACATTCATAGAAATCAGTCTATTATATGGATTTTTAAGGAACCATGTATAACATTGATTTTTACCTTCCGTTTTGATAATAGGCTGAAGACTGCCTTCAATCACTTTAATTTTTGGTTCCACAACTTTGGTTATAATTTTAGTTGCTGAAAGTATAGAAAGCGGAACATAAATGATGTTTACATAAAAACAACCTGAACGAAATTCTCTCTCTTTTTTTGGTCTTTGTTGGGTACTGAGGTATCAGATGTGGTAATATGTTCAGGAAGTCAGATACAGGAAATATTCCTGGTAATTATCTAGTATCTTCTCATGTCCAGATGATGAACTCTGAAGTCCAGTGACTTGGATTTGTTCCAGTGAAATACATACTTGCTAAGTAAGGAATTCTATCTAGAAATCTATCATTTTGAACTGCACCACTAAAGCTCTTTACCTTCTTTTGTACTTCTTGAAAATATTGGCTGCGTAGCAACAAAGACAAATAAACATGATTAATTTCATGCAATTCATAATATCTTAAATTGCATTGTTGGATTCTTTCTCAATTAGAAGAAGACATTGAAAGAAAAAGACTCAAAATATTTTTCATGCATTTGATAACAGTGATACAGAAAGGAAAATACAAAAATAGTTCAGAATACTTAAATGTAAAAATGGATTCCAGCCAGCCAGACATGAGCTCTATGCAACAAATATGATATGATCATGTATTTAATTATTTAAGTTACAGGCTAAATTGGCTTTAATTTTCAGCTTTATCATCATCATTTTTATACTGAAAGCTATGTATTTTGAATGTATGTCATCCATCCAGCTGAAATAATAATAATGTGCAAAATATATTTCAGATAACAGCCAACTATTTGGTTGGCTTTTGGTTGTATAGATTAACTGGAAGTGTGCCTCTGGAGCCAGATACCAGAGCTACTACTGGCTCTTTATCATTTCTGATTAGAACCTTAAAAGATGGATTCATTAGATAAAGCACTAAAGCTATCTGTGCAATCATAACAGACTGTGTTGAAGCATTAGAGGTGAGATATTAGCGCAGTCTGGATTTCTGTCACATTCTCAGTTCAGGTTTCTGAGATGTTTATCTGTGTCAACTCTTTGAATTCATATGGATTCTAGAGCTTAATTGTGACTGTCTCAGTTATTTCAGATTTTACATATTGAGATCTCAAATTATGAAACTAAAATATGTCAAATCTTTGTGTCCAATTACTGATTCCACAGGTGGCCTGGCCACAGAGGAACCTTTCCATGAAGGTCAAATTCACAGAGGTCTCAGCTGCTACTATCAGAATGGGTTAATTACTTTTAGCTTAAATTTTTACTTCATGTTAAGGAACTTGAAGTTTAGAATGTTTATTGGGGTCCTAGTTTTGTTTCAGTCTTGCTTTTCTGAAGACTTAAATAGTTTTGACAGATCACAGGTTGAGGATTAAATACTGATTTTCTTCCTCTCCATCTCAAATGTCATATATTTGACAACACATACTAAAGAGCATTTTCCCCCCTTACAATTTAAAATGTATGGTATTTGGGGGACAAGAATAATACATAGTAAGAAAATTAAAATTTTAGAGACAAGTCAATAAAGGAACATGAAAATGGAATCTTTGGTTTAATTAGTCTCAACCTCTGTTTGAACTATGCTTTCAAGTAACTGCATACACGGAGAAGAGCTAAAGAAATATTCCACATCAGCATGTAAATCTCAGAGCTCTTTCAAGAGCTGAGTAGGTAGGTAAGATTCATTAGACTTGCATAATTTCACAAACTGTAGCTTGTTCTCTGTGAGAACAATTTAAGTAGAGGAAAATAAAGGAGTTATAATATTTTGGCTCAATGTAAGCAAAATATTGCATTGACATATAAAAGGTAGTGGGCCTCTCATGGATAAAGTAGAAAAGGTAAAGAAATGTAGTACAGATATACGTTTTTAGTGGAGGAAGATGACATAGCATTTCTGATGAATAGAGCCCATAAGCATTCTTTCATTTTTTATAAAATATATCTTTAATAAGATTGTATACTTCCATACTGGAATTTAAACCGTGTTGAATTATAAGTATTCCAACTAAGTCATTGAAACAGCGCTGAGCTGGCCTGATACTAGGATTGTTTATGTTATTATTACATAATTAAGATCAGTAAGAACAGCAGACCTTTTGTTTTGCTCCTTACATCATCTTTACTCCTTTTCCATATCTAGTGTAAATGTTAAGGAAAATTTTCTTAATTAAATAACAGGATGCTCATGGTATAAAATAGAATAATTCTTGCCAAGATAAATGTGGGAATTGAAGCAATGCTTTAGCTACTGATGCATTTTGAGTGTTGAATTGTAGAGTCAAAACAAAATGGAAAGAATTTCTGCTTTGAAAGCTGCAACGGAAGAGAGGAAAAAAGACAAAGGAGGAAAAAGCCACACTGAATAAGAAATACTATGAGTTACATTTATGAAAATGAAATACCTTTGCTATTGTTAAGAAGTAGAGGTTTAATTTTGATAATCTGGTAGAGTCAGGAATAAAAGAACCTTGGAATCTAGAAACTCTAGGTTTATCACCTGACAATTTTTTTGTTCCTTCATCCAGTTTTGAATGGGGAAGAGTTTCTGAACCACCAGCCCATAAATATTAGACTTCTCTGACAGCCTGCCCTTAGATGGCTGAGGTCTTGAGAGTGGAATGAGCTACAAATCTTTCAGCAATGTTATTTCTGTGTCCACATATTTGAATTTTCAGATAGCTCTCAAGTGCCTTTTAGCTAGCTCTCCTCTTTGTATGTTTGTGTCTTTTTTCTCCTGCGTCTTTGCAATGCTAGCAATTATATCTATATCAAGCTAGCAGATGAATGAGGAAGTGGTTCATTGGAGTTGAAGGGTGTAGTCAAGGCTGAGAGGTCTCATCCAGACCTCAAGCCCTGTTTCAAGTGACATGAGATTTGCCATTGTTTGGAATTCTAAATACCAGATTATCAATCATCTCAGTAAACACAAAGAAAATTCTTGGGTTTTCTTTTTTTTTTTACATCTTGCCACTTATATGTGACAAATATTCATTATGTACTTACTGTAGACAGTTATGGGGATTTCTTTGAAGGTGCTACCACGAACAAACTGAAAATAAACATTATATTTAGTAACATGAAATGTAGTAGTTGTATTAACAAAATCTTGGCACCATGATTTTTAATTTTCACTGAAGTAAAGACAGTGAAGCTATCATTATATTTAGTAAAAATGAAGGCTTCATATAAATCATCTTCCAATTTCCTGCTGTTGGGCAACATGGCATAAAATGGTTGGATTTGTTACTCAGAGTTTTAAAAATTATAGAATAGCGAATCCCAAATTAAAAGTTCATTAAATAATACTCCCTATGTTGTCTGGTGCTTTAACCCTACCAATATTCAACCCAGTATTTATCCTAGAATATTCCTTTACCTTTAACTATTGTGATTGGTGACAACTTCTTATAAGCAAATATTTTATCTTTCCCTTATATTCTGTAGCAAAAATATTTGATAATAGAAAAATTATAGTTTCTTATCTACATGTCTTATCTTCCCTGCTGGACTGTAAACTTTTTGAATAAAGGGCCATATCTGATTCAACTTAATATTTCTCATAATACTTAACATTCTGCTTGGCCCCAAGTAGCTTTTATTAAATCCTCCTTAAACAAAACCATGAAGAAATGATGCCAGTGTACCATTATAATCAACAAAGAGCAATGCAGTCCCAGTGTACATCTACTTATTAATGTATACATTTCTAGTTTCTTATGTTAAACCTGCAATGTCTGTTCAACACATTAGAAACACATGCAATAACATCTGTACCTTAATTTGGATGTATTTGATCAGTTTATTAAGTATTTCCAGCAGCTGATCATTTCCAACAGGTGTGTCTGTGAAGAGGAATATTAAATGAATATTGTAAGAATGGATGAAATAAAAATCTAGGTTTCTATTGAAAAAGAGTTATGTTTTCATTAATCAGTTCAATAATTACCAACCTGCTGGATAGAGGAGTTTATCTACAACATGAATGACACCATTTGTTGTCATGATGTCAGATTCTTTTGATTTCAATTCATTTACCAGAAGTGTATCATTAACCTATTAAAACAGGGGATAATTTCAATGGGAAATTTAATGAAATATGAACATTAGGATAATTGAATAATAGATTAACACTCTCATAGATTCATACTAGAGAACTTACTCCTTTCAGAAAGATTTTGCTTCCTTGTGTGGTCTTTAAAATGTTAGTAACACCAGGTTCAAATCCCTTTCCAATGAAAACTCCTGGTGTCAGGTGATAAAGGATGATGTTTTGAAGAGCATTTTTGTTCCCTAGGGGGAAAAATATATATTTATTTAATAACATGTTATATATTTTGACATTTTGATATTATGAGGATGAAGGAGAAAAATATTTCTTTGTCTTTATTTTTTCCACACTGTAATTTCTCATAATATCATTGTTCTCTCAATGTGATATCAATGCTATGTCAAAACATGCAGTCCCTTCAATAAGTTCAATCAAAATATTATCCAACTTACTGGGAGAAAAAAGTCAAATTATTTTTGAAATTGTGACTATTTCTTTCTTTGTCACCTAGTTGTGTGCCCTTTAATAGAGACATCATAAGTGAACATCTAGTCCAACAACATTACGGTAAGCAGTTAATTGAGAACATTTATGAGTGACCCTCTAATTATTCCAAATGGAATTAAAGGAGACGAAGGCTAGCCATGAATAGGAAAGAGGGGACACTTGGGTGGCTGATATCTGGGCAGGAACGCTTGAGGAAGAAATGAGATCCTGAAATCAAGGGGCAAATATATCTGGTGTTCACTTCTACTCACGAATAAGAATTTCCTTTTCGTCGTTAGTCATTCCCTTAAAGGCATCGTTGGTTGGCACAAACAAGGTCCAATCTCCAGGCTGTGTCAGGAGCTCTTTCAAGTCTGCAGCTTCAAGTAGGCTGAGGAAGATGCTAAGCAGGAAGGACATATGGACATATGTTTATTTTATTAGATTTAATCTAGGTAAGCCTACCCACCATGCATGAAATAGAGTAGAATCCCTATAGGTGGAAGCATGAGAAAATGGTTCATGTGTTTTCATATGTTTCAAATGCAATTTACTGTTAAAATGGTGAAATTATTTAAATATACATATGATTCTTAAATTTCCTAAACTCTGTTTTCCCCCTATAAATCTTGGTGAGGTCACACTTTATTTAATATTCTGCAAAATAGTCTTTGCTAGAATATACTATCAGTTTTTAAAAACTTAATTATAAAAAAATTTGCAAGAAGTAGTTCAGTCTATTAGGTTGATTTTTGTTTGTTTTTTACTCACCAAGTCACATTATGCTGCACCAGGAAGAAAAATATTGTTAATAACATATCTTAATTTTAAAAACATTTGTATAGACTTTCTATTCTAAATTCTGTTCTCAGCAGTACTGAATACCGAATGGATTTTGGAATACTTACTGTGAAACAAAACTATGCCAAAAGCTCTTATTCTCTTGTGGAGGTGAAACTAGTAAGCTTACCTGAAGCGCTTATCTTGTTTCAGTTTTTCATGGAGGGATTTCTCTGCTGGTTTGATGATCTCTTGGAATATGTGAATGGCACCGTTTCTTCCTTGCTTGCTTCCTCTCACCATGCATGAATTTTCAATGCAGACAGCCTAGCAAAGAAATAAAGATACAGTTGTCCATTTCCTTATTTGAAATTCCCTACGTAAAAGAAGCTACATAATTGAATTTCTGGATGGGCTCTTCTAAGAGGTCACCTGACTTCTAATGCGAGAAAAAACAGTTTCTCTCCTCTGTTTTTAAGGTCTTGTACACTCTGACCTCACTTTTCCTATTCAACTAGGTCTTCCACTACTAAGCAAGCTACCCTATGTGTGGGGCAGGTAGTTTTGTCAGTGAATTTAAAAACTCCATATAATTCCACTTCTACATTTCCTATCATTCCTCTCTAGGTTCTAATCATTCTTACAGACCCTCTTTTGTGAACTTTCACCCGTTAACTTTTTAAGACCCTCTTTAACCATAAAGTTTCGTGACTTTACTGCCTCTTCACAAATATTTAGTATATTATCTTGACTGTAAGACACTATCAATTTTAAGTCAAATTACTGATTAAGTTATAGCATTTCTGAACAATAATATTTATATATGTATCATTTAGAATGCGGCGCATTTTCTGCATCATTTAAAATGTGTGTCTTGGCCTTGTGGAACTATGGTGCACAGCACTGTGTGTCATGTTTAGTTCAAGGTAATGCTTGACCTCCTATGAGTTCTTTTTTTTTTTTTTTTTTTTTTTTCCTATGAGTTCTTTTTAACTGTAGCTGCAAGGTTGCCTGGACAGAAACTGAACAGCACCACTAAGTAGCACTGTAATTCTGATAATAAATATTTTCTAGAAATTTTCCCTCAGATAAAGCACATTAGAACCACTTACTAGAAATCTTTATGTGCCTATAAAAGTTTATCCTGAAAGCCATTCAAAAGAGATTCGGTGGTTGGATGATGGTCATACATTAAAAGATCATCCTAAACATTGGACTCAATATAAAAATTACCTTGTAAACGGTAAAGTACGGTACTCTGTAAAGCAAAAGCTTATTTTAAATGAGTTTTAGTGATTTATGGAATTGAAATAATGCTTTAGAAAACGTTATTTATAATGAAACAAGTGCAAGTTATCAGAATTATTAATACACAGCACTTTTTGTATACTTTCCTCAAAGTCTTTTTAAACAAGCTATCAGTTCCCTGATCTTCCTATAAATATTTACTATTAAGACCACATTAATAAAATTCTAAGGAACTTTTGTTACAAGAACAGTCTTTCGCAGATGTAGAGAATGGACTTGAGGACACGGGGAGGGCAAAGGGTAAGCTGGGACGAGGTGAGAGAGTAGCATGGACATATATACACTACCAAATGTAAAATAGATAGCTAGTGGGAAGCAGCTGCAGAGCACAGGGAGATCAGCTCGGTGTTTTGTGACCACCTAGAGGGGTGGGATAGGGAGGGTGGGAGGGAGACGCAAGAGGCAGGAAATATGGCGATATATGTATACGTATAGCTGATTCACTTTGTTATACAGCAGAAACTAATACAACATTGTAAAGGAATTATACTCTAATAAAGATGTTAAAAAAAAGAAAAAAGAACAGTCTTTGACAAGGGCACGTCATTTGACATTTAGGCCAGCATGGATATTTTATCTCATTCGGATTCACTTACTGTGCGATACACGAAGACTCTGAGCTGTTTGCCGCCAATGGTCTCGAGCTTTTGTCCATTGTAAAGCTCATTAAGGCCAACTTTTACTTTCAATATGTGATTCTGCAGAATTAATTTAAGAAGACGCTGATCCATGCTCAGAGTATCATCTATAAGTAAATTAATTACAAAAGAGTGTTATTTTGTTTAGAAAGCAAAGTTTCTCCTGTAAGAGAAAATCATGAAAATGGGTAATCCCTACCACTATAGATCTTATGGATCCTACACATATATAGTATATGAGATGACTACATGCCAAAAGCTAAGAATTCTGTGCACAAATTAGAAATTCCATGAGCTATTTCATCAAATGACTACAATATGATTCCAAGCAGTCCAAACAATGGGCTTCATCTATGTGAGGGCCACATGGTTTTATGCGGTCACTGACAAAAGTTAAACTCTAAGCCTGGCCAAGATTTTCTCTGAGAATCTGATGTCCATTAGTCACATGAGAAACTACTGATGAATCATTTCTACATTTATTTTTATTTATGGAGAGAGAGTTGAAGCATGTAACCTCTTAAAGATGGGTTGATGTCAACATGTATGGATATTATTATTACGAAAAGAAAAAACAGCATTTCTAGGAATTTGAATTTTCTCGTTAATAATTTTCTATGTCACAACCTAGTATTTGGAAAAGCATTAAAAAGGTGATACTTATTTAGTTTTTAATTGCTAAATTTTGACTAACAATTTAAATATGTCTTTGTGAAGTCATTTTTTTCTGGAAAAAGTGTCAGGTTGTATTAATCTAAACACAGTCCTTGAATAGCAGCTACTAGGTCAAATATTTGTAATAACAGTTCACATCATAATATGGAAGTGTATCATTTTCTCCTGTTTGTATTTATTTATAATTTGATACCTTACATTCAAATTCTGAGTTGCAAAATGCACCTACGTATTCCTAAATATTATTATGTTGGTGTTTAAATAAACAAATCAGATTTATTTTTCTTAAGATCTGTTAATACATCCATTATGTGTGCTGGAAATATGATCAGGTTCACAGAACAACTGAAGACTACTTACCACAAACTTTCACTTCCTGTAGGCTATTATCTATCATAATGAAATGTTTTGAAATGAAGGACATTTTAATAGACACTACATAGTGCTAATGCATTGTATGTGTAGCTGGTAAAGAAACTAATTAACACCTCACAAAATATCTATTATTTCTTAATGCAAACAATCATGGTGAAGAAACAATGTGTGTAGAGGAAGAAAGAGTAGGAATGACAGTGTCCAGTACATACCAGAAAATGCATTATTCACGGGTGCCAGCAAAGTGTATTCTCCATCTGGCCTCAGAGCAGATGCCAAGCCTAATTGGGCCACAAGGTCTGTGAAAGTGGTTTGCTGATTTCCAGCTAGCTCAATAACTTGTTTGGCTGTAACATAAACCATTACCATTCAAACAATGTCATCGTTGTTATTACCATAATCATGAAATTAGTAAATCAGTTCTTGGCTATTTTCCATAAGCTATTTGCTGTACTGGCAATGTGACATCCTGCCTTTCCTTAGTAAGAGAGTTCCAGCTTCCCTTTTTTGGAGTTGATGACCAAAGACTTTCAGAAGGACAATATCTTTCTGACTTCTTGCTTTGCAGTTTTCTTGGATTCTTTATTACTTGCCTCTTATCTCTCTGCTCTTGTGAGTGCCATAGGTCTTTCATTTATCCAAAAGTAACCATTTGGTTATATCTTCCCTTCTGTTTTCAAGAAGAGCTCTGGCACTGTGATAATCTTTATCAATATTAGGTATTAGAAGTAAGTCAGGCAGAGAAAGACAAATATCATATGATATCGCTTACATGTGGAATCTAAAAAAATGGTACAAATGAACCTATTTACAAAACAGAAATAGAGTCATAGATGTAGAAACCAAACTTACAGTTACCAAGGGGGAAGGGAGGAAGGGATAAATTGGGAGATTGGGATTGACATATACATACTACTATATATAAAATAGATAACTAATAAGAACCTACTGTATAGTACAGGGAACTCTATTCAATACTCTGTAATGACCTATATGGGATTAGAATCTAAAAATGAGTGGATATATGTACATGTATAACTGGTTCACTTTGCTATACAGCAGAAACTAACACAACATTTTAAATCAACTATATCCCAATAAAAATTCATTAAAAAAAAAAAAAAGAAACTCTGGAAAGCCAGAGGTCAATGCATGGAATGCCCATGACCACACAAGCTGCCTATTTAGTACTCAGCTCATTGTTAATTTTGTGTTTGTGCTTCATATGGCATTCCTTATACTGCACATTTATTTTCCATCTGCCTACTCTTAAGGCATCTAATTGGTAAACGATAGTAGGTAGAACAATATGAAACTGTTGCTCACCAGAATCAGGAATCAGGACCTGATCAATCAAATGGATAACACCATTATTTGTCACAATATCTTTTTTGTTCACCATTTTGATTCCATTTACTGTTATGCTGTCACCATCACATCCTATCTCAATTGTGTTTCCTTCCAGAGTCTCAAATACTGCTCCTCCCATGATAGCCTCGGAACACTGGAGGGTGTTTAAAATGTGGTACTTCAAGAGAGCTGGAGGACAAAGTACAAAGAGTAAGCTTTCAGATCAAGGAGAATAGCATTTGACCCTTAAAAGATGTGTTTCACTGTGGAACTAAGTATTCCTAAGAAATATAATATATATAAGACCTAAGTATTGACCTAAGGTTTTAAAATTCTGTTTATGTTCTCAAAATGTTTTTTCCATCAACTCTACAATAAAATTAGCTCAGCTCAGTAGGAAGTAACAAGAAAAGAAGATCAGCTGCATGGAATTATTTGTGTAGTTCTAGAAAATGTGTTAGATCAAGTTCCCTCTATCATAAGAAAGGAATTTCCAATGGGAACAAAGAATAATTCCTCCTTTCAGAAGGCCTATAAAGTTATTTGCTAGTGATACCTGTTCCAAACACCCAAGCAGTATCTTACATCAGCTACCCATGACAGAACAGCTCTACAGGCATACTTCATTTCATTGAGCTTCACTATTTTGCACTTTGCAGATACTATGTTTTTTGTTTTTTTGTTTTTTTTTTACAAATTGAAGGTTTGTGACAACCCTAAAGGCAACATCTAGAAAATAACCAAAATAAAGATGCTTTCTTGAAGGACTTCTGAAGGGATCTGTGCCTAAATTGTCTATATTTGCACCAAAATATCTCATCGTAAATTGGTTAAGCCAATTTGGGGTAGGCTGAGTAAGCGAAATGTGCTAGTCACAATGTAAAATCTAGTTGAAACTAAAAAGGAGACCCGAAAGAAGCCAAGTTCTGTGTATCAGTAGGTAATGGCCAAAGAGAACCATGCAATTTTCTCAACTCAACTTCAGTGTAAATTTAGAATTAAACGCATTGAACAATATGTATACAGTATTAAAGTTTGATGATCTAATATTTCTTTTCAACACTTTCTAATTCTTTTTAATGTCTGCTACTTAGTTACTTGAAAGCAGTGCAGAAGAATGTGATCTTTAGGATACCCTGATTAATTATTTTAATTATTAAATTAATTATTGAATTACTTTGCCTACTCTTTCAAGGATTTTGTTTTTTAAGATTTTTATAGTCCACCTCAGAATAAAAGTTTTTCTTTGCCTTTGCTTATCAAAGGTGATAATGCTGGCAGGACTTGATCTCTTTTTCATTTCCTTTCTTGGAATTCTGGGAGACTTCTCCTAGAGAGAGACAGTTAAGTACCTTCTGAAGCCACTTTGTCTCCCATGATCCTTTCTAGAACCCCTCGTGGAAGTTTCTCAAAAGCTTCATTGGTGGGAGCAAAGAGTGTGAAGTGACCATCTCTTCCAAGGGACTCCAATATATCAGATGTGATGGCAGCTGCCTGAAACACAAATGTGCTTTTTAGAGGCTGGCACATTGCAAATCCAGAAGAAAATTACAATACACTCAGTCTGGGTGGACATGAGGGAGTTGATTATATAGAAAACTATAGAAGTTAGATATAACTCTTGTTAGATCTTTAAAATATTATCTTTTGACGCAAACAACCATGTCTTTTCAAACTTTCCTCAAACTGTATGTAAGATGGGGAATTCTGCCAATGCTTGTGTGACTGAACAATATACAGCAGTAAACGTAATAATTGATGAATTCATTCTAAATGCACTAAGTACACTACAGTCATGAAACTAATCATTCTTTATCTATCATGTCCACGTAAATATTATTATTTCATATAAGGAGATGATTTCTTCTGCGTAAAATGAAAACCTTTTCATTTCAAGAAATACATTGGTTATGTGTCTGCCAGATTTAATAGCTTTTTATAATTATTTTAGATTCTGACAGGGAAAGAGGAGGAATTTCAATGGTCCCAGACAATCTGCTATTACTTCTTGTACTTACTCTAAAAGATGAGAGGTCATCTTCTGCTTCAATAAAGTCCTGAATTGAGGTACCAATTTGTGTAAGGACACGGTCAATGACGTGCACAACACCATTTGTTGCAATCTGGTTCCCATGGATGATTCGAGCACAGTTAACAGTGACAACCTAATTATTTGAGAAAATCAAATTTTAGAAATCACAGCTATCTATTGACCACTGAGACTGCAAGCCCCCGTTTCCTATTTTTCATGATTACTGGTAAATGTAACATGAAAGAACTGACATTCTGAATGTAAATTCTGAGGGTGAAGACTTACATATTACTGTGTCCAAAAAAAAAAAAACAAAACCTAGGAAAAAATGCAACCAGTTGAGAACCCAAGTCCAGTTACACTTAACATACCTAGAAATGCAAGGCAAAAACATTTTTTTTGTTTAAATTATTGCTTTTATTCCTCTATTTCTTTCATAAAGATAGTCATACACTATTTCTAATGTAGGTCAATGAGTTACATAAAGAAGTCTAATTAGTCCTAAAAAAAAGTTCTGAGACAGAAACAAACAATTATTGCATAAATATAATCAGTTCTATTTCAATGATTTCCTAAATATTGAGTCCTCACTGACCCTTTATTTCCTGGAACTCTGACTGTTGAAAGAGCTCTATGACCCTGGTTGGACGTCTCCCACAAAGACTTTATTAAAACACACAAGGACCTAAATCAGTATAGTAGCCAGAGGGTGAATAAAAGAATACTCATTCTCTGATTTTTCTCTGATAAATTCTCTGACAAATACTTATTATTTTTTCTGATTATTAGTTTTTCAAACACATCAAATACTAAAATTTCCTTTTGTAGAACACCTAAGTCTACTATCAATGAACTATCAATTTAATTTCTTCCTTGCAATCACTCTTTAATAGAAATCACTCACTGAATTAGAAATTTACATGCTCTAGATGTAGGGAAAAGTCTTGATATGGCATTTACATTATATTCACTAACTTTTTATTATTTCTGGGAACCTTATATAAAAGGTATAGAAAAAAATTAAGGGCAATGTTATTGAGAAAGGTACTTTTTATTAATGAAACTTACCCCATTAGGATAATGGTTAATGGAGAGCCCCAAATTGTTATACATCGGATGAACAATCATGCCGTTTTTCAAGTCCTTGGTCAACATTCTCTTATTAATCATGTGGCTATGTAGAGCATTCAATAATTCAACATTTACGTTGCTCTCCAAACCTCTACGGATATCCTAGGAAAAATTGAAATGACAGAAGTTTATTTTATTATAGTTAATTATTTAAAATCTTATAATCACTCTGTTTCTACTCTCTTGTTATTTTCTCATTGAATTACCCAGACGGTCAAGCCAAATTGACATAAATAACTTAAAATTATACTATTTCAATTGATTAAGAAATTTTGTAAGTAGAGGTACTCAGTAAAGGGTTCCAGTTCTTACAGAGCACTTGGACATTTTTAGAGACAAAACAAAATTTTTAATAAATGTATTGATGAAGAGATGATCTTGCTGTAAAGGCTTAGGGAATATGAAATTATCAGATATTTAAAGTACTTTGAGTGGAAAACAAAATAAAAGTGGCATTATATTTGTGTACAACATCAGAGTTTTAATAACCGTTTTATGTTTATTCTATGACAAATTCAAGAATTCAACCATCCTGTACCTTTTAATTTATCCAATACCACACTAAAATACTGTACTTGGTGTTATGAGAAATACAATGATAAGTAAGGTGAAGTCTCGACCTTTGAGGTACTTATTCTATAGCAGCAGGCAAAAATAAACATAGTAAGATAAAGGACGGAAGGAGAAAAAAAATGCTTTCCAGATCAAATGAAGATGGCTGGCAATTCAGGTTTGGAGACAGGTCTTGCAGGGTAGGTAGACAGGGTAGGGATGGTGTGATGATCATTCTAAGTCCAGCTCCTGGCACAGGGTGAACGTTGGGAAAGCAGAAGTTGTCCAGTGTGGTTATTATATGCCTTTACGTTTCTCAGATAATATTAAGAAAGAAATTTTAGAAAGTATATGGGACCATAACATAGAAGACTTTAATGCCCAAGTAAAGAGTAAATTAAACTGGCAATGGGGAGCCATTGAGGCTGTTGTGGGCTTGGAATATAATGATTAGCCTGGGCTTTAGGAAGGTTAATCTGGTGGTAGTGCATAGCAGGAAAAAGACTATTATGAGGATGAAAAATTAGATATGGGTGACTAACAGTAGTTTCTAAGAACTGAAGAGAGGCAAAGTAAGGATAACTCATAATTTTCAAGTTTGAACTCTGAGATTGGTACTGCCAATTATGGAAAAAAGACAGCAGAAAAGCAGTTGTTGATGGGGAGAAAGAAAGTGGCATCTATTTTAGATAACGTTTTGTTTAAAGATACAGATGGTGTATCCAAGGAGAAATATTAAGATAGATGTTAGAAATATTCTCCTGGGATTCAAGAAACACAGATTCCATGGCTCTATGCATTAAAGTGAAAGCTGAAGCCATCAGAAGTGCATCTAAACTTCAGAGTATAGTTCCTGGAAGAGACCTTAATAAGACCCATTCTAAAGGCATGGAAGAAGAGGAGTCTGCAAAAAGGACCAGAAAGGTGGTTAGAGATGTGGTCAAAGACAACCAGAAGAGAGAAAGTTCTATAATGCAAGCAATTAACCTCACAGTTAATGAAGCAAGATAAAATCTAGAAGAATCTGCCTAAGTTTTACTAAGTATTGTATGACTCTAGTAGTAATTATCAGTTCATCTTCATATCAAGTAGAAAGTAGGAATATATTTCTATACCAGTTTTACAGATTTGTATATTGTCATAATTTAGTGTGTTGTAAATCAGATTATGCACAAAAAAGCCTGAAAATTAAATGTATTGCTTACAACCCTTCAATTTAAATATCCACACACGTTTATAAATCTGTCAGTCTCTGAACAGCCATATATATTTACATATAATTAAAATAATAAGTATATGTATAATATAGCTTATTAAAAATTTTAAATTCCACTAGGCTTCTTAACTTGCCTTTCTATGAGATATGTCATTTAAAATTACCTATATTTCTTCACAACCAAAAGGGAAAGAGGAAAGGAGTAAAATAGAATAATGATAAAGTGCTTGTTCAATCCACTATTAGTTTACCTTTATTAGTCCATGAGCCTACTGGGGTGTTATTCCATTTATGGATGTATTAAAATGATTTTCTCCTTACCCTCAATTAACTCATCCTTTTATGTATCCTCATATATGTACGACAGAAAGATATACAATTTCTATTCATTTCCAAGTCAGTAAACCAATTAAAGTATACCAATAGCAGTAAAAAAATTTATATTCATGAAAATAATGAATTACAGAATCCAGGTTGTCCCAAGCCTCGTTACTTGGTGCGAAGTAAGTGAATGACCCCTTTCCTTCGATCTCTTCCCTCAGTTTTGAGACATCAGAATAACGCTGCGTGGTGGTGGCTCCCACAATGCCCAGGGTACCATAAACATGGTCAATAGGCATAACTGAAATAATCAAGAGATGAATAAGTACTTAGGAAAAAATTTCAAGAATGTTATTTTACAATAATTTAACCTTTACACAGAGCCCCCCAATATATTAAATGATAATTTCAGCAATACAGTTCTATAAATCATCAATTTTATGTGAAAGTTGCCTTTTGAATGTCAAATAATAAAGTGCTATTGAAAAATATCATTCCATATATCCTTGGTGTTGAGGGAAAATGAATTTTCAATTATTATCCTTGTTTGAGGTTTAGTCTGTTTACATGTCAAATCTGCTATGTCAATATGGTTCAATTACAATTATTAGTAACTATCTTTGATTATTTCTCTGAAAACAACAAAAGTTCCTCACTTCTCACTGACAATGGCAAAGGTAATTTATTTTTTCGTGTTGGCTTAAAGCTCCTAAA
This sequence comes from Aethalodelphis obliquidens, assembly GCF_003676395.1. Taxonomy (NCBI): domain Eukaryota; kingdom Metazoa; phylum Chordata; class Mammalia; order Artiodactyla; family Delphinidae; genus Aethalodelphis; species Aethalodelphis obliquidens. The sequence goes on along the minus strand of NW_020837960.1, from coordinate 21,396,626 downwards.
TAGTATAATACTGTTAGGTATAGGGGTGTAATTATACAGATTTGGGTCCCTGAAAGAAATATGTAGACCTGCTTCTTTTCATCATAATTTCAGGAAGGAGGTATAGGGGTGTAATTATACAGATTTGGGTCCCTGAAAGAAATACGTAGACCTGCTTCTTTTCATCATAATTTCAGGAAGGAAATATATAAAAATATCTAATACTTCTAGAATACATCTTCTGAACTTCAGAAGAAAGATTAATATATGAATGTCAGCCTGAAGTTTGGGTGCAGCCAACTTATTTTTTATGACTCTGTCTTATTTAAAATTTAGTATGATTTGGATCATATCATAGGAGAAATGGTTATTACCTTTGTGAATATAGCAAGACTAGGTACACAATTAGTAAATTAAGTCACAAAATCAGGATTTAAAAACACCCCAACAGGATGGGAAAAATGAGTCAAATGTGACAGTTAAATGTCACAGGGTCCCATTTAAGTCCCACGCCTAAGGTAAAAAAAACAAATCCCAAAGGAAGACTTGATTGGACAGTATTCATTTAAAAAAGATCTGTAATCAATGTTAATTACTTAAAATTCAGCATGAGTTAACGATATGACATGGTTACCAATAACATTAACCAAAGTTCAGGAGCCCACCTGCCCCAAACTGAGGTATTTGTCTTAATATTTTCTCAGCTTCCTGGACACACATAGATAGTAGACACCAGTCTTGGATCACAATCAGAAGGAAAAAAAGACTGGATTAGAGGCTTTTCATGGGTTGCTGTCAATTACAGTAAGGACTCCAAAGTCTATATCACATTCAAACTGGGGGCCACGAGCCCAGAGAAGAGAAGATTCTGTTGGGGAAGAGAGGGTAGCTGGAGGAAGGGTGTGATGATTTGTGTTAACTATCTGAATGGCTGTCATTTCAAAGAGGAAATAGATGAACTAATTTTTCTCTAGTTGGCAAGTTACAGGAAACTAACTTTCAATCTGAGAAACGTTATAAAATCAGAGCTGTTGAAGCAGAGAAGATGATGTCTTGCCAAGTAGTCAGCCCATGTTCCTAGACAAATTCAAAGAAAGGGATTTTGTAGTGGCGATTTTTGTTCTTGAAGGAAAGTTGAACTAATTTAAATTTAGAATAAGCTTCTGTTGTCCAGCATTTAGTGTATATGATGTATATTTGAATACTTTATCAACATGATAAAGTCATGATTAACACCAAGATATGGGGGATATATCTTGGATTTATCATGGTGCTAAACACACACACACACACACAATTGGCTTCGCTATAAGCTACTTCAACTCTTTTTCCTCAAACAAGACAAATTCCTCATTTAATTCAGTAATTGAAACTTTACCTGCTGGGCAGCCTTTCATTCCTTCCATCCTCATATAACCAGGGCAGCATTCATATAACACAGTCCTATACATTGGAAGAAAATTAATATTAAAATGGGAGAACTACAAAGGATATACTTTGACATAAACTTAGCAAAACATATTACTTATTGCCTTGATTTGTTGAGAATTTAGAAATCCAGTTTTTTTGTTTGTTTGTTTATGACATCAAGGTATTTATATTAGCTTGATTTCTCTCTATAGCCTCATGGCATGGTGGAAAAATTCCAGGATCTTGAGCCAGAAGAATGGAGTTTGGTTCCCAGTTCCACTACTTAGTTGATGTGTGACCTTGAGCAAATCATTTAATAAATTTGAGTCTCAGTTTCCCCAACTATTTAACATGAAGGTAGTAGCTAAAATACTTATTCATGGGTAGTTGTGAATCTCAAATAAAACAATGCTTTGGAAATAATTTTGCAAACTATAAATAGCTATAAATGTTTATTAGTATAAGGTTATTAGGAACCAAGAACGTCAGAAAAATTTATTAACTCACTTATAGGTAGTAAAACATGAAACTATAGATGAGAATAAAATTTCTGGCATGGAACATTGGCTTAAGGATAGTTAAAAGATAAGAATATAGAGATAAGTGGGAAACTTATTTTTATTTTGAAACTTAAATTTTCAAACTGTTCTCTAATTTTAATATAATTTCAAGAATAGCTGGTATCAGAAACATACACAGACTGTAAGAGAGCCTTATGCAAATATGGTCCCTGAAATAATTTTATTTACATGGCTACCCATAAAAATAAATGTGAATATTTGGATGCCAAGGGATTGATTAAGAATTGCTTATACTTTAGCTTTAGCATATATCATAAACAATAAGAATGAGATACATAATTTTTAGTTCGGGACTAATAATACTTTATGTAAAATAGTAAATAGAAGAAGAAATTGCTAAAGTAGCAAAAATTTCTATAACATATGCTCATATTAATGCACTATATGGTATAGAATTCCAAAACAGGCAATTCCAATTTCAGATGATACTTGAACAATACAGTTGTCTGAGTTAATGCTTTGAAAGCAATGACAACAAAGAAGTATTTTTTCCAGGAAATTTATGCTACACAAAACTCAAAGTTCCCATATTGTCAGTAGGACAAATAAGAGTAAAAAAATCTCATGAATGTGCATATCTCTGAAAGTGGGAAATTTATCTTCATTTTCTGAATAGTATCTAAAATCTCATGGAAATGCCAACTGAAAATGTCACTGACATTTTTTTGAAGGAGGTCTACAAAATTCTATATTATTGAGCCAATATATATTGTGGGGAATATCTTAAACCTAGGAAACTTCCTGTTTTTCATTAGACCCACCCAGTTACTTCCCCCAAATCCCCAAAGCAGCTATTCAAACAGAAGATAAACATTTCTGTCAACTGATACATAAAGTCCTAAAGATGACTTTGGAAACTTTAGCAGCTGCAAGCAGATGGCAAATCAGGCATTCTTCCTGTCAATGTTACTGATTCCTTTGGTTGTTTGAAACTAGCAACTAGCGTTTACATTTATTCCAGAGCACAGATGTTAATGTGTTTGTGAAAATGAAGTTAAGGGAAATAAGCTAATATAATTAAACAAAGGAGACACTGTTATATTTCTGGTAAAAAACCAGGCTTCAAAGCAGGAATTTTTTTTTCTTTTTTAATGGAAAGCAAGAAAGAATCTTGGTATAAGCTTTGTACAAGCATCGGCATCTCTAACATATTTAGATGGTTAAAGTAAGATTATATCGGACTTCCTTCACTTCCGGGAAGTGTGTAATAAAAATTTTCCCTAAATATTTCAGAGAGCAGGTCCTTTCTTATGCAGTTAGTGTGCCTTCCAAATAGGCCTCATGGTAACCAAGAATACAAAGAACAAAGCGAGAAAAATCCAGAGCTTTGGAGTTCCCAACTGGGGCCTGACCTAAATCATGGCCAGGATCCTTGTAACTACTGACTTACGCTGTAGTTGTGTGAATGATCCACAAGTCTAGCACATTTATGCAAACTAATAAGAATAATGTCCAGGTCAAAAAGTAACATCGGTTAAAACTCTGTTAAGCCAACATGTGGGAACGGGCAGCAGTGTCCTGTGGGGTCCTAGCCTTGGTTACCATGGGGAGGCACAGTCCAGATAAGGTTATATGCCTTGAATACATGATTCTTAGTAAAATAAAGAGAACCCTATGCATTTTAAATAGGCATCTGCATACGCCTCCTTTTCACACCAGCATATACCCAATTTGCTTAAAGTAGTTTAAATTTAAGTACAATTAATGTTATGAGTTAGAGTTCCTTAGTAATTTCACATTAGTTCATTTGTTCATTCATTTTACCTTCAGAAACTCTCCAAGTATTAAATCTGCATTTCACAGGCAAAGAAACAAGACTCCAAAATGTTATGTGATTCCACAGTTAATATTTGTAACCAATATTATTAAGTTAAGAATATGTTTTTTAACAATCCCCCAATCCTTCCACCTATTTAGAGTAACTGAAGTTTAATGATGATGTGCTTCAGATATTCTGGTTCTCAAGTCATCCTTCACTGAGGTTGCTGTCCAAAGTAATATGAAGCAGGCAGGAGCCATTTCACTGACTGAGGATGACATCTTTAATTTTTTTTTATCTATAATTCAGCTCCTTCATCTTAAAATGAAGAATTTGCACCACATGAGTACTTATCAACCTTTATATGTCTAGGATTATATTTCTTCTACCAATATTTATTAATTGATTAAACCAATAAGCTATCAAGTAATAAAAATGTTTTCCAACTCTAGGTTAATCAGTGAAGTATATAACTAAGTTGAAAAGTGATCATCTTTTTGGCTGTTGAAATAGTAATATAGTGGTGGGTTTCCATTATCACCTTTGGGGACCCCTGGAGATCTGACAGTTTGGGATGGAATGACTGGATTAAATGAAGATATGAAACCTAAGTCCCTTCCAACTTTAAGCTTTGATGAAAACTCTGGGCTAAACTGGTGTACTTTATATAATTTCTAAATGACTGTAGGCAAACATTAGTTTTTACCTGAAAACCCTGGTATTTCAGATCAATTTGTTCTTCTGGCATTTTTTTAAATAAAATGAGGAAACTGAGGCAAAGAGCTTAATTGACTTGCCTAAGAGAAAAGAGGCCAAACCAGGAGTAGAAATGACATAGTCAAACTGTCAGTGATTCTATACCAGATCACATGGCCAGTGCCATAGATTCAGGAATAACATGAGTTCCACTAGTAGAGGGAGAAATTCAGGGAAAATGTCTTTATTCATATGTGATCCATTTTTTTTAAGCTCACAATTTTGCAGAATATTTTCAAGAAGATCATGTGTATGTCCAAGGAAAGACATGGGCATTGTGGTGTTGTCTTTGGAACTGGCACATTAAGGAAAAAATGACACTTACGTTTTCTTTCCACAGATGGCACCTTGATACCAGTTCCTACAAGTGCTAAAGTATTTCCTTTTGGTGCCCAAAATCTGTTGAAGGGCGCAGACATTTGGGCTGGAAGATGGAAGGAAAGAAAGTTAATGTCCTAATGACAACTAGTTTTTCATATCTACATGTCAGATAGTACAAAAAGAAAAAAGTTAATATGTGGATTCGATTATCAAAGATGCAATTCTAAAAAAAGATGTGATTCTAGTCAGCACAAATCTCATTCTGATCCAATCCTCCTGAATCATTGGAAAAACTAAAGTCTATGAGAGACAGAGAGAGAGAGGAAATTATACATCTCTGAGAGTAAAATGCCATTGTTTCAAAAGTTAACCTAATAGAATTAAACAACGTGTCTTATTACTTTTAATAGTAGGTATTTCACTGACACTTTTAAACCAAACATGTGCTCATTTAGGGTTTGGGGGTGGCTTAAGGCTCTGGAACAATGACAGATCAGGCAGCAAAATAGACAGGTTTTACTAAGTCCAAGGACACTGTACTCTGTAATTTTCTAGGTAAGCAATCACAGAAGTAAATGAACGCTAAGATTAACTTAAATAATATGGCTGCACAAAGGAAAATGTATTGCTTTGCCTGGAAGTAATTAGATTAAGACATCCTCTGCCAGAATTTTAAGTGTTTTTCTCCCTTAAAAAGAAGGAAGTCTTATTTGCTCTGTAAGGCAAGGGAACTTTGGGGCATTATGAACATCTCTCTGAGACATTATGGATGTAGTGCCAAGATCCATTTCAAAAATTAATAATAAATTGTTGGTTAAGTTACTAAATTATGTCTGATAACTTTAAAAATGCTAAGTTATAGTTGAGTTTATTCTAAGAAATAAAGTTTTTGCAAATTGTACAGAATGCAAAATTTAAAAGCATTCTTAAATGCTTCAAAAAATTCAGAAAACTGGTTACATTACCTATTAATATTCATAATAAATGAAGTTTTCCCTAACATAATGTGAGATATTTCAAAGCTGTTTACATAATGAGAGTCTCCAACAATAGATTCTTTCATCTTGGAAACCTCATTCTAGAAATTTGGAATCAAATAAAAGCACAAATAAACTGAATCATGAAGAAATGCCCTGTTAAATGTTGTTAATTACATTAAAATCTTACAGTGTTTCATAAAAAGCAATTATACACAAGTTTTTTGGACAGTAATCCTTAAAGTTTAAGACACATACATCAACCACAGAATACTCATTTTTTCCTTTTTCTTGTTACATTGTAATAAGTAGGAAAAAAAAAAAAAAAGCCCTGAGGTATAAATAAGGAACTGTATGTAGAATTGTACATATAACAAGCTACGGGAAAAGAAGGTTTATAAAATCAAACCACTGACTTACCCCTGATCCCGGCCCCTGATACGGCTGTGAGCCAAGATCTTGTCATAATGACCATTGGCATTTGCAGGGTTAACCACAACAAGCAAGAATAGAGAAAATATGGATAAGAGAGGAATCATCTCTGGTCTCTCCGTTGCAGTTAGTCCACGAAGAGAACTGGCAGTGGGCTTTGGAGAGCTCAGAGCTTATATACATGGCAGAGTTCTGGGAGGGAGCTCTGTATCAACCTGGGAATCTGAACTCTCTCCAGAAGACATCAGCAACTTCAAGTTGCCAGCTAGAATCTGCTTTTTCAGCTATGTTTACTGAGCACACTGAGCCTCTTTTTCTTCTCATTATCAAAAGGATATTTATTTTATTTTTATATTATTTATCTTTCTCTTTATTTTTACTACCTGGCTCATTTCATGTTCATATTTCTGTTTTATTCTTTTGTAATTTAGAGGGTTTTTATGGGAAATGATTTTATTTAGATTTTAAGGATCATCCTGTAATACATCCCTTTCAGGGTGCGTGTCCCTGTGCTCAATGAGAGTATGATTTGATCTTATCACATCTTGTCATATTCAGTTCACATCAGAACTGAAAGATTATTTTTCACCAGATAACAAAGGTAGATGTAGGTTGGATAATCACAAGGCAGTAATGGCTGTTGATTAAAAACAAATGTTGAATGGACATAAACTTTCACAGAATATGGGACAAGAATTTTAACTTGCTGATGAAACATGTAGGAGGGATCACATTTTCCTTGCAATGTGTAAACCGGGGGGATCCCTCCCATTTCACTTCTCTTTTCAGCTATCAAGGAATAGATAGAGTTAACATAAATCTGGTTCTGTTAAGTTTCCCTAACTTTTGAAGCAAAGCAGGAAAGAAAAACATGTGTCATTTTGTTTTTTCATTACACACAGGGCATGATGTTAACCATTTGACAGCACATCTCTTGGTAACCACAGGACAAAAGCATCCCCTGTTGGAAACAAGTATTACCAGTCTAACTGCAATAGAATAATGCAATACATATTAAGAAACAGGGGCATTGCCAGAATTATTCTTCTTCTGTTTTATTAAGAGTAACCAAAGTCTCTTAATGTTACACAGTGCAATTCCTAGCCAAGGGAATATCCACTCTCACCACTCCACACGTGATATGTCAACAATTAGCTAAATAACTACAATGAGTTTCCCTGGATAAATAAGTTACACACTATCCTAAAGTGAAAGTGTAATTCAAATATGTCTTGTTGCAAAGTGCTCCCGCTGTAGTGGCCCATCGGAGTTGTTTCCCCACTGGCAATATAGAGAAATTTTAGACTGAAACTCCATGTTGCCCAATTGGAAGGTCTTTTAGCGAAGGCTGGATTAGGCCAGAGAGGATTCCAAGTATCAGGAGAGTTATATTAAGCTTGCTATAGGATTTTGTCTTGGGGCACTAAAATAATTCTGCAACTTGCTGCTAGTTTAGTAACAAAGTATACAATGTAATAATAAATTCCAAAATATGTTTAGAGGCTTCTTTTCAATTTGAAAATCTTGACATTAAGGTATAGAAAATGAAAGAGCAATTCAAAAGGAGAGCTGGAGAAAAGATGGTAAGAGGTAAATTATATTCTTTCCCTGGTCCCTTGTGGGAAGCAGAGAATTAATCTATCACTTATATTTCTCTGAAGGGAATTACTCTAACTTTGCTCGTATGTCACTGTTTTGCTTTATACAATAGGTTTCTATTACTCTTATGTTGCGCAGATAGAAGGTGGTCAGTAATTGCTTATTGAGTAGAATGAAAAGGTTTTTTGAAAATAAGTTCTATCTGATATCAGTATATTAGCTATTAGAACATTATTGATAACAGTTATATAAAAGTCTTCAATTCTAGGCTGGTGAGACATTATAACGTAGATTGCTTATCTTCTAAGATAAAACAGTAGAATTTTGGAATTACAGGAAACAAATCAAACTCAAAATACAGAAATCCCTCCAACATCATCACTGTAAATAGTCATCCACTCTTTACTGAGATGCTCTCTAAGATTAATGCAACCCTTTTCGTTTTAGACAGCTGTAACTGTTAGTAAGCATTTCTGTAATGAAGCTCAAATCTGCTCAGATCCAATGGGGTTTGATTGGAGAGGAAGGAATGAGGTATAGAGAGAGATATAGACTTGGAAAATATGTATCAAGAGTGAAAAAGTTATTTAAATATGATCCAGAATGATAACAGGTGGACTTGACTTTGAAGATAGGGGTGAAGGCAGAATTAATATGTCATGTTACCTACTTTCTTAACAGTGCCTATAAATTGAAAATATATCGATTATTTTAAAGAACGATTTTGACCTGTGACCTGTGTTCCTGTGACCACAGTTTTATCCACTGGAATGAATGGCTTCCATTCACCCTGACTCCTCCTTTGGTACAAATAGACAAATAATTGCATGAGGAAAGTCGTGAAAATGGAAATGCATTCATAGTTCAAAAGATGACTTCTCCTTCCTGACAGTAGGTAGGGGTTTACTTTTTGTAAAAAGCATTGTATATGCTTATACTATGAAAAGAGTATTCTTAAATCTTTCTTTTCAGAGTTTCAAATAATTGAGTCTTAAATGTATCCATCTCGAGCATCATATTTGGAAGTCAACAAATGCTAGCCCTCAACAAATATTTATATTCAGGGTGAGTAATGCCATCAAAGAGGATCTTGAAATTGAAGGCCAGATTGTACATATAAATTTCATGTAAATTTAGAGGTTGGAGAACATTCCAAGAGAAGGAAAATTTTAGAGTAAATATATTAAAAAAAAAAAAAAAAGGCACTGCAACTTAAAATGCTGAGCCCAGCCCAGAAGGGTGATATTATAAGATATTACATAGTGGGGGAAGTCCAAGCAACTACTTTAGCCAGGATCCTGACTTCAGGGAAGCTAATATGGAACCCTGGTCCATAGCCAACAACTTGGGGCAGGGTGAGGGAAGGAAATAGTTCCGGAGATTGGGAATACTTTCTAAGCTGTAGGGAAAAGTTTAAACATCTTGAGAGGGACACAGTTCTCTCCTTTCTGAGCACTCATCAAGGGTTAATCTCTCACTCCACATAGGACCCTTATTCTTCTGCTTCATGAAAGGATCCTGACCCTGGGTTGGCTATGTAATTTTCTTAACAGTTTGGAGGAAGTTTGAAACCTTGATAATTAAATCTGACTTTCAGGGTTGCAAAGTCTGACCCAGAACTGTAAGTCATTAATGAAAAAGAAATGGTTTATTACACAACCAAGGAAAAATAATGTGTTCGAAAGACAGTGACATTTGTTTCTAGCTATCAGGATGCTAACTTACTGGCAGTTTGCAAATTATCCAGTGGATCTTTGTAGCAGCCTCGTAGCCTCTGGAGACTGTGATGTGATTAAAGTATCATGCTTACTATCACCAGCATGTAGCCAACATTAAACTTACCTAACAATCTCTGGGATTAGACATGGCCTATGGATTCAACAAACCTGGATACTCAAGCCAATAGTGGATTTTTTTTTTCTAGGAACCATACTTTTTTTTCCCCAGCTTTATTGAGGCATACTTGACAAATCAAAAATGTATATCTTTAAGGTGTACAACGTGATGATTGGATACACGAATCATTGTGGAATGATTACATACCAAACTATTGGATTTTTAAAACAGAATTTCCTTGGTTTTGAATGATCCAGAGTGGTTATTTCCCCCAGATAATTTAAAATCCCCTGTTTTTTAAATGTATGGTCTGTGGGATCTTGGCGTTTCTTAAGTACTACTTTTCTTTCTTATTGGCCCATTTGGAAACTACAGGTAATAGAATTTACTTCTAAAAGCCGATAAGGCTTTGAAGTTACTGCCAAGGTTTCTTGGGGACACACTTCTCAGTGTCCAAGCACCTTGGCCTGTGAAGTGCATAGCCTTCCTTGGTACCTGGGTTTGCAGCCTTGTAAACTGAAGTCCTGGCAAAGACCCAGAGATCTTCGCTTCCTTCGAGGAAGAGAAAACCTTTTGTTAAAATGATTAGATTATGCTGAACTCAGCCAACAGTAAAAGGAATTCACATTAAGCTAAAAATTAAATTTTGTGATTATTTTTCCCTCATTAAAACAATCATAACAGCCAAAATACAAAGTAAACATTAAATGATGTCTCTTTAACGTTAATTCATTTAGAAGCGAGAGGACTTTCTGTGATAAACGTGGGTAGTGTGCCATCTTTCCTTTATACATTTAGACTCTCATTTTCCTTAAAAGCCTATCAAGTGACAGATTTCACTCTCATACTAAGTAACCAATGTAACTATTTGTCCTTAGTTGAGCTGGGTGTGTATTACCAGCATTTTTAATTAGCAGTATTTACTTGTATTTCTCTGGAGACATCTAGTGGAGAAAGTACAGTATATGTTTCAAGAAGCACAGATACAGTCTATTATGTTTTGATTAAAATAATAATTAATATGAAATTGATATGAAAAAATTTAAATAATCTACATGCATTTCAAAATGCCAGACAACTGAAGATTAATGATGGTCTCTTTTTTTTTTGAGTGAAGCCATCTTTATTTTATTTTATTTTTTTAACCTCTTTATTAGAGTATAATTGCTTTACAATGGTGTGTTAGTTTCTGCTTTATAACAAAGTGAATCAGTTATACATATACATATGTCCCCATATCTCTTCCCTCTTGCATCACCCTCCCTCCCACCCTCCCCATCCCTCCCCTCTAGGTGGTCACAAAGTACTGAGCTGATCTCCATGTGCTATGCGGCTGCTTCCCACTAGCTATTTATTTTACGTTTGGTAGTGTATATATGTCCATGTCACTCTCTCACTTTGTCCCAGCTTACCCTTCCCACTTCCTGTATCCTCAAGTCCATTCTCTAGTAGGTCTGTGTCTTTATTCCCGTCTTGCCCATAGGTTCTTCTGACCTTTTTTTTTTTTTTAGATTCCATATATATGTGTTAGCATACGGTATTTGTTTTTCTCTTTCTGACTTACTTCACTCTGTATGACAGGCACTAGGTCCATCCACCTCACTACAAATAACTCAGTTTCATTCCTTTTTATGGCTGAGTAATATTCCATTGTATATATGTGCCACATCTTCTTTATCCATTCATCCAATGATTGGCACTTAGTTTGTTTCCATCTCTGGGCTACTGTAAATAGAGCTGCAATGAAAATTGTGGTATATGACTCTTTTTGAATTATGGTTTTTCAGGGTATATGCCCAGTAGTGGGGTTCCTGGGTCGTATGGTAGTTCTATTTTTAGTTTTTTAAGGAACTTCCATACTGTTCTCCATAGTGGCTGTAACAATTTATATTCCCACCAACAGTGCAAGAGGTTCCCTTTTCTCTACACCCTCTCCAGCATTTATTGTTTGTAGATTTTTTGATGATGGCCATTCTGACTGATGTGAGGTGATACCTCATTGTAGTTTTGATTTGCATTCCTCTAATGATTAGTGATGTTGAGCATCCTTTCATGTGTTTGTTGGCGATCTGTATATCTTCTTTGGAGAAATGTCTACTTAAACCTTCTGCCTATTTCTGGATTGGGTTGTTTGTTGTTTTCATATTGAGCTGCATGAGCTGCTTGTAGATTTGGAGATTAATCCTTTGTCAGTTGCTTCATTGGCAAATATTTTCTCCCATTCTGAGGGTTATCTTTTCATCTTGTATATGGTTTCCTTTGCTGTGCAAAAGCTTCTCAATTTCATTAGGTGCCATTTGTTTATTTTTGTTTTTATTTCCATTTCTCTAGGAGGTGGGTCAAAAAGGATTTTGCTGTGATTTATGTCATAGTGTTCTTACACTTAGGTCTTTAATCCATTTTGAGTTTATTTTTGTGTATGGTGTTAGGGAGTGTTCTAATTTCATTCTTTTACATGTAGCTGTCCAGTTTTCCCAGCACCACTTATTGAAGAGGCTGTCTTGTCTCCGTGGTATATTCTTGCCTCCTTTATCAAAGATAAGGTGACCATATGTGTGTGGGTTTATCTCTGGGCTTTCTATCCTGTTCCATTGATCTATATTTCTGTTTTTGGGCCAGGACCATGTTGTCTTGATTACTGTAGCTTTGTAGTATAGTCTGAAGTCTGGGAGCCTAATTCCTCCAGCTCTGTTTCTCTTTCTCAAGATTGCTTTGGCTATTCGGGGTCTTTTGTGTTTCCATACAAATTGTGAAATTTTTTGTTCTAGTTCTGTGAAAAATGTCAGTGGTAGTTTGATAGGGATTGCATTGAATCTGTAGATTGCTTTGGGTAGTACAGTCATTTTCACAGTATTGATTCTTCCAATCCAAGAACATGGTATATCTCTCCATCTATTTGTATCATCTTTAATTTCTTTCATCAATGTCATACAATTTTCTTCATACAGGTCTTTTGTCTCCTTAGGTAGCTTTATTCCTAGATATTTTATTGTTTTTGTTGCAAGGGTAAATGGGAGTGTTTTCTTAATTTCACTTTCAGGTTTTTCATTGTTAGTGTATAGGAATGCAGGAGACTTCTGTGCATTAATTTTGTATCCTGCTACTTTACCAAATTCATTGATTAGCTCTAGTAGTTTTCTGGTAGCATGTTTAGGATTCTCAATGTATAGTATCATGTCATCTGCAAACAGTGACAGCTTTACTTCTTCTTTTTCAATCTGGATTCCTTTTAGTTCTTTTTCTTCTCTGATTGCTGTGGCTAAAACTTCAAAAACCATGTTGAATAATAGTGAGAGTGGACAGCCTTGTCTTGTTCCTGATCATAGTGCAAATGGTTTCAGTTTTTCACCATTGAGGACAATGTTGGCTGTGGGTTTGTCATATATGGCCTTTATTATGTTGAGGAAAGTTCCCTCTATGCCTACTTTCTGCAGGGTTTTTATCATAAATGGGTGTTGAATTTTGTCAAAAGCTTTCTCTGCATCTATTGAGACAATCATATGGTTTTTCTCCTTCAATTTATTAATATGGTGTATCATATTAACAAATGATATACTGAAGAAATTTGCATATACTGAAGAAACCTTGCCTTCCTGGAATAAACCCCATTGATCATGGTATATGACCCTTTTAATGTGCTGTTGGATTCTGTTTCCTAGTATTTTGTTGAGGATTTTTGCATCTATGTTCATCAGTGATATTGGCCCTTAGTTTTCTTTGTGACATCTTTGTCTGGTTTTGGTCTCAGTGTGATGGTGGCCTCATAGAATGAGTTTGGAAGTGTTCCTCCCTCTACTATATTTTGGAAGAGTTTGAGAAGGATAGGCGTTAGCTCTTCTCTAAATGTTTGATAGAATTCGCCTGTGAAGCCATCTGGTCCTGGGCTTTTGTTTGTTGGAAGATTTTTAATCACAGTTTCAATTTCAGTGCTTGTGATTGGTCTGTTCATATTTTCTACTTCTTCCTGGTTCAGTCTCGGAAGGTTGTGCATTTCTAAGAATTTGTCCATTTCTTCCAAGTTGTCCATTTTATTGGCATATAGCTGCTTGTAGTAATCTCTCATGATCCTTTGTATTTCTGCAGTGTCAGTTGTTACTTCCCCTTTTTCGTTTCTAATTCTGTTGATTTGACTTTCTCCCTTTTTTTCTTGATAAGTCTGGCTAATGGTTTATCAATTTTGTTTATCTTCTCAAAGAACCAGCTTTTTCTTTCATTGATCTTTGCTATCATTTCCTTCATTTCTTTTTCATTTATTTCTGATCTGATCTTTATGATTTCTTTCCTTCTGTTAACTTTCGGGGTTTTTTGTTCTTCTTTCTGTAATTGCTTTAGATGTAAGGTTAGGTTGTTTATTTGAGGTGTTTCTTGTTTCTTAAGGTAGGATTGTATTGCTATAAACTTCCCTCTTAGAACTGCTTTTGCTGCATCTCATAGGTTTTGGGTGGTCGTGTTTTCATTGTCATTTGTTTCTAGGTATTTTATGATTTCCTCTTTGATTTCATCAGTGATCTCTTGGTTATTAAGTAGTGTATTGTTTAGCCTCCATATGTTTGTATTTCTTACAGATTTTTTTCCTGTAATTGATATCTAGTCTCATAATGTTGTGGTCGGAAAAGATACTTGATATGATTTCAATTTTCTTAAATTTACCAAGGCTTGATTTTTGCCCCAAGGTATGATCTATCCTGGAGAATGTTCCATGAGCACTTGAGAAGAAAGTGCATTCTGTTGTTTTGGATGGAATGTCCTATAAATATCAATTCAGTCCATTTTGTTTAATGTGTCATTTAAAGCTTGTGTTTCCTAATTTATTTTCATTTTGGATGATCTGTCCATTGGTGAAAGTGGGGTGTTAAAGTCCCCTACTATTATTGTGTTCCTGTCAATTTCCCCTTTTATGGCTGTTAGTATTTGCCTTATGTATTGAGGTGCTCCTATGGTGGGTGCATAAATATTTACAACGTTATATCTTCTTCTTGGATTGATCCCTTGATCAGTATGTAGTGTCCTTCTTTGTCTCTTGTAACAGTCATTGTTTTAAAGTACATTTTGTCTGATATGAGAGTTGCTACTCAAGCTTTCTTTTGATTTCCATTTGCATGGAACATCTTTTTCCATCCCCTCACTTTCAGTCTGTATGTGTCCCTAGATCTGAAGTGGGTCTCTTGTAGACAGCATATATATGGGTCTTGTTTTTGTATCCATTCAGCCAGCCTATGTCTTTTGGTTGGAGCATTTAATCCATTTACAGTTAAGGTAATTATCAATTACCTTATATCCATATATCACCTCCTTCTGTCCCTGAGAAACAGGAATATTCTCAGGTCTCATACTGAGCTCTCTATCTGCTGATATCTTTGCTGTTTATTTGTCCATGTCGACAATGTCCTCAAATCCTCATCTTCTGTTTCCAGTGTTTGTACTACATGGTCTATATTCTCTCTCTCTCCACACCTGAGAAGTTTCTTGTACTTCTTCCCAGGAAAATGCTAGCCAATGTTGAGTTACTTCTCATTTTTCAACTATAATCTTCTGCTATCCACAAAGACATGAATATATTCTGCTCTAAAATTAACTGTGTTTCTCCACTTCTCCATATATTGATCTTATATGATGAATTTCACTATTGGAGATTCTTTCTTCTTGCTCTCTCCATATATCATGAGAGCTCCCACTTTCCTTGCTCAAATTTACCCAAAAATGTCACTTCTTCTCTAAATATATGCATCTGATGAAGGTTTTTATTCACTACAATTTTCTTATATACAAACTAATCTTGGGGTACTGTGTTAGCACTGTAGGGGAACAAAAATGGAAAAGACCTTCTATTCTTATTTTAACCAATGTCCAAAATTCATTTTTATTCTTGTTCCCAGAGATACCTGTACTTGTGGAAAAAATGGAATTAGACAAGTCGTAGGACCTAAAGTTATGTCTACATGTACAACCTACACAGGGGTTTGGGCGTAATAGCCTCCCAGGATATAATGAACAACAAAAAAGAAGGTGACCTTATTAGAAAGATTTCTAGGGAGAAAAATCATTCAAGTGGACATATAGACTAATTCTATTGTTCTTATTCAGGAAAAAAAAAAGGCTTATAGTAGTTAATGGAAGCTTTTACCTTAAATGAGAAAAGAATTTTTGATTCTTTAAGTCTGCTTTTAATTTTCATAGAAACACACTCACAAGTTGTACATTTTTGCCTTTAGCAAATCATTTGCAGTTTAAGTAAAATAAACTCTTAAGCATGTGGACATTGGTTAAAAAATAACAGTAACTGATATTCATTATAATGGATATATTCGTGTACATCAGCAGTGTTTGGAATTCATACACAAAGTGAAATGTGGGAGGAAAACGTTATTTGGGGTGGGTATTGGTAGTGCTGGTGCAATAAGAAAATGTAATAGCCAAGCAGTGAAAAACCATAGAGGCTGTAAATTAATAATTCTTGTCTGAGAGACAATTTTGGGAACTTCAATTTTAAAATAGATTATGTTAATTCTTCAGTTGTATTTAAGCATCTATCAGCACATGTCTTTGCCATGCAGCAGTGGCTTTTTCTCCAGCTTTTTTTCCTCCTGCACCCGACGCCCCACCAATCTTACCAAGTTAATAGCCAAAGAGTAATTGTGAAGAACAAACAAATCATTTGCCCAGAATGACTATATTTTGGCCATTTCTGCTTTAACAAAATCCCAGTTGAGGGGAGGAAGCTCAGTTAATTTCTCTGGGAGTTCCAGTTATCTCACGCTGCCTAACACACCAGTCTAAATTTAGGGGCGTAAAATAGCAACCGATTTATTACATTCATGGTTTCTAAGGGTCAGGGGTTCTGACAGTGCACAATGGGTTTGCCCATAATCCATGCTGCTCTGTGATGTCTGCAGCTTCAGGTGGAGAGACCAGAATGGCAGGGGTAACCCCAAAGACCACCGGCTGCCACCTGGAACCCTTTGTACTGGAGGAGGCTCCACTTCCAGGTTGGCGTCTTCACGCATGTATCCAGCACGTTAGCAAGGAGGACTGGAAAGCTGAGCTCAGCTGGCACTGTCGGCTGGAGCACCTCCCCGTGGCCTCTTCAGCACGGTGGCCTCAGAGTAGTTGGACTTCGTACATGACAGCTCAGTGATCCACCTAACAAACAGAATATACATGTTTTTTAATGAGCTGACTCAGAGCGCACATGGTGATCTTCTGCCACATATGCTAATGATTGAAAGTGTCACAAATTAACCCAAACATAAGAGAAGAGCTCATAGACTCCACCTGTCATTGACAGGAGGATAAAAATGCTTGTGACAATGGGAGAATGGCATTTAGGCCCTGGGACTTCTGGTAGACCCTGAAATGCCTACAGAGTCCTCTAATCTGTAGTTAAATTAGATAGTTATGTGGAAGTACCATATATCTAACACTTCCATTTTCTATTTTATTTTTAGAAAAGCATCAGAAGATGATCATGCTGATAGTGCTTTAACTTTCTGTACTCCTGGATTACATTTCTCTTTAGAATTTTGAAGCTTGGATGAAATAGAGTGTAAAACACCTATCCACACAGGCAGGAAATGCTTTGAACTTTTTGAAAGGACACGGTTTTTAATAATGGAAGAAAATTTAGAAAATATTTTTGAAATCAGGATACAGAATTCTAAACTGGATAACTTTAGTATTTGAGCATCATACTGCAGATTTAACTGTCTGACCTCTAGTGGTTGCAACTACTTTTTGCAACTGTAAGGAAGATGCATTTCCTTCAGAGACGTGACTAACCTAATTCCTTTGAGATTTTATTGACAAAATAACAGATCCAGGATGTAGCAGATGAAAATATTTTTGGTATAGTAACTAAAGTCCTAAAACATGACTTTTAACTATATATTCAGTGCTAAACCTTTAAAAATGTGAGGGTTTTATAATTACATAGGGAAAAAATATTTTGACCATTTTCCAGCTAACTTGGGCTCTAAAGTACTATTATATGAAATGTCTAGATTAGTGCTTGTTGACCCTAACTGCACATTAGAATGCCCTGAAGAGCTTTTAAAAATACTGATAGCCAGACCACCACCCCAGAAAATAAATAAATCAATACTTTCCCGAGAAATAATAATAAAAAGCCAGGATTGAGAACCACTGGTTCAGATGTTGTGACACAAAGTAAATTAATTTTGTTGTTCCTTTTAAGTTATTTAAAGAAATGCTTTCAGCTTCTAATTAAGTTAGCATGTAAAATCGCTTGAAGAGATAAAATATTTTGAACTCAATACAAAGATGGTATTTTTTGACATTAGTTCAACATAAAGCAATCAGATGAATTTCAGGATTGCTTTTGTTTGAGATAGTGTTATATCACTACACACACAGTAGAAAGGGGTGAAGGTGAGATGGATCATATTTGGGGTTTGGCTATGGACTGGAAGTCACCCAAACCATAAAATCTAAAGCAGAGAAGAGAATAAAGGGCTGAATAGGAAAATTCACCCTGCATATGTTCTCAGAGACCAGCAGATACACTCTTTCCTCCCCTTCTAAATTCTTCATCCTTCTAATGTCCTCCACTGTCTGATGTAGTCTGAAATTCTACTGTATGAAAGTCTTCTTTTTTTTTTTTTTAACAGTTTTATCTGTTAAGGAACAACTTCTCTGAGAAGCAGGAGTAAAACTTCAATCGATCAGCTGCTTATTTCTTAAGGAAAAATGAGTTTATGATAGTTCTGCTTGATTTCAGATTCTAAGAAAAATCAGGAAAAACTGTAAGTAAACTTATGACTGACACCTTATCAATCCCTTAGCAAAGATTATTTTCTTTTTATTTCTTTTCTTTTATTCCTCTCTCTATTTGCATTGGATCTTTCTTCTTTCACAGAAACTTATACGTTACTGTTAATATTTGAAGGGAGTTTGGATATTAATAAAAGTAAAAAGACAGAGTAAAGAAATTAAAAACTTAAAGATGAGACAAAGAGAGACACAGTGCCATGTACATATATATATATATATATATATATATATTTTTTTTTTTTTTTTTAAAGAGGCTGCTACTGGGAGGTTAGATGGCCTCAGTTGAACCCTTGATTATCTAGTCTTCAGTAGTGAGATCATTGGGAAAATTGCTTAACATCTCTGTGCCTCAATTCCCTTAGCTGACTAATCAGCTAATAATATCTGCCATTTCAACTCCTCAGAGATGTTTCAGGAGTTATTTTTAATGTAGGAGAGAGTTTTAAAGTAAATATCCAAATAGAGTAATTCCTGTGCCTTTTCGAGGTTGACGGAAGTGAGTAATACTCAAAATTGCCAATTCTGTTTTTATGTCGAGTGAGACCTTCAAAAGGCAGTAAGAGATACCTATTTTTCAGTCTTGACAGGCATGGTGATTGACCTCAAGGAACTATCCTGCAGTAGCACCAAAAATATCAGTGAAATGTCCAGAGTTATTTTTCTTGAAGTGGAGGGTGTGTATTGTACAATTTTTATACTGTACAGCAGGTGAAGGAACATTTAGAGTTAGAGGATTAAGACATTTCTGGGGGGAAGAAAATACACAGAAGCACCTACTCAACCTACACAGATAATCAACTCTGGGGAGATACAGGGAGAGAGCGAGAGCCCAGCTGTGGAGGAGAAAGGGCAGGTCAAATGGACAAAAGACAAAGTACTTGCTGAATAAGTTCACTGTTGAGGTTGTATAGTTAGGTCATGATGACAGTGAAATGCTAAACTGACAAGTTTTCAAAATGCAATGTATCCAAATTAAAAAGAAACAAATATGTATACACATACAGGAATATTATTCAATAATGTATCAGGATGATATACAATAACTTTACATATTTGTTTGTAAATAAATGTAAATTGGGTTTTAAAAATCCCTTTTTAGTGTTTTGTCTAAAAAGTTACAAGATATTTTGTTGTTGATGCATGATTTAGTTTTTGATGTTTTATTTTTGGCTGCCAGGAGACATACATAGTTGACACTAACTTAAAAGTAAAGAGTACCTGACAGGGTTTCTATTCTGCTGATGTGCCCTGAAAAAGCAACGATCCTTTGTATCCCTTTTAAACATGTAAAATGCACAATTGAAAAAGGAGTTTCTGAATATTTTGCATGATGACTTTGAGGGTCAAGCTTTATATAACATCAGGACATTGCCTTCCATTGTAGCTTATGTGTTCTGTTTAAGGTCTTTGCAGGACTTATCTATATGCCACAGTGTCATATCAAGAGAAAACTAATCCTAGGAGTGTGTCAAGATCACTGTTGCTATTTCTGTTGGGGATCATGTTACCATAGTAATATATTCCCTGTGGCT
The DNA here is from genome assembly GCF_003676395.1 of Aethalodelphis obliquidens. Lineage (NCBI taxonomy): Eukaryota > Metazoa > Chordata > Mammalia > Artiodactyla > Delphinidae > Aethalodelphis > Aethalodelphis obliquidens. The sequence continues at coordinate 21,376,657 of NW_020837960.1, read as the reverse complement.
TATAAAAGACTTATTTTCCTTAAGTGCTATTTTTATTTTATTCAAAATGAAATAGAGATAAAATTATAAAAAATGTTTTTCGTTAGCCTTCAGCCTTAATGGTAATTTCAGATAAAAAGGTTAAATGTAATCAATGCATATCTCTTTTTAGCAACTTTCTTTTACTGTGTGTTTGCTCCTCAGGCCAGCATCATCATTAGAAGGATCATGTGAATGGAAATTAGGGCCCGTGGATATTTTGTTTTCCTTTTTAATTTGTGGTTTCTTGAGAGGGGGCACTACTCTCGATTCCACTACTCAAATTTTGTCTAGAGGTCCAGACTGATGATTCCACACATGCACAAATAGGGTATAAAGACATTTATTACTTACATAATAAAGCTTTCTCTGGAAAGCAGGGCAGGCTCCCAAGAAGGTTCAAAAGGGATTTGAGAGAGTAGGAAGGGGAAAATGACTTTGACTTTTGTTGGAGTTAGGGTATGGGGCCAGGGTAAATGGTCTCACATTCGGCCCTGGGTTTGCTCTTGAGAGAGAGGGAGAGAGAGTGGGAAAGCCCTTGGGAGTACCTGTGGTCTTTCTCATTGGCTTGTCTAGATGCCAGTTAAGAGGGAAAAGGGAGGGGCAGGCTTGAAAGCTCTGCGCAGTCAAACATCAAAAATAGAGTCAGACTATGTATAGTCTTTTTATTGTATCTTTATATCCAAGAAGATAGTAAAGACATGAGATAAAATTATGCAGTGTATGCAAATGCATATATACACAGGAATACAAATATCAGTAAAAGACAATGACAATTTGCACTTGTTGAAGATTACGTGTATGATTGGGAATGGTTACTGTGAAAACATCACAGGTTACTTTTCTGTACAACAGCGAAGACAGGTGAAGCGTAGCCTGATTTTAAGCAGTACTCTCCACTTTCCTACTCCTATTTTCCTGCTCCTTTCTTTTTCTTCCTGGAATTGGTGGATTGAAGATAATGATATTTATGAAACATTCTCCGCATAGGGAAGGTTGAGACTCCTCCCTTGTTCTGTTTCATTATTGTTTTCTTTTTTTAAAAAACTCACCACATATGACATTCCTCTTTTTCTTATAGAAACTCAGTTAACTGCTAATATGTGTGTGTAGTAGGAAAAATGTACAATGTTTTGTTTTGTTTTGTTTTGTGTGTGCACATTATGAATTTACACAAGTAGTATTTTGCTATAGATATATATTTTTTTAACTCAATACCATGCTTTAAAATCGATCCATGTAGCTATATGTAGATTGAGTTTGTTACTTCTGACAGACACGTAACATTCAATCTTATGCTTATAGGACATCATAGGTATCTATTCTCTTTGTGACAGACATCTAGACATCTCTTCTCTAACCTACACACTTTTTATAATGTCCTAGGCTACCATTCTGCCCCCAAACCCACACTTGAAAGTAACCATGTTTTCTTCTCCAGGGATCTATCAGTGTGTGTGTGTGTGTGTGTGTGTGCACGTGTGTGTGAGACAGAGAGATCCTGGCATCTTTCAACCTCTCTCTTGCTTCGGTGGCCTCTGTAAGTTGAGTTCAGGCAAAAGATCCACCAGGCTATGTTTGTTTACCACATTTTTACACCTCAGAGAACTTTCAAACACTTGACTTCATTTGATTCTCATAATTCAGTAAGTGAAGTGCTATGATTAACTCCACTTTATTGCTAAGGCAACTAGCTCTTGGTGAAGGTAAGTTAGAATAAGACCTAAATGATGGATTATGGAGTAATACTTAAAGTCTTCTGACTTTTCACACTGCTTTAGATTAGCCAGAATAAGCCACTACCGACCAAATTGTGGTAAATGGGCCCCAGGTTGCAGTAAACTTTTTATTAGATCTCTGGTGCTTAGTAATACCCAGAACAAATTCTACAAGGAGATGAAATACTATAAATTATTACAGAATATAAATTCATCTTAAATTTCCTGAAGTTGACTTGATATGAGTGTCATACAACATAGTATGATCTAAGCATGATTTAATTATACCTATGCGATATTAGCTTACCACAGGATCACATCAGGTTCTGAGCAACCCCAGTCAGATCTCATATGTTTATACAGGAAGCTCTAAAATATAGCTTTTAATCAGCATTAGGTGTCACTCAGTATAATTCCTGAAGGCTAGTCATGTGGATAGGACTTAAGATGCTGGCTTAGGAATCTGGAAACTTGGATTCCAGAGTTGCTTCCATCTCTAACGTGCCATGTAACCTTGTGAATATAATTTAACTTCACAAAACCTCAGCTGAAATTAGACTGTTGGAGATGATTTGAAAGATTCTCTCCACCTTGAAATTCTACAGCTACAGTACATTGTTAATTTAAGTGAGATAACAACTCTTAAATATTCTTCTGAATAAGGAACTCAAAACAATAATCTATATCTTCATACGTGTTGCTACAAGTCAGAAGCGCCAATGCTTCTCTATGCTTTTGACAAATAATTTTTATAAATGTCAGTGTCTTCATGAAAGCTGCAGGTGAAGAAGTATCATCTGCTCCTTTGTACATGTCTGAGATTCCTTTCACTTGTAGCATCCCCAGATTTAAGCCCTGGGTTCCCATCAGCTACCATGGACAAAAGACAGTAGGAGTGAGAAGCTCAAAGTGTGTAGGATGTAAAAGAAAGATGGCTGAGAGTTTGTTTCTAACAGTAGAGAATGGGTGATGCCCTTCTGTAACACTCAAGCAGCTATTACATGGATTCTCCTGGCTGTGTGACATTGGCAACTTTTTAACCTTTTAACCCCCAGTTTCATCATCTTTACATATTTACATATATTATTTGGATATATTTAAAGTGAGCATTTTTAAAAGATCTGCAGCATCTGAATCACATTTTGTTGCTTTTGTTATTATATTTAGTATTAATATCTCTCATAGGGAATTTCATGGTACTGATAAACAGAGAGAATGGAAAACTCTTTAAAGACCACTACAGTAAACTTATGCATCACCTCAGTTTGTTGCCATTGCCAAACTTTTCCCCACTGGGAAGAATTGCCTTTGATCATTTCCCCTGAGCTGGGAGCCAGGTTGTGGTTACTCCCTGCCTATGACACAGACACGCATGCGCCGGTGTACAAACTCACACTCAAATACACATTCCAAGGTCAAAATCACTTTGAAGTCATGCTTGGACCACTCTCTTTTTGATTGGAGTTCACAATTTTCCCTCCCCTACTCACAAGCAAAGCATTTAGGACCTGGACACATCACATTGTGTCTCTTCTGCAAAAATTCCCTCAGAGATGTCCCCTGCTTCTTGACAGCGAGTGAACGTTTGGAAATAGATAGGTCGCTATTGTAATAACCTGTTGTAATAACCTGTATTAGAAGAGTTACAACTGTGACAATTGCCATTATTTCCTACATGAGTCAGATTAAGAGAGACTTCTTATACAAGGAAAAAGCCATCATTCATCCTGAAAACTAGCAGCCCAAGAAAGTGAGAGGTTGCAGGATGAGAGCAGAGAGGAATAGACAAAGGGCATCTGTGCCTCTATTTGTTCTCTTCCAACCAGCCAATAACCAATTCTCTTCAATAGCTGAAATCACCCTGCACAGAGTATGACAAGAATACAAGAATCATTTGAGTTTAGAGTCAGGCAAAGGTTGTGTATCAAAAAGTTCATGACAGAAATCTTAAAAATATGGCACTTCAAAAAATGCAAACAAAAGCAGCATTTGTTAACTTTGCTCTCAGATCGAATGTATACAATAACACTCTGTGAGACATCATGTTATGACAATAGACTCTCCTCTGACTCTGTGTTGAGACACTTATTTCTCTCTCTCTCTCTTTTATTTCTTGCACACAAAGCTAATCTTGGCTTCTGTAGGTTTTGAGTTTTCATCTGCTGCTATTATATGAATCACTTACCCAATAATCAGTCTCTACAATTATTATTGTTGGTGATGACATGAAGCCATGAAACAGCATGAAAGCTCAGGAAAGAACAAATGTGAAAAGTTAGAATAGGCATAGCTCATTAAAATTCCTCTGCCTTCATTAATGGAAAATGCAGTAATTCGTATGCATCCTTAATGAAATATGCACTTAACGTCACACCACACTCCATTATTTTATCACATAGATCACTCCTGGGGCTAATTTATGGGGGCATTTCTCTGGACTCACATGGTGACTCTACAAGTCTATGTTCTGTGGAGGCAGAAAGCGAAGGAAAAAAATCTTTCCTTTTGTTTGTGTTTATAGAGTCGTGCTCTGACATGTTCTCCAGTGTGAGAGACAGCAACTACCGTGATGGTAGATGCGTAAGGGACACTAGACATAATTTCCTCAGAGTTTTATTTCTAGCAGAGTATTAATATGTAATGCAAACAACGTCACTGCAGCTAGTGGAAGCATGGGGACTTGTGAATAAGAAGGAGCACCTTGTCCTTCATTTACCGTGACTATAAGAACCAGCCCAAATCCAGTTTTCTGAAAATCAATCTGGGTTCTTAATGAAACTAAATCTCTGCTGCCTTTCTTTTCTCTTACTGTCAAAGATGTTGATTGAATTGGAAGAGCATGGGCTTTGGGATTAAAAATAGCCCAGTTCAATCTCAGCTCCACTACCTTTCAGCTAAGAATCACATGGAAAGATCATAAAAACTGTATGATCATCAATTTTGAATAACATGGGAATGGAATTTATCACATCTAATTCTTGTGAAAATTATGAGATAAAGTGTTTATGCCAGGAAGCATTAATTTTTCTTCTATCTTCTTTCTCCTCCCCTCTCTCCCTCCTCCTCTCCTTCCTTCTCCTGCTTCTCTTCCTTCTTCCTTCTCTTGGAAGTGAGTTGCATATGTTAAAATCCACCTTATTCTCCAAACATGGCATTTGACAGAGGGCAGTGCTAATTTTTTTCAGTTTCTTCTTCCTTCACCTACCAAACTTATTTATTAACAACCTTTATGAGTTACATTAAATGAAATATGTGTGAAAGTCTCCTGGTATAAGTAAGTGTTCGAAAATAGATTTCTTTTCTTTCCTTCATTTCTTTGTTAAAATTTCTGTAAAAACTGTGATTTTAGAAAAACATTGAATTTATATGTATTTTATGATTCCTACTTCTTTGACTTATTGACAGAGGAAATTGGGGTGGTTAGTAAACTTGGAAGTGTGAAGGAACATTTCAAACTTTATTATAAAATATTTGTTAGGCATATCCTAATATCTCAAACACTGTTCTAGGCACTAGAATTAGGAGCGAACCAGCTGGATAAAGCCCCTGCCTTATGGAGTGGTATTTTAGAGAGGAAGAGGCAGACAATAAACAGAGAAGGAACAAATAAACAATTTAATGGCTAGGAAAAAGTTTAGATAGTCTAGTGATTTTTGAAGACTATAATAAAAATTGGGAGCTAGAAAATAACCTCATAAAAATTGCACTGGATCGAGTAACATCTTTTGAATAAGCTTGTGTCACTGTCTTAACCAATCTCTTTTTTTTCATTTCCTGGTTTTCAGTAACAATTTTTAAGGTACCAAAAAATGCTGATTTCAGTTAATGCTTTCACTCAACAAACGAATAAATCTATTATCTAGGACTCCTGGTTAGACTCTTTAAAAATTTTTTTAATTAAAAGAAGTTTTCAATTAAAGTATAATCTAGTTAATACAGTGTTGTGCTAGTTTCAAGTGTACAGCAAAGTAATTCAATTTTACATATAGACTCTTAATCTCTAATAAAACCTATTACATGCCTGTGCACCTGGGCTAAGCTTCTCTCAGAAACACAATTAATCAAAGATAAGGCTGATTTTTCCCAGAAGGTATAGTAATGTGAGTAATGTTTCCACTCTCTTCCCAAATCCACCAGGAACTTGGAAAATCAATTATTTGAGGAAATCGTGCAACACACCGGAGCTGCCCTATTTTCTTTGTTCTTTTATTTTTTTAACATGTTTATTGGAGTATAATTGCTTTACATTGTTGTGTTAGTTTCTGCTGTATAACAAAGGAATCAGCTATACATGTACCTATACCCCCATATCCCCTCCCTCTTGCATCTCCCTCCCACCCTCCCTATCCTACCCCTCTAGTTGGTCACAAAGCACCAAGGTGATCTCCCTGTGCTATGTGGCTGCTTCCCACTAGCTATCTATTTTACATTTGGTAATGTATATATGTCTATGCCACTCTCTCACTTCGTCCCAGGTTACCCTTCCCCCTCCCTGTGTCCTCAACTCCATTCTCTACGTCTGCGACTTTATTCCTGTCCTGCCTCTAGGTTTTTCAGAAACTATTTTTTTTTTTGATTCCATATATTTGTGTTAGCATACAGCATTTGTTTTTCTCTTTCTGACTTACTTCACTCTGTATGACAGACTCTAGGTCCATCCACCTCACTACAAATAACTCAATTTTGTTTCCTTTTATGGCTGAGTAATTTTCCATTGTATATATGTGCCACATCTTCTTTATCCATTCATCTGTCGATGGACACTTAGGTTGCTTCCATAACCTGTCTATTGTAAATAGGGCTGCAATGAACATTGTGGTACATGACTCTTTGAAATATGGTTTTCTCAGGGTATATGCCCAGTAGTGGGATTGCTAGGTCGTATGGTAGTTCTATTTTTAGTTTTTTAAGGAACATCCACACTGTTCTCCACAGTAGCTGTATCAATTTACATTCCCACCAACAGTGCAAGAGGGTTCCCTTTTCTCCACACCCTCTCCAGCATTTATTGTTTGTAGATTTTTTTGATGATGGCCATTCTGACTGGTGTGAGGTGACACCTCATTGTAGTTTGATTTGCATTTCTCTAAGATTAGTGATGTTGAGCATCCTTTCATGTGATTGTTTTGATAATCTGTATTTCTTCCTTGGAGAAATGTCTATTTAGGTCTTCTGCCCATTTTTGGATTGGGTTGTTTGTTTTTCTGATATTGAGCTGCTTGTATATTTTGTAGATTAATCCTTTGTCAGTTGCTTCACTGGCAAATATTTTCTCTCATTCTGAGGGTTGTCTGTTCGTCTTGTTTATGGTTTCCTTTGCTGTGCAAAAACTTTTAAGTTTCATTAGGTCCCATTTGTTTATTTTTGATTTTATTTCCCTTTCTCTGGAGGTGGGTCGAAAAGGATCTTGGTGTGATTGATGTCATAAAGTGTTCTGCCTATGTTTTCCTCTAAGCGTTTTATAGTGTCTGGCCTTACACTTAGGTCTTTAATCCATTTTGAGTTTATTTTTGTCTATGGTGTTAGGAAGTGTACTAATTTATTGTTTTACATGTAGCTGTGCAGTTTTCCCAGCACCACTTATTGAAGAGGCTGTCTTTTCTCTATTGTATACTCTTGCCTCCTTTATCAAAGATAAGGTGACCATATGTGTGTGGGTTTACCTCTGGGTTTTCTATCCTTTTCCATTGATCTATATTTCTGTTTTTGTGCCAGTACCATGCTGTCTTGATTACTGTAGCTTTGTAGTATAGTCTGAAGTCCAGGAGCCTGATTCCTCCAGCTCTGTTTCTCTTTCTCAAGATTGCTTTGGCTATTCAGGGTCTTTTGTGTTTCCATACAAATTGTGAAATTTTTTGTTCTAGTTCTGTGAAAAATGCCAGTGGTAGTTTGATAGGGATTGCATTGAATCTGTAGATTGCTTTGGGTAGTATAGTCATTTTCACAATGTTGATTCTTCCAATCCAAGAACATGGTATATCTTTCCATCTCTTGGTGTCATCTTTAATTTCTTTCATCAGTGTCTTATAGTTTTCTGCATACAGGTCTTTTGTCTGCTTAGGTAGGTTTATTCCTAGGTAGTTTATTCTTTTTGTTGCAGTGGTAAATAGGGTGTTTCCTTAATTCCTCTTTCAGGTTTTTCATTGTTAGTGTATAGGAATGCAAGAGATTTCTGTGCATTAATTTTGTATCCTGCTACTTTACCAAATTCATTGATTAGCTCTAGTAGTTTTCTGGGAGCATCTTTAGGATTCTCAATCTATAGTATCATGTCATCTGCAAACAGTCACAGTTTCACTTCTTTTCCAATTTGGATTCCTTTTATTTCTTTTTCATCTCTGATTGCTGTGGCTAAAACTTCCAGAACTATGTTGAATAATAGTGGTGAGAATGGGCAGCCTTGTCTTGTTCTGATCTTAATGGAAATGGTTTCAATTATTCACCATTTAGAACGATGTTGGCTGTGGGTTTGTCATATATGGCCTTTATTATGTTGAGGAAAGTTCCCTCTATGCCTACTTTCTGGAGAGTTTTTATCATAAATAGGTGTTGAATTTTGTCAAAAGCTTTTTCTGCATCTATTGAGATGACCATATGGTTTTTCTCCTACAATTTGTTAATATGGTGTATCACATTGATTGATTGATTGAGTATATTGAGAATCCTTGCATTCCTGGGATAAACCCCACTTGATCATGGTATATGATCCTTTAATGTGCTGCTGGATTCTGTTTGCTAGTATTTTGTTGAGGATTTTTGCATCTATGTTCATCAGTGATATTGGCCTGTAGTTTTCATTTTTTTTTTTGACATCTTTTTCTGGTTTTGGTAACAGGGTGATCATGGCCTTGTAGAATGAGTTTGGGAGTATTCCTCCCTATGCTATATTTTGGAAGAGTTTGAGAAGGATAGGTGTTAGCTCTTCTCTAAATGTTTGATAGAATTCGCCTGTGAAGCCATCTGGCCCTGGTCTTTTGTTTGTTGGAAGATTTTTAATCACAGTTTCAATTTCAGTGCTTGTGATTGGTCTGATTATATTTTCTATTTCTTCCTGGTTCAGTCTTGGAAGGTTGTGTTTTTCTAGAATTTGTCCATTTCTTCCAGGTTTTCCATTTTATTGGCATACAGTTGCTTTTAGTAATCTCTCATGATCCTTTATTTCTGCAGTGTCAGTTGTTACTTCTCCTTTTTCATTTCTTATTTGTTGATTTGAGTCTTCTCTCTTCTTTTCTTGGTGAGTCTGGCTAATGGTTTATCAATTTTGTTTATCTTCTTAAAGAAACAGCTTTTAGATTTATTGATCTTTGCTATCATTGCCTTCATTTCTTTTTCATTTATTTCTGATCTGGTCTTTATGATTTCTTTCCTTCTGTTAACTTTGGGCTTTTTTTTTTCTTCTTTCTCTAATTGCTTTAGTTGCAAGGTTAGGTTGTTTTTTTGAGATGTTTCTTGTTTCTTGAGGTAGGATTGTATTGCTATAAACTTCCCTCTTAGAACTTCTTTTGCTGCATCCCACAGGTTTTGGGTGGTTGTGTGTTCATTGTCATTTGTTTCTAGGTAATTTTTGATTTCCTCTTTGATTTCTTCAGTGATCTCTTGGTTATTTGGTAGTGTATTGTTTAGCCTCCATGTGTATTATTGTATTATTTACAGTTTTTTTTCCTGTAATTGATATCTAGTCTCGTAACATTGTCATGGAAGCAACCTAAGTGTCCACTGACAGATGAATGGATGAAGAAGATGTGGCACATACAGACAATGGAATATTACTCAGCCATAAAAGGAAACGAAATTGAGTTATTTGTAGTGAGGTGGATGAGCCTAGAGTCTGTTATACAGAGTGAAGTAAATCAGAAAGAGAAAAACAAATACCGTATGCTAACACATATGTATGGAATCTAAAAATGAAAGAAAAAAAAAGGTCATGAAGAACCTAGGGGCAAGACAGGAATAAAGATGCAGACCTACTAGAGAATGAACTTGAGGATATGGGGCAGGGGAAAGGTAAGCTGGGACAAAGTGAGAGAGTGGCATGGGCATATATACATTACCAAACGTAAAATAGATAGCTAGTGGGAAGCAGCCACATAGCACAGGGAGATCACCTCGGTGCTTTGTGTCCACCTAGAGGGGTGGGATAGGGAGGGTGGGAGGGAAGGCGATGCAACAGTGAAGAGATATGCGGACATATGTATATGTATAACTGATTCACTTTGTTATAAAGCAGAAACTAACATACACATTGTAAAGCAATTATACTCCAAAAATGGTTAATAAAAGAGGGTAGATACCATGTTAAGTGTTCTTACATGAATAAATAAATTAATAAATCAATTTAAAAAAAGAAGAATCAAGTAAGAGATTTCAAAACTACTATAACATAACAATAATCAAAATGGTGTGGTAACAGTACAAGGATAAACATATATCTCAATGAAATAGAGTTGAGAGTCAAGAAATAAGTCCACACATACATGTGTGGTCAACTGATTTTTGACAAGAGTGCCATGACATTTTGATGAGGAAAGAATAGTATTTTCAACAAACTATTCAGAGGTACAGAGGTAACTGGTTAACATCTTACTAACCAGAATAAAGTTCGACCCTTATCTCACTGCATATTTAAAAATTAACCCCAGATGGATCAGTGACCTAAACATGAGAGCTAAAACTGTAAAAATTTTACAAGAAAACATTTGGCTAAGTATTCATGGCATTTTCACTAGATTCTTAGATATGACACCAAAAGCATAAGCCACAAAAGAAAAATAGATAAATTGGACTTCATCAAAATTAAAATTTTTTGTGCTTTACAAGATGCCATCAGTAAAGTGAAAATATAACGCATAGAGAGGTTGAAAATATTTGCAAGTCATACATATGGTAAGGGATTTGTAGGTACAATATATTAAGAACTCTTAATATTCAATAATAAAAGACAAATAACCCAATTAAGAATGGGCAAAGAATCTGAATTGATATTTCTCCAAGAAGTTATATAAATGGCCAAGAAGCACATGAAGAGATGCTCAACACCATAAGTTATCAGGGAAATGCAAATCAAAACCACATAAGATACCACTGCACACCCACCAGGATGGCTAGAATAAAAAACTTTAGAGAAAGACTGTTGATGAGGAAGTGAAGAAATCAGAATTCTCATACACTGTTGGTGGGAATATGAATGGTGCAGCCATTGTTGAAAACCGTCTTGGCAGTTCATCAAACAATTACATGTAAAGTTACCATATGGCCTAGGAATCCCACTCCTAGATACCTACTTAAAAGAAATGAAAACATATGTCTACACAAACCTGAAATTCAAAAGTTTATAGCAGCATTATTTATAATAGCCAAAAGGTGGAAACAACTCAATGCTCATCAGCAAACAAATGGATAAAAACAAAATGTATATATAGAGAATGGAATGTTAGCCATACAAAGAAATGAAGTACTGATGCATTTTACAACATGGATGAGCCTTGGAAACATTATACCAACTGAAAGAAGTCAGTCACAAAGCATCGAATATGTGATCAAATTCATATGAAATTCCAGACTAGGAAATCTATAGTGACAGAAAGGAAATTAGTGGTAGTTTAGGGTTGGAGAGGAGTGGGGTGGGAAGATAGGTCTGTGATAGATAAAGGGTACAGAGTTTCTTTTTGAGGTGATGAAAATTTTCTAAAATTGACTGTGGTGAAGATTGCACATATCTGTGAATATACTAAAAACCATTGAATTTTACACTTTAAATGAATGAATTATATGGTACATGGATTATATCTCAATAAAACTATTAAAAGAGATAATTACTCTTCAGATGATTGAGTAACCTGAAAATTTATTATGATTGAATATAAAGCTTTTTGAAAGATAAAATATAAAACTAATTAGAATTTCATTGACTTGTTTGGCTTTAGAAAACTTGAGGAAAAATGACCCATTTATCTCCTGCAGATTGGAGGTTAGGCTATTAAAACCATTAAGCGAAATTCTAAAAAAAAAAAAAAAAATCCTCTTTTTCAGAATTGAAAGGACTCACTTCTCTTTAATTCTGTAGTGCAAATGTGATGATTTCCATCTCTCTTTCCATCTCTACCTCAAGAGAATTTTGTCATGACAAACTCCTACGTGAAATTCTTTAATGACTTTCAATTGCACCCAGGATAAAAACGAACTTCTTCATAACTATTACTCATCTTTAGGAACTGACGTAGACAACTCTTGTTCTCTTTTCCCATGCTGGGTTGGGTGCTCCCCCAGATGCTCCCCAGGGGCATCATCATGCTCATCAGACTGAATTGTTATTTCCAGAAGATTAACGTGTTTTTAGTTCAGTGACTCTTTGGTTTATTTTTTTATTCTCAGCATGTATTGCAATGCCTGTCACAAAACGTGTGCTTAATCAATGTTTGTGAGTGAAGGAATAATTTTTGCAAAAGGCAGTTTACTCGGTGACTGGGTAAAAATACGAAGATGCTATTTGATCAGCTTATCACCAATTAAATAATTTTTCCTAGGCATGAAATTAAAAACTGCATCTTTTCTGTATTTCTTATTACGTTTCTACCACAAAGAAAACTAAAATACATACCTCATTTAACAAAATAGTGTCTTTTCACATGGCTTGCTGGATGATGAAGAGAAAGAAATCCAGTCTATAAACCCTGACTGCTAAGCACCAGCTGTCTGGAGAACAATACTGTTTCTAATGTCTTACACTGTGAAACATAAGTGAGATTTTCCAGACTTGACTTTGTGAGCTCCTCTAGAAGGTATACTTCATCTTTTTATCTCGGTTGTCTGCCACCAGGCTGAATCTCTAACTGTGTGGGGGCAATAGGAAATGATAGAAAGTAAAAGCAAAATTAAAGATCTACATTACCTTATGAATTGAGTTACAATTTCCAAATTTGTGCTTTGTAAAGTGGCAACTTTGAATTTTATTGGAAAAGAATTCCAACTGTTTCCATTGCTTAAGCAATTCAGTTACTTGCCATATTTCCCTTAGAGAATCAAAATATTGGGGTATTATGATTCAGCTAAAATTCTAGCCCCTATTTTTTATTTTAGTTATTAGTGATAATTTTTCTTTCTAATGCAAGCCTGAGAAATGATTTTAAATTAACATGGGAATTTTATGCCACACTGTTTATCAGCTAATCATTATTTTTTTATGTGCACTAAATTTCTTTGTTTAATGTGTCATATGTATTCTCATGTAGTTTTAATTTCATTATTCTAGTTTTACTAAGTTTACATTAATGAATTACATTACATTTTTTATATCCAAATTATTCATTTGTTGTTGGTGTTCACTGTTAAAGCCAAAAAGAAGCATTTTAAACAAATGGTTGGTTATTTTAATGGTGCATACATACTAGCTTCAAATTTAGTGATTGTTCTTCAGAAAATAGAGGGTTAGATCATATTTCAGTAATCCCAGGCTTTTTCAAACAGCAATTGGATTTCATGAATGGGTGCATTTGAAAATTTTTTGTGTTTCTGGTTTTCAGTCTCATCACAGCAGTTTTTCTCATTCTATATTGCTTTTCCATCTGATTCAGGAAGTTGGGAGAAATGCAATGGAATTGAAATAGTTTGAGGGTTTTTTTCAAACTTCAGAAAAGTCTGGCTATAATTTCTGAGTAACTAAGTCAGTTGTTATGTCATAAAAATGATTTACTAAACTTTCTTTTTGTCACCCCAGTTTCACTACTACCTGCATGTTTACCTGTCCACAATCCTTTTCTTCATTACCTCTCTATGTATGTGATCTCACTCCTCAAGATGACTTTTTTCCCATAAATCTGCATAAAGTACTTGGAAAAAATAGAAAAAATAATATTGTTAGATATAAAGCATAATATAAAATGTAACATTATAAAGATTTTAGAAAAAAAAGAACTGGAGAAGATCTTCATGATCTAGGCCTGGACAAAGGCTTCTTAGAATTGCTGTAAAACATAAGGCTGAACATTTGGACTTAATCAACATTTTAAAATTTTGCTCTGCAAAAAACCCCATTAAGAAGATAAAAAGATGAGTTACAGATTGGGAGAAAATATTTGCAGAACACATATGTGACAAAAGAATGGCATCTAGAATATAAAAAGAACTCTCAAAAAACTCAGCATTACAAAAAAGCACATAAATAATTTAATTAGAAAATCTACAAAAGACATATATTTCACTATGATGACATACAGATGACAAATAAGCACAAGAAAAGTTGTTCAACACATTGCCATCAGGGGAATGAAAATCAAAACCACAATGAGATATCATTGCACAACTATCAGAACACATAAAATAAAAATTGGTGACAGCACCAAATGCTAGCAAAAATGCAGAGAAGCTGACTCACTCATACATTGCTGGTGAGTGCGCAAAATGGTGCAGCCATGCTAGGATACTGTGGCTGTTTCTTATAAAACTAAGTATGCAACTACCAAACTACCCAGCAATTACCGTTCTGGTCATGCCAAAGCCTGTTCATGAATGTTCATTGCAGCTTTATTTGTAATAGACAAAAACTGGAAACAGCCCAGATGTCCTTCAATGGGTGAAATGCTAAACAAATCGTGGTACAGCCACACCATGGAATAAGACTTAGCAGTGAAAAAGGAACAAACTACTAATAGTGTAACACCTTGGATGAATATTCAGAGAATTATGTTGAGTGAAAACCACTAATCCCCAAAGGTTGCATACCATATGATTCCACATGTATAAAAATCTTGAAATGACACAATTATAAAAATGGAGAACAAGTTAGATTGTCAGGGGTTTGGAATTGAGGCGGGGGGAGCGTGGTTAAGAAATGGATGTGGTTAAACAAAAAGCAATACCAGGTATCCTTGTAGCCATGGAAATGTTCTGTATCTTGCTTATGGCTGTGGATACACAAACCCATATATGTGATAAAATTGTACAGAACTAAATATACACACAAGCCCAGCTACATAAGTACAAGTAAAACTGCAGAAATATGAATAAGATTGGTAGATTATACCTACATCAATATTAAGCAATATTGTACTATAGATTTGAAAGATGTTTCTGTTGAGGGGAAAATGGGTAAATTGTACGTGAAATTTCTCTGTATTATTTCTTACAACTTCATATGAATCTATAAAGATCTGAAAAAAATTTAAGTTTAATTAAAACTAAAACAGAAGAAATAAGCATTCACTGAATATTTTATGGTGTCTATTTTTCCCTACATTTCCACTTCCCTATTTATTTGGTAGAACTTTAGAACTTTAGAAAGATGATTTAGCATTGTTCAGTATTTTAGAGATTGATGGGACATTTTCATCCAGAAATTTCAAATATCAGCAGATGAAATCTGAATGAGTGAACTACCCAATTTGTGGTCGCTCCACAGCAGCTATGAAAACACGCCAGCTTCCTGCCTTCTTCCAGGCCACAGGGCATTTTGCATTGTGAATGCTGAAGCAAGGCGGTGAGTTATTTCCTGAGAGTAAATTAAACCTCTCTTAAGTAGTTGACGTCTGAAAGGAAGTCAATGCAGATAAACTCTTACTCCCAGAGTGGGGAAGCCTAGATCATTATCTTCAGGCTCAGGAAAAGATAATCTTTAAGGAAAAAGACATTTGGTAAAACAATTAGACCTAAAGGCAACCATAAAAACAATAGATTAGAATTAATTAAAATCCTATATTAAAGAAAATTCTTTAAAGTTATAAATTTTTAGTCCAATTATGATCCAAGCCTGGAAGAACAGTATTTGCAAATGTTGGGGAAAGAGAAATATTGTCTTAAATAGCGAAAAGAAGTCCAGCATGGCTGAAGTTTAACGTGTACGAAAGAATGATGCTGAAAAATGATGCTGGTACCATCAAGTGGGGCCACTTTATGCAGTCCTGCTGTGGACTCTGCACTTAAACACAAGGGCAATAGAGAGCTCTGCAACAGAGAGAGCTGAACAGAGAGAAAAGTGAGCATATTTGCCTTTCAAAATACCTCATCGTCGTCATTTCTCAAGTACTCCTCAGAATCTCGCATTTGACCCAATAAGTAGCTCTTCCAAAGAGCTTTTAGAATAGCCTATGAATGTGTTTCGAAAGGTAAAATAGCTAGTGAAGGATTTTCTTTGAATGAATTAAAATGTCTCTGCTATATTAAATGGCTCTACAAAAGGCTTCCATGATACTCTGCTTGATGAAAAACAAGTCGCTAAGCTATACATATAGTATAATCCCATTCTTGATAAAAACAACAAAAAAACATAACCTATATGTATTCATATATTAATATATTTGCAAAGGCAAGGAAAAACATGTGAAAAACAGAAACGTATTAGTGGTGATTACGTAAGGAAATTGGGAATCAATGAGAGACGACAAATTTTAGTTCAGCCACATCAACGTTTTCTGAGCAGTTGAATATATAAGCTTTACCCATGAAATCCAAATGAAGGAAATACATGAATTGAGTGAAACAAATAGCACCACTGTCCAAGAGAAATGTACTGCAAATTACAAATGCAAGCCACAAAGGTATTTTTAAATCTTGTGGTAGCTCCATTAAAAAGTTAAGAGAAATGTGGAACTAATTTCATTAGTATATTTTAACCCAATGCATCTAAAATATTCTCATTGCAACATGTAACCAATATAAATATTAATATTTTACATTGTTTTCATACTAAGTCTTTGAAATCTGGTGTGTGCTTTACACTTACAACCACATTTCAAGTGCTTAGTAACCATATGCAGGTAGTAGCTATGATGTTGGACAGGGCAGCTCTAATGGAAACTGATGGTTTTGCTACTGGTGAATTTCTCTGGCAATGAAGTGACAGCCACACTGTTTGTCAGCTCGGTGACGGCATGGCCATATCTAGCCCTGGTCCCATGGTCTCAATCTTGGTTCTGCTTCATATTTTCCAGCTCTATCATGTTTCAGTTAAGAAGGTTTAATATTAGTCAATACATTTTATTATTACCAGTGTGCACATAGAATTGTCACAAAATCTACAACTTGAAGTGAAAGTACTGAACAGTGTATTTTTAGAAAACAGTAAGAAACCAGCTTTAAAAAAAAAAATCTGTGAACACAATTTTGTAGGGGAAAAATGGTAATATGATATTAACTCAAAATTTTAGCCATTGAAAATTTGAACGACTATAAATCTTTTCTACTGAAGGAGAGGGCAAACAAGAAATAATTCCACAAAAATAAAAATTCATTAGCCAAGACTTTTATGACCTGGTATCTTATCAGAATATCTAGATGAAGAGTTTTTTCTTTAAGCTCCCACTCAACCACTGAGTAGCTGGGTAAATTTGAAAACTGCCATAAATGCCCTGAGCCTTAGTTTCTCCAGTTATATATGGAGAACTAATATTTAATACGGTTTTCAAATTTTAAAAAAGTCACGTGATAACACTATATAAACAAAATGCCTTGTAATATATTATGAAATAATTAGAATAAAATTTTTGAAGTTGAATTTATGGAGACTACCACCTATTTTAAATTTCTAAATTCTACAGTTACTGGACAGTCTGAATTTTGGAGACTATAGGACAAGAAAAAAATACAATAAGGATAAACTGAAGAAATAATTTTCAAAATGGGGAAATATAGTCATAAACTTGGCTTTTAAAAAATTTGAGTCATTGTAAAACCATCCATGTGTCATACTTACAGAGACACATGGATGGTTTTCGCTAGGCTGATTTTTTGGGTTACTACCTAAACTGTTGAAACTGACAGATGTCTAAACTGTAGAAATTCTGCTGCAAACACAATGTGCAAAATAAATGAGAATGAACAGATTTCAGTGCTTGATGTCTGGTCTTCAACAGATAGTCATGGGGCTGGACAATCATTCACTCAATCAAATCACAGAATTATGAAGGGTTATTGAACAGTAGAAGAGTGAATTTTTATGCCACTGGTTATCTATATTCCTTCCACATTGGCTGAAAAATTGACTGCTTCTTTGAGAATAATATGATAAGTTTACTATCCTTAACTCTTCATCATATTTTTCTTTATACTCCAACAGTTACCCAAGAAATTTCATTGTTTGGGTTTGTGTGCTGATGACTGAAGTATGTCAAGTTGCTGTCCAGGTCAAGGCAAGAAAGTGAGTATGCTTTCACAGTATTTTAATTGCCAGCCCGTAAATAAAATATCTAATTTAAGAAATTTTGATATACAAATATCCAACTTATGAAACAGTTACATTTTGAGGAGGATTATCACTTTGAAAAATAATTCATCATTTTACAAAATAATTCACCACCATTATTTCTTTTTTTTACAGAGCTAGTTCCCTGCTGAAGTTAATATAGACTTATTTACACAGATATTTTCAGGAATACATTCATCACAAACAGTGGAGTGCATCTTTGTAGCATTCTTTCTTGTAAATTGGTTTTCCAAAACATATCTATGGTTAAGTGAAGTGCTATGAACTGAACCTAATTCTACTAAAGTTATACTGAAATTTCTAAATCCTTTTCCACCCAACCCTGGCAATAAATAAGTAAATAAATAAAGGTGAGCAACAAGAAGGTCAAAAGGGCATGAACACAAGATATATTATTTACACAAACCGAAGCATGATGTCAAATCTCTCTCTGGTGTTTAGGAATTTCTGTTGATAGAAGTATGAATAGAAATCAGAAGCAGCCTCAAATTATTCACTTAAAAAACTTAAAGACACATCATCCCTTTACTTTGCAATTCTGCTGTGGTTTTATGTTTTCTTATTCTTTCCCTGCTGTTCCCCTTCATTAACGCTACCTAATATCACTACGTATTTAGAATAATATCCAATTCTAGGATATCCAGTACAAGTAATATCTATATTTTGTTTAAACTCATAAATACCTCTGTCAGTGACATCTGAGGATTGTTAGAAACCATCATTTCTGGAATACTGAAAAGCAGGGTGTTAACCTGCTCCGAAGAAATCCTTCTACTATCACCGTGTTTACCTGTAGAACATCATCACCCTAACCTGATATAAATAAGCTACTGGGAAAAAATTTTTGGTTGCTTTTATTGTTGGTGGTGTTATTGGAAGGAACAGAGGAAATTTGGAATTAAATTTCTTGTAAAGTATGTATCATGGTGATATATATGATGTTTACCGTTGGGGGAAAAACATACACACACAACAGAGGCAGCAAAAAAGGAATCATTGGAAAATACCGCATGTACTGAGAGTATGACTACAATTCCCCTACTACTATATGTCTGACTTAGAACAACTCGAGTATTTAAATCACTGTCTCCCAGGGCTTATTCTGAGTCCTAACATATTTGAGATAAAGGTGTTCCTGAAGCAGTCAGAACATTCATTAAGCTTACTGTGTTTCTCTAAACCTCCCTGGCCCATTCCTAAATCCCTAGGACAAAATCCAGATTTAGGAATGAGCAGCATGTCAGTGCCTCTGGCTTTCCTGAAAACTAAAATCTAATATTTCAAGTTGAATTCTGATATCCCATATCAAATCCATTTAAAAAAAATCTACTAACTTCTATAATGTAATTGTCTAAAGAGTCAAATACATTGCCTCTTTAATTTTGCATATTCCTTTTGCTTTACAAGAAGGGACACAAATTTATGGAGTTTACCAAACTCATTCTCTCACACTGTAGCATTTCAGAAGTGGCAACAGTAACGTCTATTGTACACATTGTTTTGCTTGGTCTGCATTCTGAGAGGCAGTACAATAAAGCAGTCAAGGGCATGGCTTTGAAGGACTCATCATAGCTTCATCACTAGCTGGGCACCTCAGCTTAGTCAGTGCTTGCCTCGATTTCCTCATCCAAAGAAGTGGGGATAAGAATAGTAGCTACTTCAGAGGGTTGTCATGAGCAGTACATGTGTGTTAGTACACGCATAGCACATAAGACAGTGGCTGGCATTGCTATTGCTGTTAGTCCTTATTCTTGATGTACGGCAATCAGAAACTGGGGTTTGTAATACTACGCAGTTTTTGGTCAGTGCTAAATCATATATGATTTGTCTAGCCCATGGAGGTGATTTTTGACGAAACAAGCTCGGCATGTTTCTGTTGATTTGAAATAAATGCTATTGCATGTGGTGAGGAAACTTCTATTTCCATGGTGGCTTAAGTAGATACAAGTTATAGAATTTAAATTTTAAGAAGTTGCCAGCACCTTTTTTGATATTAGGTGAAAACACTTCCTTTTCCATGAATGAGTATAATATAAGGTAAATTACCTTATAAACAATAGAAGAAAAAAGCAATGAAGATTTGTCCCCATGGGGAAAACTGTATATCTATACCTACTGTTAAAATTAATAATGATTTTTGGGTGATTTTAATTCTAAAGAAATACCAGTCACTGGGGTAAAGAAGAAGAAACTAGTAGGTTTTTGTACTTCTTTTGAATTACAAAAATGCACTGATTGAAAATAGGATTTAACTTTGCTTAGATTTAGATTATTAGAATGAATTCATTTTCATCTGGATGTTATGAACATGCAGTCATCTCGCTTTGTTTAAGGTGCTTATTTTGTTCCAATTTATTGTTATTTTCTAGAAATTTTGCCACATTTTTGAAATTCGCTTATTCACAAAGCCTCATATTTATACTGATTGGCAGGTGAATCTGAAAAAGGTCATAAAAAAACATTAAAATAAAAATTATTTTCTGACAAAATGCCATTAAAAATCATCAGTGGGCTTCTCTGGTGGCGCAGTGGTTGAGAATCTGCCTGCCAGTGCAGGGAGCACGGGTTCGAGCCCTGGTCCAGGAAGATCCCACATGCCGCAGAGCAACTGGGCCCGTGAGCCACAACTACTGAGCCTGCGCGTCTGGAGCCTGTGCTCCGCAACAAGAGAGGCCGCAATAGTGAAAGGCCCACGCACCGCGATGAAGAGTGGCCCCCGCTTGCCGCAACTAGAGAAAGCCCTTGCACAGAAACGAAGACCCAACACAGCCAAAAAAATTAAAATGAATAAATTAATTTTAAAAATCATCAGTCATCAACATTTATTAAGACGAACATTTCCTTTACTTACTGAAAGGAAAAACTGGGCAACCTAAAACTCTAGAAATTATACCTGACTTTCATTTTAAAAGTCTGAGCTTGACTCTGAGAAGGAGGCTTGTTTGCTTAAACTGTGTATGATAATGTTTTACATGTTCTTAAAAAAAAATTGGATAATATTTGTGTTTTAAAGCCAAATTGTAGGGCTAAGTGAAAAGTCCTTGCTGAGTAACCATCTCTAGAGACCCTAAAAAATTGTGAAAAGCGCTAATATTTCAGCTACATTGTTCTTTGCATATAAAAATATCTATTATAGGAGTCAACTAGCACATATATTGAGTCACATTTGTTTTAATTGAAAAAGAGAGCTAAAAATTTCCTGTAAGTTATTGCAACAGTACAAGAATACAAGGTGCATTTATTTATTAACAAGAATACAAGGTGCATTTATTTATTAACAGCAACAACAACAAATTGTAAAACAAATTGTGAAAGCAAAAGCGGGCTACAAAACAAGGGTGTTTGATAGCCTTTGCCTTATTTAAACATGACATGTCAATAGGCCCCAGTTGATAAATGCTATAAAGCGTACGTTAGCATTGGCTCATTCACCTTTAAACATCCCCCACCCAGTGCACTATGGAAGATGTGTGTTATGGATGAGAAATGCTTCCTCTGTCAAGTATCACAATCTTGTGGTCACGTAATCTTCATGGGTGACCATGTCTGTGAGGTTTGCATCGTAGTCTACACTGCAGTCCTCTTCCTTTGCATGTTTCTCCTTTGGTATGATTGGAACCGTGTCCTCCACCACCACCTTCTCCGACTTGAATGAACACACTCTCTTGCCAACCTGTAAACCCAGGGAATCCGTATTTCTTTCTCGATGATCTACTAATATACACTGTTCGCTGAGACCTGGGATGTTCAAGTCACCCCGGGAAGCTAACCCTCGAGATTCTAGTTGGATGTTTGTCTCTAGTGGTGCTTCAGCTTGTTGACGAGCCACCTCTTCTGAAACGGAGAAGATTTGGTTTGTATTTTGCTCGGCAGCGTGTTGTTTTGATCGTCTATGAAATAACCCGAAGTTTTTGATATCGGTCACAAAATTCACTTTTCTCTGCTTCTCCCTCGGTGGCTCCTGCACCACCAGGGCGGAGCCGTTGCTGATGGTGTGTCTTTCGGAGGCGATCGCTGCTGATCGTGGGTGAATCAGGGTGGTTAAGTCGAAGAGGCTAAAGTTCTTTTTCTTGTCCTTGCTACTACCTTCGTTATCACTCTTTTCATCCGAGTCTGCGGAGTTAGAAGAATCCTTCGTGCCCTGAGCAGATTGGACCGTAGAGAGTTTGCTTCCTCTTAGTAACCCCAGGACTTCAAAGCGGAAGCTAGAAATGTCTTGCTTCAGTTCCTAAGTGAAATGGAAAACGACGGAATTAGTCTGTGACCTAAACAAATAAACGTTAAGAATCATTATCTGCTCGTTTCATATATGGATCTGACACGTCTTCATTCATTTTTGAGAGCTAGGCGTCCACTCTGCTGTGGTTCTGTTTAGAATTGTCAGTTCTCTCAGGGGCACTTGTATCTATTTGTTATCTCCTAATTTCCCTATCGGAGTTCAGTAGTAATAGGAGACTTCCTACGGTTGATGTAAAAAGAAACAGGAAGAGTTTTCTTTCCCATCACTCTGGTGGAGTATGTTGGGTTTCTTTGGAACTACAGTTTCAAATTCTTTCTCTGCAAAATATTCATCTGCTTTCAAGTCATCTTACATTCTCTCAGGGACATTTTGCTGTCCAAGGGGATATCTAAAACAAAATAATTAAAGTGGAGTCTACCCTTCCAAGAGTTGGCAGTTAGTTTCAATTGTTTATTACCTTGGAGTTGATTTTATCCCAACCTCTGGGGATAAAAAAATCAGCCACTAAATCCTGGGAATTGATTCAGAGCACACAGCACTTCCTAGATTCATCCCTTTATCTTTTGGGGCAGCTGAATTCTCAGTCCTAACCTGCTGGTTGCCTTGTGGTCGCCTCCTGCCACCAGTGCATCTCCCAAAGCATCAGGAATCGTTTAACTCCAAAATTCAGAGGTGTGGCAGCAAAGAACGTTTTGGATCCTAGCCAACTTTCAATCTGTGCTTTAAGTTTTGCAATTTATCTCTCTTCTTACCTAATGCTGCTTATATTTATTCTCTGTTAAGCCTGCTGTTTTTCTTTGTCAAAGGTCTCCTGTAGGGTTTTTTATTTGTTTGTTTTTGCCTGTGAGATCTTATTGACTTTAGTCTTCCAAAATCTCTAGCAACTCATGCAGGCTAACAAAGGCATTTTTTATACACATGATTTGAGCAAATATATACTTCGTGTATTCTACCTTTCTTCTGTGATAGAATTGAAAAAACCAAAAACAACTCAGGGAGAAAAACTACTTTTATAAGCTACAGTTAAGCTCAGACCTTAAATTTTCTTTTACCAAAGCCGTGCCGAACACAAAGAAGGTTTTTGTTGTTGTTTTTAGAATGTTGGTTACTAAGTGTTTCAGGTTTAGAAATCAGACCGACATTTCCAAAAGTAAAGCTCACTCAGTAGAGTGTGGCTGGGATGAGCAATCAGAATGCCACAAGGCACTAGGATTTTCTTTGCCTCCAAATAAGTCCCCTCGATCTTTCAGATTGTCTGTTTGAAAGCAATGTACTTTGAAAAGAAATTTTACCGCTTTTTTTTTTTAATATATAAATCAATAGGGCTTGAATTTAAAAATCAGAAGACAGACAGGCTTGCTCAGAACACGTGGCCCAGTTTCCAGCTCTGGTGTTAAACGTGCTGCACCTGGTTCCACGCTCTGCAGAATCTGCCTTTTGGCGACAAAGATGAAAGTGGTTACCTTAAAGTTCTCCTCAGTCAGACCTTCTTCAGTTTTGGCATCTCTAATCATTGCAGCCACGTATCGCTTTACCAGGTTCCTCATAACTTCCTGAGGCATTTGAACACAAGAGAATTGATATTCAGTGCATAAATGTGATTTTTCTCTTGAGTCAGTTCCAAAGAGGAGATTGTGCTTTATTTTAATGTAAGTGTCAAGATATAAGAATAACTTACTTGATATTGGTGATGTCTTCTTAAATTATCAGCAGCTCGCCTCTGAAAAGGGAAGGGACATTTACTTTTTGGTTATAGTGATATTGTACCATTCTGTAAAATAATGCCTGGTTCTTTTAATCAAGAATATTATTTCCCTCATTTCTGCAAAGTGGGAATTTTACTGGACAACAGACAATAAATAGCTAGAGAGAGTGCTTCATATGAATCAAAAGAATGAATGAACCAAAACAACAAAGGGCAAGGTTATAATTCCTATGGCATTTAACATATAGAATAAGTTAATGATGATGGCAAGATTGTTCATTTAATATAAGTGAGGAAGAATTAAGTAATCATACTTAGTATGTATCCCAAATCATTTTAAATGATCCTAAGAGACGCAGATGGGACATATCAAATACAAAATAAATGTCAAATAAAAATAATGATTTGATGGGTAAAAATCTAGCATTATAACAATATGAAGATCTTCATCAATAGCAACATTAAGAATTTAACCATGATATAAAACATGTAATCAGAAACACTGTTAGTGAACTCCCCAACACTTAATTTCAAGCAGATGTACATTAAGAGGAGATTGCTGTTTTAATTAGATGGTTGAATTTAACAAAATAAAATAAAAGGTTCTGATCAAAGATAGGGTTCATTAGATTTTAAAAAAAACAAATGTGACTCTGAGCTATCATTTTGAAGAGATCAGAACGGTTTGGGAGCAGAGCTGGTGTTAGCAGAGAGCAATGATTATGGAGTGTAAAATGGAGAAAGATGTTTAAGGACTAGAAAATGTCCATTATAAATTGAGTTAAATAATAAATGACAAATGATATATTTGCAGATTTCACTAGTATTCTAAAGATACTAGAAAAAAAGCTATCATAATCCCAATTTTATGCATGTCGAATAAATATCAGTATTGATTCTTAAGGAAGAAAACTAGCCAAAGTAATGTAAAATAAAAATACTTCTGTTACAAGGGAATGAATTTGGTAAATTGTGAGAAAGCAGAAGAGATAACATATCGGGCTTCCCTGGTGGCGCAGTGGTTGAGAGTCCGCCTGCCGATGCAGGGGATAGGGGTTCGTGCCCCGGTCCGGAAGGATCCCACATGCCGCGGAGCGGCTGGGCCCGTGAGCCATGGGCGCTGAGCCTGTGCGTCCGGAGCCTGTGCTCCGCAACGGGAGAGGCCACAACAGTGAGAGGCCCGCGAAAAAAAAAAAAAAAAAAAAAAAAAAAGAGATAACATATCTTGGGTTTAATTAAGTCTTTTGATCTTGTTCTTTACTAAATAATCATAGGCTGTTAAAATGGAATTTTGAAAAGGGCTGTGCATACATCACTGTGAAATGATATTAGACAAAAAAATCAAACAATTCAAAAGAAACTCTTTTTTTCTCTTTAGGGCAATAGAGGAAATTGGCCTTTTCACTGGCCATGAGAATGGATTTGTGTTTCATGACTATTAGTGACTTTTAGAAACAGATGAGACCATGCTTAACTTTCTAAAGGCCACTAATGATTGGAATACCATTCAGTATTACATGAATCTTAAGAAACAAATTTTCAAATGATTATGGTATTAATTAAAAGACTGGGAAATTTGAAACTTCATACAAAACTAGAACATCTTGAAAGAAATAGAGCATGGGAATTTTATGACTGGGCCACAAGATGGAGGTATGTGACTCCTGTTTAGACACAGATCAGCTGAAACCCGAGACAAAAGCACTTCTGGAAGGAAACAAGCCTTCCAGGTCTCCTTCCCTTTTTTTTAAGTGAACACAAATACAAAAGCAATCTGTACGCTAACTTCTTCAGCACTCTCAGTGTAAGTATTGTACAGGAGATCGTATTCCATGGTTTAAGTAAATAGAAACTCTGAATTTAATATAGAATTTAGTCGACTCAATTTTTATTATCTTGGGGTTCTATAGCATTTTGCTAGTTTAATCTGTAAAAAGCCAATAAAAACTAGTCAGCAGAGAGCAGTTTGAAATCATGAGTTAACTTTAAATTTCCTTAATGCAAAACTAAAACTAGGGATGACAAAATCAGAAAATTATGAGTAATAAGTGAAAATTATCATGATGCATTTTAGTATTAAAATGAGCACAAACTGTCTTCCCTTCAGTAGAACCTTACTCATACACGAACTTTAAAATTGTAATGCAAATATAAAAAGATCAAAGATCACACTTTAAAAACTAATTCCAGGTTTATTTTTCTAGGAAAAAAATTTTTTTAAGCAAAATAGTCTGCCAGAAGGAAAGAACATAGAAAAAGTTTACTATGATAACAGTAAAAGTTTATTCAATATCCATAGCCCAGGTTTAAGGCTAAGTTGATATAGTTAATTGTTTTTGACAACCAATTTGTTTCCACAACTAGATGGTCATACTACAAAACAGTTTTCAGTATTGCGAGATTATATCAGCCAACCGAACTTCGCTATCCTAGGAAGAAAATAAGAATGGATGCAGTTAACCATCTTCTGAGTACTGAAAGCAAAAATGAATGCAATGAATTCACCAATGCTTATTGACCATTACTATCAGGGCTAACTGTGGCTTTTTTCTTACTTTCAGGGAGGTAATGTGATGTGATGTTAAGACCACCTGGGATTGAAGGTGACTAAGCCTGAATGAGGAATTTATCTCTGAGACCCTCTCCCTTCCACATTTTTTATTTTGCAAGGTAAAGATAAACTCACTGAATGATTTTGAAGATTAAATGAGATAAGAGATTTAAGGCTTCTATTACTAACTAATGTTAGTTCCTGTCCTTTCTCCATTTTTTCCCTTTGTGATTATTATTATGATTTAACATACCTAAAAATATGTTTTAAAAAAATATTCTTGAATCACAAAACCTGTGGATAGTTTAACACATATTGGGATTGCCTCTGGAAAAGTAAAAGAATGTACTTAGGGGTAATTATCTTTGAGTGATTTGCATGGCATTTTATGCTTGAGAAGAACATTTTCTTTAGCTAGAGAGTTGGACGCGTTAGCCTAGGCAACAGAGATTTGTAAATAAGAAATTCATATTTAAGTGATAGGGTGAAGGGATGGTCCTGGTAAATATGGATAGATATAACACAAATTCTGTAGGCAGTTATTTTTGTTTTATTAAGACTTTATTATTTTTTAGAGCAATGCAAGATTCACGGCGAATTGTAGGGGATGGTACAGAAATTTCCCTTAAACCCCTGTCGCCACACACTCTTAGCTTCCCCCACTATCGACATCCCCAACCAGAGTGATGCATTTGTTACAACTGATGAACCTACAATGACACATCACTATCACCCAAAGTCCATAGTTACATTATGTTCACTCTTTGTGTTGTACATTCTATGGGTTCTGAATGGAAAGGAGGGGACAGTAAGAGTCCCAGGGGGACAGGGAATGTTGAGGGGAAACAGAGCTGGAGGCCTGCTGCTGGGGTGGGAGCATGACTAAGATTTCTAGCCTGGCTGCTGAGATGTTGGTGCTATTAGAAAAATAATAAAGAATTCAATTTGGGACATGCTGACAAAGGACGTTAAGGTGGAGATGCCACTGTTTATTTTGTATTTTGGGGGAAGGTTAGGACTAAAGAAAAAGATTTGAGGATTATATGCATAGGTACGAGAGTGGATACAATCACAAATCCACATTTCTTGGCATTGCTAAAGGGAAACCATCATGAACAATAAGATCTTTGATAAATTGTGAATATATCTATTAGGAATGCATAAAATATTCCTTTCATTTTAAATTAGCTTTCTTAGGCTAATACTAAAATTAATTTAATTATCTAAATTCTCAGAATCTACCAAAGGTCAAGGAACACAAGATCGGGTTTCAAATATCAATACATGACGACTGACGTGTAGGCATTAAGAACAGACATGTTACTTATTAGAACGGAAGAGCTGGTCCAGTCTCATTGCCTCATTTATAAGCAAGGAAACCAAGGTCCCCACAGTTGAGTGAGTAACAAAAATACTACAATGTTCTAAAGGCAGTGCCAGTCCTAGAATCCCAGGCTAGAATTTACTCTTTACTCCTTGCTTTTTTGATCAAGTAGACACTAAGAGACATATAAGAACATCTGTTTTGCATCCTATGACTTTGCCTCTTTCTCCCAACACATCTTAGTTTGTGGGTCAGCATCCTTTCCAGACTGGATCCTCATTTATTTGAATAAAAATTAACCACAAAATGCATGGCATATGTTGTACTAGTTTCCTAGGGCTACCATGCAAAGTACCACAAAGTGCGTGGCTTAAAACAACAGAAATTTATTATCTCACACTTCTGGAGGCAGAAGTCTCGAATCAAGATGTTGGCAGTTCCATGTTCCCTCCGAGACTCACAGTAGAATCCTGCCTTTTCTCTTCCTAGCTTCTAGTGGTATCTTAATCTCTGATGCTCCTTGGTTTATGCCTGCACAATTCCAGTATCTACTCCATCACCACATGACGTGCTTCCTGTGTTTCCAGGTCTTCAAATGTTCATGTCCTTATGAGGTCTCTCCTCCAGTAGGAGCTCATCTTAACAAATCACATCTGCAAAGACCCTGTTTCCAAATAAGGTCATATTCTGAGGTGCTGGGGATTTTGAGTTCAAAGTATCTTTATGGGGGAGACACAATTCAATCCGTAATATATGCACTCTTTGCCATAAACAATGATCATTTTTGGCAACCGGTGACATCGTTAAATATTTATCATAGAGCTGCCACCAACAACACCTCTTTGTTGGGTAAAGATCAGCTGCACTTCGAAAGGATTTACTCTCATAAGGGAAAGCATTACATCTTATAACTCTCACTGGAAGTGACTAAGAACAGAATGGACCAATGTGTGTTTATAAAAGTAATATAATGACGGACAGTTCATTAAAAAATACCTAAGTGGGTAAGAGGTATTTAATTTTTTCAAGCCATTCACATGTTAAACTTCAATTGATAAGTGATCTGCAATGACTAGGGGTTCTCTGTTTTTACTAAACAGTAACGAACGAGGTAGAATTATAGCATGATAGGCCTGGGTTAGGAATAAGGACTTTCCTGTGGATGAGTTCATGTTTACAGCGTTACTGAGAAATTTGTGGAATTGCGTTTGGCAGCTTTTTCTGAAATAACTTGGGTTGATTTTCTGTTATGTTTAAGAAAAATGAGCCACGTGACTGATCAGGGACCTTCCTTCCCTAACTTGATGTCTAGGAAAAATATTTTGGAGGAAGATGTGCACTTTAAGATGGCAGTTTTCTCCACGAATTACATCGGAAGTCTGGCTCGGTTCTTTGGCAGGGTGGCTTTGAACGCAGGTGCCCAGGGCACACCTGCCCACCACATTAGCAGATCTCTCTCTTTGCAGGTTCCTCCTGCTTTGTTAGGACAAGACAATGGCAGTATTTGGATCACAGAACTAATGATAAAGGAAACGACCAACTAGTGAGAAGCCTTGCTGCCCAGAGGTAACCTCTCATTTCAATAGAAGTGTCAGGTTGCTTTAGAGCAGGAAGGGTTTTGCAGCTATGAAAGAAAGGGCTCTGGGGAATCCATGGTGACATTTTGTCACTCTTTATCTCTCATTTTCCCGGGGTCCAATATGCGGAATGTCAGGCTTACTCCATGTAGCTCGTTCCCTGCAGTCAATTGTCAGTGCCGTTTTCTCTCATTTCCACTCTGGTTTTGGTCTATCACTGATTTTAAGCCCATGAATTATGCCTTTTATTCTCTGCTTTGCTCAGTGAATCCTTGAAAGGGGGCAGCTTGCTGTGCTCTTCTTTTTAAAAAAACAAGTAAAAAGGCAAGGGGCCATTTCAGGATGTGATCCCTCTGTAAAGATTGTAGTTTGGCTCATTTATAGATGAATCTATACATATTGTTCTCTATAAACATACTTTCTAAGCATATAAAAATAAATGATATAAGAAGCTGAAGGTTGCCTTGTCAAAGCAAGTATTCAGGATCTCACTCTGGAAATAGCAAGAAGAAATTTGTTCCTCTAGATTCCCACTTAGGAAAGAAAATTTAATTGAAAGTTCCATCAGCAAATCTTACAGCAATAAATTAGGGATTGAGAGGTACCCATGGATGGACACAGTCATATCTGTAAGATTTGTTGGTAGGCCTATGAAAAGACACATTTTGATAATTATAAAACATGAAGTCTGAAAGGCAAGTACTCTTAGCATTTTTTCTTTAGTATTGATAGGTGATGTTAATCCATTCACTGCTCCTAGTTCTCTTGCAGTGACTTAACTGAATGTATTTCTGTGGCAACTGGTCAGGCATGAGTATCCCATCTGTGACCCCAGGGTTGAGTGATGCTAAGGGGCCCTAATAGAGATGGTGTTTCGTGTTCCCCTCACTGTGTGCTCCAGAGAAAACAAGAAAGTGGAAAACATAAAACTAGAGGTTAAAACCATTTTTTTATGATTTTGTTAAAAGACCTGGTAGTGTTTTGGTTCAGTATATTGCCCATTAACTTTAGCATTCTATTTGGAAACCTGGTCTATGGCATTAAAAATGATTCATATTAATTAAACACTGGCAGGATCTTATTGCATTAACATCTTTTTACTTTAAATTATCTAGACCTCTTGGACAACAAGTACAAACATTGGCTTTTAGTTTAAAAAGCTGAGCTAGATACCAATGCTTTTTTTTAACAGGAATTTCTAATTAAAGTTACAGGCTGGAAGTGCTTGTTAAAATGGAAATTCCTGATGATTGTAAGACACACTAAAGTTTGAGAACGACTGTTTTAATACTGAGAAGAGTATTTGCTGATAACATGTGTTTAAATTCTACAAGTAATATAAAAAACCAGAAGGCTATAAAATGTTGCTTATTTTATGATTGTACTTTCAATATGCTGCCTCTTTGGTGGGATTTTCATGATTTCGCAGAAACAAGGCATCTCTCCATCATGGGCTTGCTCCGGCAATAAAAATATTGTTCAATAAAGCATTTCTGCTTCATTTCTGCCTTCTCCCATAAAGCATTCCAAAGGAAAACTTAATTTACCTGGAATTCCCAGTCACCCATAAAAGGAAGTCCAAGGTTTAAAAAAAAAAAGTTAATGAGTTTTCAGAGCTAGTTGTATCAGTTATTATCCATAAATCACAAGATAAGATCACCAATGTTGGGCTCCCAGACTGTGGCCAATCAGTAACCCTGAGAGCACTGGCTTCAGCTTTGCAGGGAGGGATCAACAGGGTAACATTCAGGCAGGTGCTGGTGACAAGAGTATGTGAAGCACAAGTGGGAAGGTTTAGAGAAAATGCCCCCAAGAAGGTATAAACTCTACCTCCAGGTCAGCTTTAATTTTCTTCTTCACAAATGTGAAGCAAGTTGGAATGAGGCAGAAGGTCGGCCAGCCTGTTAAACAAACAAAGGCTTTGGGATACAGGAATCTAAGAGGCAGCGGAAAACAGTGGTGGAATCTGCAAAAGCTGTTGAGAAAAATCAGAAGGTGGACACACAACATGGAGGGTGTCGTGGCAAGGTCATCTGAGTTTTCAGGGAAACAAGAGAGGGCAATGAAACGCACATGGGATGGGGAAACAAAAGACCCGAGTTTTTTCCCAGCTCTGTCACCTAAAACACTGCACAAGGTAAACAAGCTCTTTTTTAAAGGAAATAGTTGAGCTAAATGATTTCTAAGGTCCCTTTGAAGTGTCATGGCATCTTCTAAGCCGTGCCTTCGTTATACAAAGTGACTGCCAGTGGTGCTTCAAAGTCACCTTTCAGTTAATGGATGTGTGTCTATCTCCTTGTCTTCATCTGCCTACATGATGAACTATCAGGTCGATTCACCAAATTGAAATGAATTCACAGCACTCACGTTTGGAATTATTTTCTCATTTAACTCCTCCATTAATATTACAAACTTCTTCTTAATTTACTTTTTATTTATCTTACATTTTTCTTTGCAAATAATACATACTATTTATTTCCATCTAAAACCTAAATGTATAAAACTCAAGTAAGGGTATGCATACCACAATATGTCCTTCTCATTCTGGAAATGCAGTCTAGGTACAAGGTAAATGTACAGCACTGAGTTTGATTAGATTGGTGCTTCACCCAAGCCTCCACTTGGCAGGGAAGAGGCAGGATTGAGAGTAGGAAGAGAATGGAGAAGAGAGAGGTGACTCACAATATTGATTTAGTTTGTCATAAATTCCCAAAGCATAAAAATATCCATTACCAAAGGTTAGTAAAATTTATATGGCTAGGGAAGAAGGAGTGATTTGAGGTCACAATTAATTGTGAATTACCTTTCTGTGCACCAGCTTGGATCAAAATATTCAAATTTAGAGACAGAGACATTAAAAAGAAACTTGTTTTTCTGACCAGGAATGTATAGAAAAGAAAGCTCTTTAAGTTATACCATTTACCCTTTGAATTACTGTTTTCATAGGAAAGCCCAAGTCAATGTTAAGCTCCTCTTTGCATGTAAGAAATGATGGTAATATACTCCTAAAAATATGTCAACAGTGGGAGGATTCTGGGGGACGGGAGAGAGAGTTGGAAGTCAAATTCTTAGAGTGGTCCTCCATTATTTTAGTGGCAGCACAGATGGCGCTCTTAAAATATTAGAGCAGGGCCCTATATTTTTTTTACAAGTTCCATGGCATCTTAAAACCCAAGATTCCTTCTGCTATTGCCTAAAATTAAAATATTAAAGACAAATTGCTTTTGCGTGTGGCTTTTATCTGGGTGCCCAGAAACTCTTTTTCAATTGAAATACTCCTATGAGAGAAAGCATAATAAGATAGTGCTAATAATTAATATCTCTTCAAGGATTGATAAAATAAATTTCTTATGAATTTAAGAATAAGATGAGAGAAAGGAGAAGTATATTGTGATATGGAAGGGAGTAAGCCAGAGTTCAGCATCTCTGCATCTTTTCCCGTTTATCTCAAGGAAAACATGAATTAATTCTCACACCGTTCTCATGGCCTCTTGCCTATAACTATACGGTAATGTTAAATATGTCATGTAACATGTATTATAGTAAGATGTTCTCATATCTGTGTCCCCCACGTTAAAAACAATACCCTCAAGGATGGAAACCATGCCTTCGTATATCTCCTCCCACCTCTAATTCCTAGCTCAGCTCCTGGCATGTGGAAAATGTACAGTAATTGCTTATTAAACCCAAATCATTATATTTATTTTATGAACATATTTTTTTAATAAATTGAACTTATTTTTTAAGAGGAAAATAAGACACTTGGAGTACAATAATTTTTCTGTAAGGTCAGTGATAAACTCTATAAATTAGTATGAGGATTGCAAGGTAAGGCTTCACCATAATCTGACTTCCATTTCTAAGATCGGATAGACACCCAATTTCCAAGTTCATGGAGTGACGGTTTCTAGGAAAGAATATAACTGCCTCTCCTAACCACACTGTTTGCTATACTCCCTTGCCAGTCAATTTCTCTTTAGAATTAGAATTGTTACAGAGATGACAGGACAATCAATGCCACTTTCAGGAGAGAAAGCCCCATCTGATGCTGATAACAGTGCCTGGTGGGCAATGAAATTAATGAAAAAGAAGAATCACTAAGGGCATAACTAACAGTCATAAACTAAGTTAAATAAAATTAAAAATAATTAATTTTAATTAAATAACTGATATTACCTGATTCTAATATAAAGGCATATTAGAATACTTCCAAAGCAATTTCTCTGAGAAGGTCCAAGTGACTAATGAATGTTAGGGTATTAATTTCTAAAACATGAGAACTTTGAAAATTAGGAAATTGAGTGAGAAAGAAATGAAGAATGACAGGTCAGTGGTTTGGCTGGAGCAAAGCCTTAAATCCATGCCTTTTCTGTTGGAGTTGTTTGAACTCTTGCTTTCCAATATGAAAGAAATGTCCCAGGGAAGTATAATCTTCCAGTATAACAGGGGCATGGCTCTGAACAGTCCTAATAGTTTTTACAAACACAACTTCTCGGCATTTAGTATAACTGGGAGTTAGAAGCAAAATGTTGAACAATTGAACATATTCTGAAATCACTGCACCTGAATATGGAACAGCATTTTCAAGTTATAATATTTGTTCAGTCACTGAATTGAGAAATTTTTATCAAGCATTCTCCGCTCTGTGCGGGGGCCTAGGTTAGGCGCTAAGAATGTGAGGTATCTGAAACAGATCCTTTCCCTTACAATCCAGAGACAGAAACAGACGATGAGTCAGTCATGCCACAGGTAACCTGAGGTTATAATTCTGAATAGAGCTAGAAATTAAGGTTCTAAGAGAGAATGTACTAGTTCTCCAAGCCTTGACTAGTGGGTTTGGAGAGGCGTATGTACAGTGTGGTTCCTGTTAAAATAACAGTGACCGCCCTCAGTGGAGGAAATGGGTTTGTGAAACCATAGTTAACCATGGTTAAGCAGGCAGTTTCTTAGACACAGTAGCTGTGCAATAAATGTGCACCGGATGCACCCAGTGAGAACAAAAAGAATAAAATGCAAATGTATTCAATAAGGAATACAAACATACTCAAGCACACATTTAAAAAAAAACCAAACAAACAGTAATACCAACATGCTGTGTCCTTACCCCTATTGTTCCAAAACTTTCTGGCTTTCTTCTCATCTTTTTCTTGCACAGGTGTGTCCATATCCATTTGATCAGGTACCAGAGAGACTTGGGGCTTGGGATGACATTGAAGGGAGTAGGCAGGGTACCTCCTTCTTCAAAATAACTCATCCAAAGCTTGGTCCGAGCAAATTTCCATTCTATATCTGCATGGTCCTGAACAGGAAAACACGACAAGTGCTGACAGGTTTCTTAATTAATAAGGTGAGATAAACCTCACAGAGAGCCTGTAACCTGACTCTGAGTGGCTCTTGGAACGTTAATTAAATTGCCTGTAAAAACAACACTGACTCCCAGAGATGGTCACCTAAATTCAGACAGTGGCTTAGCCTGGAAAGGAGTCACAACTCTCTTGTCAGTTTTCATCCTTCCCACTTGCAGGAAACAGACATTTACAATAAATCCATGTTAAAGAGACTGCAGAGATTAGTTATGACTTGAAGATGAATCTTCATTTACTGCACTGTAGGCTTACATTAGCTCAGTTTCATTAGATTCTGGCCACAAGCAGGGCTTTAGGTCTTACCAAAGGCCTTGAAACCCTGCCTAGGTAGGTGCCCATGGCTCATACTTCTGGCGTTTCCAGTAAAAGTCTTACTTGATATGTTTCCATTTGAATAAACCTTGTCCACCTTTAGGCAACAGGCATAAACTCAGAGAGAAGTTCCTCTAAGAAATGTACAATAGGGTATCTGACACAGCACTGAACCCTCACGTAACCTTGGCCAAATGGTACCAGGTGAGAGTATGGCTAGGGGTTGCCCACAAGCCTGAGGCATCCCCCTAATTATTTATTAATAATTCTGTGTTGTTTTAATCTCCTGGAAAAACTAAGGAACATTTGTGGCCATTAGATATGGGGCAGCCAGTCTCTTCTTAAATTAGCCACAAACCTTATTTAAGCAGAAAATCTGGGAAGTAGGAGGTGGTAGAAACCAGGCGTACATACAAATTCAAAATAGTTCATTTTAACCCATTAATATTATAAAAAAACTCGAGTTTTAGAGTAGGAGAAATCAGAGTATACTTCATTCTAATCTTCCTAAATTGCTGTGTGCTGATGAATGCATATGTTGTTTATACATTCTACTCTGAATAATCTGGATTTTAGTCTAGACGCTGGACAGCCCGTGCTTTCAACAGAAGTCACTGTATCTAGAAAATGCATGGTCTTCATTTTTGCTTAGCAAACGATCGATAGATGGACGTACAGAAGCTACAGCTTCCCCTTGTCTCTCCTCTCCCATTTCTACTTCCTTCCCTATCTTTCTTCCTAAACAAGCTTATAGATTCTGCATTAATGAAGGAAAGCAGATGTTGTTTGCTGCCGCCACGGACAATGGGACTGAGTAGAATTGGCTTCAGGTAATAAAAAGGCAGCCCCGCAGGTGAAGTGTTGGCCTGTGAGTAGCTTCTGCTCTTTCTCATTCTCAGGGAGTCACAAGTTGAGGATTATCCTGACCTCAGTATGTTCTCTTACTGCTGTCACAAAGCAGACTCTTCCTTTGGGATTCTGAAAGGGTCTATAACAACATCTACAGTGGTTAGAAAAAATGAAGGTGAAAAGTTCCCGGCTGGGGCTTCCCTGGTGGCGCAGTGGTTAAGAGTCTGCCTGCCGATGCAGGGGACACGGGTTCGTGCCCCGGTCCAGGAAGATCCCACATGCCGCGGAGCGGCTGGGCCCGTGAGCCATGGGCGCTGAGCCTGCGCGTCCGGAGCCTGTGCTCCGCAATGGGAGAGGCCACAGCAGTGAGAGGCCTGCGTACTGCAAAAACAAAAAAGGTTCCAGGCTGGTGATAACTATAATCACCTCTGCTACCCATCTTCTAACTCTTAGTTAATGTTTAAAGCTTAGCTTAGGTATTTCCTCTCTTAGGAGCCAGCCCCGACTCTCATCTATGTCAGTTGTCTCCTCTCCCCAGCCCATGTTACAGTCCTCTTTTCTGTGCTTTTATCACATTCTCCAATTCCTTTTCTCAATATTGAAATTATTTATTGAATTTTTGTCCATCCTATATTATTTTTTCTCGAGGGCAGGGACTTCGTTATTCTGGGTATCCCTAAAATCAAGCTTATGTCTGGCATATACTAGGTGCACAATAAATATTTGATCTATGAACAAAAGAGTGAGTGAGAAGAAGGCTTTGAACATGGTCTGCATGATCGCTTTTGCCTTTCAACTGTTACATTTTCTTCTTCTTTCATGCTTTATCCTAGAGCTCTGAATTAAGGGTAGCAGGACAAAAAGAGAGAGACCTCAGGGCAAATTTTGCTATTGTGGCACAGGTGAAAATCAAATACTTGGCATGTTCATGCTCCAAGGAGGCATCACATGCAGGATGTTGGGGGTACACCTGTCTCAGGTGCTCAGTGCCTGCTCTCCTCTCAAGTAGCTTTAGAGTTTGGGCTAAACAAGAATGGAAATTTGAAGATCGTTCTCATTTCTACAAGTCACCTAGAAAGACACACCCCACACAGGAGCAAAAAGAAAATATTACACGGTTCCTGACTAACGTTCTCTTCTTGAAGAAATTGATACATTTAATGTTTTATAGGATCCAAATTGTATATACAATTTCTCTGTATATAGCTTGATAATTAGAGGCTTTCTAATATTTTTGGAAGGGTGGTCTGGAAAATAGAATCCACATTTAGCAAATGTGTTGACTAGAGGAACACAGAACTTCTGAAACAAATATACCTATCTAAAAAGTTTAAGATTTGTGAGATGCTTAAGTGAAGTTCCACAAATTCAGATATTCACCCGCAACTCCTAGGACCTAAGTATATTTAGTGGGAATACTCTAGTCTTGGAATCAGTAAATAAAAATCATTTCTTCTTATGTTTCATGCAGCTTTTCATCTGTGACAGGTGTCTTGCGTCCATAAAGACAGTATAATTAAAATTAGGAGTGCCGCTTCTCAAAATAACAATAATAACACCCCAGAGGATTAGCAATAGATCCAAAGATGCAATATAATTGCAGTTATTTATGGAGTAAATGGGCAGCCTGTAATTATTCTTATAAAAAGCTACTTGTCTAAAGTATACATAAGAAAGACTTAAGAAATATATTTCATTCCAGTATGGGTTTGCTTTGTCACTATTGCTAATGGCCATAGACACAGATCACTAGTAAGCAAGTTGAAGGGGATAAAGGACTTCACCGTTCTTGTTCATTGCCATATTTCTAGTTCTTAGGACAGTACCTGGCAACAGAGTAAGTGCTTAATAAGAATTTATTGAACGAATGAATAAATAAGCTAAGTTGTTTGGGTTCTAGAGTTTCAAATAAACACATATGGTACTGTACATTCTGCTACAGCATTCAGGGTTACTCCTCTCTGACTTTTTTCTGGGCTTTAAGAAACTGAAAATCCTGTGCTTTTTCACTGTGACTCCTCTCTGGGCTAGCTCTTGTATCTTGCCAAGCTAGCATGAGTTTGCTTATATCAAGATTGTAGATTAGATGGTCAGAGACAATGTAAAACCCAAAGGGCACTGCATAGAGATGAGTTGCCTGTTCATAATCCATACCTCACCTACTGTCTGACATAGCCAATGACTGCCTGGTAGGATAGATTTAGTATAATCATCTGTAATATGAAAAAACTAAAATAGTATGTAGCCAAGTAGGGTAATAGTGCTTAGAAATACCAAATTAACCATTTATATTATAATTCTGATTCGTCTCATCAATAGCAATTATAGATTGTATTTCCTATGGTAATAGGATGGAGTATAGCTAGGAACGACACATTCTAGGGGGGAAGTTATTCAACTTACAGCAATAAGTTGGTAAGAATTATTCATCATAGCTATTAACATGTTAAGTAGGACAACCAGAGAGATGATGTTGTATGTCCCAAACATGGTGGCACCAACAAACTCGGTGAATTCATGCTGCGCTTTGACATTGGTCACATATAAGTTGATGAGCCCAAATATTGACCAAAACAGGGACTGGAGTGTCTCAAATAACCTAGAATAAAGATAAAATGACATTAATGGCTACATTAATAGAACCATTATACAATAAGATAGAATGATAGAACATGATTACTATGAGGTTATAGTTGATTAATTTAAAAATAAACTTAATTAAAAAAATTAAAGAAAATTGTTTCCTTATACTAGCACAAATGTGTACTTAATTTTCTCAAGAGCTTTGAAAACTATTTAGTTTCCTGGCCAGCGATGACAAATCGGACCCACAGCATGTTTTCGTATAGTCATTGAGTTAAGAATGGTTTTTACGTTTTCAAAGGGTCGGAAAAATAAATCAAAAGAAGAGTGATATTTTGTGACATGTGAAAATTATATAAATTCATATTTCAATGCACATAAAGTTTTATTGAAATACAACCATGCCAATTCATTTATACACTGTCTATGGTTTCTTTTGTGTTACAATGGCAGCAGTGAGTAGTTGCAACACAGAACATATGGCCCACAAAGCCTAAAATATTTACTACCTGTCCTTTTCATAACAAGTTTGCAAACCTGTGTCCCAGGGCACTGAGTGACAGTTAATAAATAATAAATCTGCAGGCTTAGTCTTTAAAAAATGTAAGTTCTTTTACCTGATTTTCCTTTTTGATTATAGAAGGATTAAAAATAATGTTATCTTTATGGATTTCCACATTTACAATTAAAATTGCACAGAGTGAATCCTGTATGATGACAAAATGTCTCAGAATGCTCAGATAATAAGATTTGCTATTTTTTATATATCAGGGAACATTTTCTTCATTACTTAACTTACTCCAAAAATGGAATAAGATGAAGAGTGTCTGAACCCAAATGAATTGTTTCAGTAGGACCATTATAACACCTTAATGTAGTAAAAAGACAATGGAACTCTTATATTCTTTGAGAAATGGTTTAAAAAATACTGTATTTAAATTATGTTGTGAAAACAAAAGCAAAAAGTATCTTATACGTGGCATGATGACTAAGGAGGTGGGATTTCAGTGGTCAAGTGCCCCAAGGAGAGCAAATTCATATGAGGCCAGTGGACAGTGGTATGACCTGATGTGAAAAGATGAGCTTAAACTATCAGATTTCCTCTCTGTGAAAGTTTACCTTAGAAATATCAAGAGAATGAGGTAGTTGTTAAAAAATACTGAAATGACAGGAGTTATGATGTAGAATTAGGATCACTGGAATTACGAGAAGCCAAAGGTTTGAGACAGCACAAGCTAAGAAACGGAGAATTGAGAATAAATAAGCCAGATAATAAGTAAACCTTGAAGAGAATACACGTGGAGTAGCAAAGTCACGTTAATATCGGTTCTCAGAGGAAAAAAGTCCCATGGTCCAGCTCTACATCAACTGCTGCTCTTTTCGAAGCCAGGTCTTGCTCTAGGCTCTGTCCTTGCTAAGATCAACCCTTGCTCAGAGAATCAAAGGGCTGGATTCTTGTACCAAACTCCTGTTACTTGA
The DNA here is from genome assembly GCF_003676395.1 of Aethalodelphis obliquidens. Taxonomy (NCBI): domain Eukaryota; kingdom Metazoa; phylum Chordata; class Mammalia; order Artiodactyla; family Delphinidae; genus Aethalodelphis; species Aethalodelphis obliquidens. Next base: position 21,336,743 of record NW_020837960.1, on the reverse strand, counting down.
AGCAATCCATGAATTTCTACTTTTAAAAATGAGCTTATTCCCCAGTTAAATACTTACAACTAGAGACAGAGAACAGGTAAAAAGGTCATGTATTTCACAGTTGTGTTTTCCTCTATCCTTTGAGATGAAATCGATGAGGAAACATAAGTTAATACAAGAGATCTGACTGTTTTATTCTGAGTTTATAAGGAATTAAGAATATTAAAACAAAGTACGACTTCAGCTGGCCAGTTTCAATTATCAGAAATACAGTTCCAATCAACATAAAAGGCATTTTCTTAATGAGAAAATATCTATCACAAGGTCCATGCCTCTGTATTCATAAGAGAGCCCCTTACCCAGAGACTATTGGTTTAAAATTCTATGCAGAATAATTTCAGTGATTAAATATTTGGTTTCTTTTAGTAACATGTAGTTCTTCCCATGTCAAAGAGAAAACAACCTGGAAGCATTAAAGGGGCAGGAAGAAGTGTCCACTTGCTGGTGGGAAAATGCACAGAGAGACATACAAGACAGATCACAGTCTGTTCCCACTGGGAGCTCACAGTCAGGAAGGGATCAGGAAGGCATCTTGGAAAAGGTACATCTGAGATAAGTTTTGGGACACAAAATCGAACTTTTCCAAGTGAGAGGGCAGAACAAGAGCATTCTGGGATGAGAGAAGAATAGGACATATTTAGGGATTGATAACCTATTAGAAAATGTTGAAGAATAAAGTGTTATTGAGGAATGGAGAAAGATGAAGCTAAAAAAGCAAGCAAGGGGCAGATCATTGAAGGACCTGGTATGTCAAGCTAAGAAATTTGACTGTATCCAATAAGGAACGAGAAACCATTTAGGTATTTTAAATAGAGGAGTGTCAAGATTTTGGCTTAGAAAGATCATTCAGGCAACAGGATGGAAGACATATCAAGGAAGGCAGGGACCAGGGGCAGAGGGCCTTAGATTTAGGCAGGGTCAGCGAGCAAGGGAGGATGGCCCCGAGACAATAAAGAGCCGTAGTAGACATTTATTGACCGACTGCACGTGGAGGGGGTGGCGGGAAAGAGGGATCTCGTATAAAACACAAGTTTTTGATTTAAGTATCTGAATGGGTTGTGGCAGCATTGACTAAGAAAGGGATTGGAGGAGGAGGAATTTAAAAAGTTGTGAAAGAGACTCTGATGAGTTTTCTCTGATTGGGTTTAAATGTTTAGGAGATTTGCATGGAGAGGCATTCGAAAGACAGTTGGACTTACAGATCTTGGGGACAGAGGCCGATGCTAGTGATATAAATTGAATATAGGGGTCATCTCTTAGACATCTTGGATAGGGCCAAATCCATCAGATGAGTTTTCACAGAGATATTGGAACAGGGTCAGAGGATAGTTACTAAGGCAGATCACTATTTAAAAGCAATCACTGAAGTATAATTATTAGAGAACCATGAGAAAGATTAGAAAAGTAAGAGATAAAGTATTAAAACATAGTAATATTAAAAGTAAAGGAGGGCAAGATTTTAAAAATGAAGGTGTTAAACAGGGTCAAATTATACAGTTTAAATAGGATACAAAGAGATAAATGTCCATTGATAGTAGTGATATGGAGCCTCCAGCTATTTCTAGAGCAACAACAAGGTTATCTTGTTTAGGCTTCTTTTCAGGGTTGCTTGGATGAGAGGAAGGAGAGAGGCAGGAGTAGCAGCCAATGAGAAACAGAGTTCAGAGTTTCCGCATACATTTGTGCCCAGACTGGAAGGAGTTATAGGGAGGAGCCATGTGAATACAGGTAAGGAAACACTAGATACTACTACTAATAAAAAGAAGTGCAGTGGATAACATTTTTTATCACACTATATGGCAAGCACTGTATTAGGTACTTTACATTAATTTTTTTTTAATTTCCATAGGGAAGACATGAGATGGGGTAATAAAAAGAAAAGGTTGAAATTTGTGGAAGTTACAGAGTTATGAAAAGAAGAAGATATAGTTATAACTGCAAGCAACAAGTCGTACTAGCAGTTACTCTTTGTGAGTAACTTTGAACAAAAATAATTTGTTGCTTGCAGGTTTACATTCCATTATCTGGAAGAGAATTCAAGTAGAACACCTGGTTTATTTGCACTGAATGATTTGGACCCATAATATTGGAGTGATATGCAGTTATCTGTTGCTTTTCATGGTAATAGAGAAAACCATTGGTAAGGATACACTAAAAGAATACATAATCCAAGCAATTCAACGTGTTTGCTTTTAGAATAAAATTTATATTAAATATTTTGCATCAGATTCTCTAGCCATATTCTTTTGAGACAGATGTTAAAATTAGCTCACAATATGTCAGCATTTACCACAAAACCAGTAACAGGACAAGGGGATTCCTGAGAATCTCACGCATCATAAATTAGGATGGGGTTAGATAGAACCTTGTTAACTACAGATGAATCATATGTCTGAGAAGGGGTTGGGGCTTGGAACCTGAGCTGTTCCCTGAATTAAAGAAGACCTGAGGAGGGAACTCAGTTTTAGGGGCCCTGTGGAAGTTCTCTGGAAGACAAAGCATGATCAGAAGGGTGTGACCACAAATGTCAACAGGGCGGTCTTGGCAAGTAGTTGCCCAGGGCACATAGTACAAAGTAACGAGGGAGTTGTGAAAGATGGAGCATGCCACGTGGCTGTCCATCAGAAATCCAGGAGGCCAGTCAGCAGACAGGCACCATCCAGGAACTTTGTTAGAGGCAGAATTTGAGTCTAAGAAGGGGGAGGTTGGTGGGATCTACTACTGTGCATCCCTAGTCCCCGTTGCCAGGAGCAAATTGCCAAGTCAAGGATCACGAGCGAGTGGGGAAAGGCAAGTTCTGATATCAAAACTGAGACACGATCCAAGGCTATTCCTCACCAGGCTATTGCTGCAAGGGATTTCACTGAATCCCTCCTGAACTGGGTGAGAAAAGAGCATGAGGAAGATGACAAGCCTGGGTGAACTGGTTGGGCTGGAGAACTGCTCAAGTCCAGGAGAATGAAGGGGCTGGAGCAAGGGATAAAGTGGCCAGGAGAAGCTGGGATGACTTTTTGTTTTCTTTATGATTCACGGTTTGTATCAAATCGATTTCTGAATGGATTTGAGGCAGCTAAGGTTCCGATGAAAACTTACGTGCAAATAATCAGATGTTAAAGAAGTTAAATGGGGTTTTAAATACTGGGATCAAAGGGAAAACAGATACAGAATTGAGCCAACAAGATTATTTTAACCAAAAGTGATTTAGTTTACAGGACGTTATTGATTTCCTCCCTCTGGAGGAACAACTGTACTCTCTCAGATTTCATAAAGTTCTAGAAGGGCTGATGAATGGCCAGCTGACTTTCAGAGTCATCTACAGAATCACTATGTGTTCACATGTGGTTACTGTGGAGAGGAAAATCACCTCACTTCTTAATTCACCTGCCAATTCACTGTTTATCATAGTGGGAAGGAAATGGACACAGGCAAGTAGAGGGGTTTTCTATCAGAACTGTGTGAGCATGAAACACCGTGGCCATGAACCTGGGCTGTCGGCATGCCCGACTGTGAGAATTACCAGAGCTTGACACCGAACAAGACCTGATCCTCCTCAGCTGTAAGGGCACAGAGGGTTATATGTGCATCATAATCATGGCTTAGGTTAGCCTGAGGTCTCTATTTTGGACTATTTCTCCATGCTTAGATTTTTGCATAGGGAAGCCGAGAATAAAAGAGACATGTGAAGGAACTTTAGTATCTGGAAAACACCTAAGCAAAGATTGAAAAGCATTTGGATTTTCTTCCATGATTGGTTTTCCATATATTCTATCTCTTACTGTGCTTGTAAGCTATCACTAGGCACAAATTTCTTTCTATTCCACATTTTAAAACAGTATACATAAACTGTCTTTTATAGGAGGTCATTTAAAAAGAAAAGACCATTTTACTAAAACTTAAAATAAATGTACTGTATATTTCTGTTTTCCACACTAAGCACAATTTTTCTTTGCAACCACTTGTCGCAGTTCAAATTCAAAGTGTAATACCCTCTATATTCTGCCCAACGTTCCCAATAGAAAAAAAAGTCTGAGACTTACGTTGAAAATGCATTATTCTGCTTTTCACATCGTATGCCTTTGCAGCTTAACCCTTTCGTTTCTTCGTAATAGAAGTACAATTGATTTAGGCCGTTGGCAAATGCTAGCAACACAAGGCAGTAGATGAATAGAAACTTCAAAATGTCCAGGAGCATTCTTCCCAGAGATATTTGCAGAGGCCCCAGGTGAGAATTTGCAGTAAACAGTGAGATCAGTCGCAGGGAACTGAATATATTTGCAATAGCAAATAAAGCTTCAGCCACCAGCGTGGGATGCCACATGTCCCAAGACTCTCGTGGATTAAGAGCACTGTACTGGAGAGAAGAGAGACAAAGGGGAATAAAATATGAAACAAACACATACATATAAATATGTCAGTCTCGGGACAGGATGATTTTTCAGACAGCTTTGGCACCACGGCAGCCTACTGGCAGGAAGCTGATGTTCTCCATGATGGTGGCAGCAATTCTAATCTACAGAAAAATAAGAATTTCCTAAAGGAATTTATAATTGTTGAGCTTCAATCAAAGTGACCTCCCGGATCTGTCCTTGTCATTTGTAGTATTTGCTAACCTGTGAATTACATCTGTCCTTGATCTTTCCAATGGGACTTTTAAAAAAGAAAAGGAAAATGTTACATAGGAAAAGATAGACTGTTTTATCTTGGGAAAAAATGGTGATTTCATAATTAGAACAAAGAAAACTACATTTTAAAGGAAAACTGCTACATTTTGAACAAAATCAATGGCTTTGCTTACTATGTTTGACACACTTGCCTATTCTAGAGGAATGCATGCTGGATACAAATTACATATAAATGAATGGAAGTAGTGGTCTGTTGCCTTGGATATAGTAATGACTAACGTGGGTATGACAATTAATATTTTGTATCTGTTATATCCTAAATGTACATAAAACCTAAACTGGAAATCATCCTAGCAGTCAATGAATTGCTAATTTTTAATATTTCATGTGTAGAAAGTGTGATATTTGTCTGAACATTCCCTAATTAGATAAAATATGTGATTTGAGAAAAATATTTGCTACATTAAACTTTGACCAGCAATTATTTTAAAAGTATGATTTAATTAAAATGTCAGCTTTGAACTATCTTGATACTGGGCTATATAAAGAGCACAGTGAAATTTATCCCTTGTAGTCTTGAGGTAAATCTGTACCCCTACAAGAAAAAAGGTCAAATACACTCTTTGAAATATTACATTGTGAACATCTATTATTACACCTGTATAAGAACTGAACAAGTTAAATTCTCTTCTTCATATACATCACTAAAAATACATCTAGACAATTGCACTTTTTTCCTAATGATCATGTAGGGAAAAGAAATTTACTTCTGTATGAGTCTCTCAGAATATTTCCATTCTTTTTATATTGCATTTTATACCAAAGACCTTTACAAATGTTAATTAATTCTCTTGAAGCTAATAGATGGTATTTTTAAAATCTTCTTGGGGAGAAAATACATCACAAGCTCTTGATTTTGTTCAACACTCAGACTCCTGCTTGAGTGACAATCTAAAACAATCAAGTTTGAACTAGAAGGAAATTATTTTCTATTTTTGAATCCTCATAACCGTTCTTGAACATTCCCATGCGTAGCTTCAGCATAAAATAGCTAATGATTGAAGATACAGGAAAAATTTTTAATTTAAGATTTTTATTCATTATAATGAGTATCGGAGTGACAGGTTGTGGTATCAAACACCACCTAAATCTCTCCACTCCCCTCCCCCGGTATATTATGCCACCTTTTCCTTCAAAGATTACGATAACATTCACCTTCCTTTTTTCACTTCTCTTGAAAGACACACATATTTTAGTAGAGAGTATTTACCTTTCTGTTGATGGCTAATTACATATTTCTCCTCTCTGTCTGTCTCTTTCTCTCTTACTTAATATGGCTTAGGACCATAACTCAAAATGTACAAAACACTAAACAGTAAGCATTACATCCTTAGATGTAATCGTTTTCTTGGAATTTCTCACCACATTTAACACAATGTCCTGCGTGTAACAGGTGCTCAAGAGACATTTTATCCCATCAAGTATTCATGCATAGTCCAGTGAGGATGACAGGGACAGCTAATTATAATAAAAATGCTCTAAGAGATTAACACAAACTGCTGTGGGAATAGAGAAGAGAAAGTGATACAGTCTGTCTGGGGCTGCTGGGGCCGGCAATGAATAGAGATTACATGTTGTTCAAGCTCTAAGGGTCCCTCGATGTTATTGAAGCTGGTGGAGATGCTGTTCCTTGTTCTACTTCTCACAGCCAGTTTGCGGCAGTTGGATGTAGAATCCATCGTCACGTGGTCACTGACCCCAGCTCTACTTTTGACTTACTAAACTTTAGAACCCTTCTTAGCACCTGCTCTCAGCTGGAACTTGCAAAATCGTAAGAGGAACATTTCCCATTTTACAAATCAGAGATGCTAGTTTCTGCCCCAGTATAATTACCCAAGACCGTTTCAGAGTCCAGCACATCTGGTAATTGTTGGGAAACAATGCTATGTGAATATGTTCACATCTATGCATGGCCGGGGCTTGCTGAGAAATATATTGTATTGGGGTTAAAGGATGTTTGAATGGCAAATGAGTCTTGGAAATTAAAGATAGAGACCTCCTGAGAGATTTAGAAATATCTCCCCTGGACCCACCTGCTTACAGTCTAAGGATAATAATTCTAAGGGGCCTTTGCCTCCCCAGAGAGAATTTGTTTTCTTTAGAAAGTTAAGGTCTTTCTCTTTTCTTCTCCAGGGGGAAGATGAGCAGCGGGCACAGCTGCACTATATAAGCTCTGAGATGCATCATTTCCCAGTTCCTCTCCTGTGGTACAAACTCATGGATGTGAAGGGCACATCTGGCTCTCATCGGTCGCCCTCTGGAGGCTTGGAGCACAGGGATCCAATGCCAAGATTCTCATGTAAGTAAATAATTTGTCTGTTCTCTGACCCAGAAACCTTGTTTCCTGTTAATCAATGGAGATATGAACCTTTAGAAATTATCTCTTGATTACACTCTTTTAACTTTACTTTTTAAATTTTCTTCTACCATTCACATCTATATATATTTAGCTTAGGTTTTTAAATATAGGCATTATTTTACAAAAGGAATTCTAAAAATTCTTACATACCATACTGTTCTGTGAATTTGTAGAGAAAAATGGTAATTCTTCAGTGATTAAATGTATTTCCCACAGCTATCGTTAGAACTGAAAAGATTAACTCTAATTTTAAAGTTTTCTTTGGCTCTATTTTCTAAAAACTATTCGCAAAATCTATATTCATGTTTCATCTTTGCATGTTTGCCTCAAGCCATAGTGATGGTTCTTCTCAGTATCCTTTGCAGGCCCTTCTTCCTCACTTTCCCCTTAAACGTTGACTTTGCTTTTCAAACTCCTTCTCTTCTCATTCTGTCTATTCTCCCTGGATGTTGCCTGTGATTTCAACTGTCATTTACATGCTGGTGACTCCCGATTCCACATCTCCAGCCCAGAAATCGCACCTTTACAATCATAGTTTATATTCTCCTGCCTCTTGACTTCTCCTCTTAGAAATCTCACAGGTGTCTCCAACTCACAGGCCAGAATTGAAACGCATCATGTTTTCATCCTCAAGCTCCTTCTCAGTTTCTGCTTTCTCGTCTCAGTGAATGGCAGCCAATCACCCAAGGCAGCATTTGATTTGATCTGATAGTCTTCCAAACTTGCAGCCTCTAAAACTGAAATCTTAGATGTGCTGCTCACTGCTCTACATTGGTATTCTCATTGTTAAAAAAGTTCCTCTATTTCCCACAGAAATTATTTTAATAGCCTCCCAACTCTTCTCCCTGCCTTGAACCTTGTCCCTACTTTCCTCTAGAATCATCTTTTAAAAGGGTCAATCAGATCATCTCACATCTTGCTTAATGTTCTTCGATGACTGCAATGTCCTCGGGATGAAATTCCGATTTCCCAGCCTGTCACATGAAGCCTCGGGAATCTAGGTCTTGACTTTCTTTTGCAATTGACCTGCCACTTATACCCAATTAGGTACTTACTACTCTGGCTCAGACCTTTAGTGCTGGCAGTTCCCCAGATTACCCTCACGTTCTCATCAAAATGCCTTTCTATGAATACTGGACCCTTCGTTTAGAATGGATTTAAATTCCAATCATTTTGATTCTTTGGCTATTATTCAGTTATGAAATATGTGTTGAGTGCCTACTCTGTATCAGGAGCTAACTTCAGGGCTCACAGTGGTAGTCAAACAAGACATAATTCATGCCATGCAGGTTTACAATATAGTGAAGAAGACAGACATTAAATAAGTAATGCCACTCTTTCCCTTGAGAAGTACTCTCAGACCACAGATGTGTGGACACCAGGATCCTGCTGACCAAAGCTGGTAGTTCCATGTTAGACAGAGGTCAAGAGCTATGTACACACCTATAGCCCTTCGAGGACCAGCAGTTCCTGCCCTCTTATTTCTCTCAAAAATCTGCTTTCTAGTATAAACCTACCATAGTTTGGCTTTGTCTTAAGCCTTCATTTCTATTTAGATTCTTTTTAAGAGACTTGGTCCTGTGCAGACCTATGAAATAGAATATTTACCATTGAATCACTTGTCAGATTTCCATGCAGGGAGCTTTGTCTAATGCATTTTTGGTACTGGACATCTAGTATAGTGTTTTATATATGATAGAAGCTCAAAAAGCATTCTAGGGTGAAGAATCATAGCCACATTCCAAAGCATGGTTGTTAGAAAACATGGATGATTTGCGGAAATGTGAGTATCTTAATATAGTTGGAATACGGAGGGTTTGGGAATAGTGATAACTCTAAAAGAAAGATGAAACCAGGTCATGAACCCCTTAGCAGGAGTGTTAGGAGAGGAAAATGGATTGCAGCATAATATTGGATCATAAGCTCCTTGAATATAGGAAAAGTTCATCTTTGTATTCTCTGTAGTCCAATACACACTTATAAAAGCCAAGTAATCAATCAAAATGGGTAATAATTAATTTAATGCAAAATGAAAACATTTGTCATGCAGAATTAAATAGAAAATGTATGCTGGTTTTAATGTCTGATTTATAAGGTGAAAACCTTTCCCTTTCTATAAGTTGGTTAGATAATTAAGTAGTGAAAGACAATAGGAAGGCATATGATTTTCTCCTGTGGTGGATGATACTAGATTAAATAACTTGGATTTAAATATCTACAGCTCTCTGTCATAAAACTAAAGAATGTTTAGAAAAGTTAAAAAAAAAAAAGAAAAGTTCATAATTTGGAGAGTTCACTACAGTTATAGCATCTGTGAAACGGAAACATTTGCCTTCTTTCTAACTGATAAGAAGAGGGATCAGTGAGATAAATACTTAGCACTATTTAGATGAATGGTGCTATGAAAAACTCCAGCAAGACTGTTAAAATAAACGATCTTATTCCTAATCATTGTGATTTTTGAAAATATTATTTATATTACACAGTGGTCGAGGCATAGGAATTTAATCATTTCTGCCAAATGGCTGAAGATAAATATGAAACAAGTTGTACATAGGGACAGGGACTGGGTAAATTTAGGAGAAAACCAGTCCTAATGAAGATAAGGTAACATTTTCTAAGTGTGCCCAGGCATCAAAAAGCTCTGAATTAACTAACATTTTATACATGGTGAGAAGAGGAAATGACTGACAAACCTTCCCCTTCAAAAAATTCACAGCAAATTAAAAAAAAAAAAAAGCTACAATCTCTGCGCTGTGAAATGCTAATGAATTGAGGCATTTAAGGCAGCGCCACAAAGCCTTGCACAGAAGGAGGACAGTACTGAAATCTCATGAACTTCTGTGCTGTCTTTGTACAATATAATGCTGTTGCATTTTAATAAAAATTAAAAACTGAGTGCTTATATTAAGCTCTATTCTATGTGTTTATTAATGTAATCTTCACAAACATTCTCTGGGACTTGATTATTCCTGTCATTTTACAGGTAAGAAAGTTGAGGCATCAATTAAGTAACTTACCCCACATCACACTGGTAGGAAGTGGTATAGGCAGCAGTCATATGGATCATAGCCCAGACCATGGTTTTGGCTAGAACGACCCTTTTGTATGTTAAAAAAAAAAAAATCTCCTCCAGGTGGATGAATTGCAAAAGGATAAACCAAATAAGGAAGAATTGCCCTTCTGCCAGACCTATTCTAAGAAGTTTTCCCCCTGAAGACCAATTATGGAAGGGTTTCCCTCTTTGTGGGCTGACAGTTCTTTTGGTCTGGATCCATGGCTTGGCCAAAATCACCGAGGGTTAGATTTTTGCTACCATTTATGCACCTGCAGGCAGAGGATAGAACCTGGGCAATTTCAGTCGAGATCCCAGTTATAACTCCTTGGTCATCTTGCCTGATCCATGAGAAGTGAGCTATTTGCCAGGGAGAAGCATCGAGATGATTCTATCTACCTCATCATTCATAATAACAAATCAACTACCTTGTGGATCTTACCTCCTAATTAAAATCTAAAGCTTCTCCTATATCCACTGCTCTACTTCAGACATTCATCATCATTTGACTCATCCTCTGCTTTTTAAACCTCATTAATCGTTCCTCTTTATTTATAGGGTCCAAATTCTGTAGCACGATTTGAAAAGTTCTTCCCATGCTCTTCCCGCCCCCATTTCCCTGGCTCATCCCTCTGAGATCTGACCTCCTTTACCCTCTCAGACTTTTGCACGTTTCGTCTCTTCTCCCTAGAATGCTCATGGACACGATAGGTGCCTACTCACTCTGTCCTCTGAATAGTTTCAGGACACTGCCAGCAAAATTCAGTTCCTTCCTTGATGCCAGCGTGGCCCCTGTTGTAGACTTTATCACACTGTACGGTCTTCATGTGCATTTCTCTTTCCTTACTGAACTGCTTGGAGGCAGGGGCTGTATCTCAGGCATCTTTGCATTCTCAGCAAACAGATGGAAAGCTGATTTCTTAGTGTGACCCCATAAATTCTTATTGCTTGATTCACATAATGACTGTTTGCCTTGTTTATAGCAGTCTATTTTTGTTCACAAATAAAGCACCTTTTCCTGAAATAGCAAGTTGTAAGTTATTAAAAATTAGCATAAAAATTGAATGATAGAACAAAAGAAGATGAAGATGGGTGAATCGGCAAATCAGCATATCACAGACTCCCAAAGTAGGTGCTCTTTTGACTATTATCATCATTTAACAGATGATACAGTTGAGGCCCACATTACATAACTTGCCCCAAATCAGACAGATTGCAAGTGGTAAAGGCAGTCCTAATCCAGAGCTCAGACTCCTTTTCAACTAAAAAAAAAAAGCAAATGAAAAGACACAATAAAGACATTACAAAAGGCAAGTCCAGTGGACCAATAATATATGAAGAAGGAGGAAACAGCAGTAGAAGGGAAAGGAGAAAAACTAATCATGCACGCTTACTCTGTAACCAGCACTTTAAATGTATGCACTCATTTACTTCTCATACTAACCACATAAGGCAGAAATTGTTATTCTCCTTATTTTATAGGTGAGGCACAGAGAGTTGAAGAAACAGACCCAAGTTCACATAACTAGTAAGTGATAAAAGAAAACTGAGCCCAGGAAACCCAAGTTTAAAGTGCAGCCATTCAGGACTTCCCTGGTGACGCAGTGGTTACGAATCCGCCTGCCAATGCAGGGGACACGGGTTCAAGCCCTGGTCCGGGAAGATCCCACATGCACCAGAGCAGCTAAGCCCGTGCGCCACAACTACTGAGCCTGTGCTCTAGAGCCTGCGAGCCACAACTACTGAAGTCCATGTGCCTAGAGCCTGTGCTCCACAACAAGAGAGGCCACCACAACTAGAGAAAGCCCACACACCGCAAGGAAGACCCAACACAGCCAAAAATAATAAATAAATACATAAATAAATAACTTTATTTAAAAAAAAAAGTACAGCCATTCAAACACTACCCACGCAACTCAAGTTTTGGTCACACAAACTAATCATTCAGAAAGAACATTTCATCATCTATATTTACAATCCTAACTGAACGCCTATGGCCAAAGCACATAAACAAACTATGTATTTCCCGAACAGTCCATGCTATTTACATATTGTCATCAGAGGTAATTTCTGTCTACTTTTCTATCTCCCTTTTTCCCCGCTCTTTCTTTTCTTCTTCATCACTTGGGGTGGGTGAGTTGAATTTTTAACATAAATTCTCCCTTTGTGTAGTATAAAGAAAAATACAGGTGAAAAACTTACAACATTTTAAGAAAATTCAAATTCAGTATCTAAAACCATTAGGCCAAAAATCCACAAGTATCCATTAATTCATATAACTGTACCCAGTATATACCAGAGGTTTTATATATATATATATATATATATATATATATATATATATATATATATATATAAAATATGTTTTATAAGTAAACACCATATAAATAAGACCTGTAAAAATATTATGTTTCTTAGTATAAATATTGTATGAGAGAGGATCCTTTTGGCATCAATCCCATGCTTCTCTGAGCTGCTGAATAGAATTTTACAGTCCAGGGCTATTCAAAGTGTCTTCCTTAGACCAGTTACATCAATATCACCTGATGAATTTGCAAGAAATGCAAATTTAGGCCCCTCCTTAATACTCCTGATTCCTGGGAATGGAGAAAAGGAATCTGTTTTAACAAGCTTTCCAAGTGATTCTTAGCACCTGAAAGTTTGAGAAGAACTGCTATAGTCATGTAATATTAGAATTTTATAAGTGCACAGGACCATAAAAAACAAATGTATTACTTTTTAGTAGAGAGATGTCCAAACCAACTTTATAGATATACTTAAAGATCATTACAGAAGAAAGAAGAATTGGAAGGATATGCATTTCAAAACAGATGTCCATCTCCTACACAGATGCAAAACCTCCTTGGTTAACACAAAACCTTCTGTCATCTTCAGAAGGTCTCAAGGCCATTCACCTTAATGCAGATAGGAAAAATTATCAAATCATGTTTCCATTCTTAAAACACGGCTTGCTTTCCATGAAAGTGGTAGAAAATGCTTTTTCTTAATGTTTATATGAGTGCTGGAGACATTTTAGTTGAACAATTCAGGAAACAACTTTGGGCAATTTTGACCCTGTTATAGCTGAAAATTGCAGGAGTCGACTTAGGACAAGACTACATGAATAAGAATTCACTTACATGTTAGCATTTCCTAGCTCAGCTCATTAGATGGCATGAATTATTCATGTACAATTCAATTAAACACTGTTTATTTTTTACTAATTCACTCATCATTTTGACACAAATTTTTTTAAAAAGGAAGAGAAAAGGAAAGAGGGGAAAAGAAAGGCAGGAAGGAGGAGGCAATAATATAATACTTTGGTTTGAAAAACATCCCCCAAAGTACAAAATAATCCCAATTGTCATTGCAGAACAAAAACATTTTATGTAAATTATGTGGTTTGGGATAAGATTGATGTTGTAAGAAATGCGGGGGAGTATGGGTGTGTGAGATTTCAGCACTGTCATATTGAATGGGGTGAGAAGAAAAAAATTATATTCTGCTCTAATTATATCAAACTATATTAGTTTAAACTGAAATAATAATTTCAGTGCTTTGAAAGAGTAATATTTTGATCTGTCTATGTAATTTTATCGGTTAGTTGTAACTGATAAAAATAGATTTTGGTTGCTGAAATTTGAACAGTGTTTGAGGTAGAATTTCATTAGAAATGGAAAGGATTAGAAACGAGAGCAGCTATTGTGAATCATTTCGAGGCATCATTCAATTTAGATGCAAGAAAATTGGGTGACAACTTCTATTTGGAAATCTATTAAAATTTGTTTTATGACTATAAACTGTGTATTATCTATGTCTTTTATTCCTATCTCTCAATAAAGTCATGAGATGATGAATTTCACATACAGATAATGCTCTAGGTAACATTATTAATAAAAATAATAGCAGTGAAAGGTATATCGATACTTATCAGAACTTATGCTTTACCAATAACATAAACAATAGTTACCTTTACAAATGCAACGATTTTCAAGGAGATTGTTGCTAGATATAAGGAGTTCATCACAAAATCCATTAGATTCCACCAATCGTGGATGTAATCTTGAAGTCCACCATCCCACATTTGTTTAATTTCTCCCCATATAAAACCTGCAATTATAGAAAGATTCACATAAGTGTGATTTTTCAATGAAATCACTAAAAACAGAGGTCTATAATTAGGAATTAGAGAATCTTGGAGCTTCCAGAGACTACATAGTTACTCTAAATGCAACACCTATTTTTATAGGTAGTAATAATTGAGTCCCAGTCAGATTTGAAAACTTTCAGGACATTTAGCTAATTTGTAGAGAATTCTCTTGGGGCAGCTTCACTTTCTTTTATCCATTTGATAAATTGATAAGGTTGTGCAGTTTTGAATCAAACTATAATTCCTCTATACCTATATATCTTTCTCTGGAAAATATCATAACGTTTATTTGTAAACAGATACTTGAAGATATTTTTCCTCCCAAATCAAAATGACTCAAAGATTTATGAAAGAACAGTGTATCTAGTGAACATAACTGGCTTAATGCCTTTAAGCAGGGTACTTTGTGGTGTTTTTGTAAGCAATTAATACCTTCAGAGATCTGATTTCAGTTCTGGACAGAAGACGATTATAACATTCATACTTCAATAAAAGACCTTATATCTAGCAGTAGCTTTAAAGCTATATCCAGAGAAAATAAAAATCACTTTCCTTTATTATGGTCATGTTTTTAATAGGAAAGATTTTATTTTCAAATATTAGAAAGCACTTAAAAATATCACTGTATATCATTATTCTACTTCCATAATCATATTAAATTTTTATAAATCTATTTTTACAGCCTAATGATGAGAAAGAAAGATATCAAAATATCTAGAATCAGGAAATATTAAAAGGATAAATATGATTTTAAAGCTATATTAAAGCAAGAAAACAACATGACTTTTAAGGTAATGATAGTTTGAAACATTGAATGTGGGTAGCACAGAGTTTCATATCTGTCCTACACTAAAAGCAAGAAAAAGTCATATAACTATAGAATTATGACTTTTCATGAATCCATCAGAGAGGTGAGAAACCAAGGAGCCTATACTTCAAAGAAAAACAGGTTCCTGTAAAGAGAGTGACGAGGTGAGCATTAGCTCCCCTGTGGCAGAGTGCAGGGTAAGAAACACTGGCATCGGGCTTCCCTGGTGGCGCAGTGGTTGAGAGCCCACCTGCCGATGCAGGGGACACGGGTTTGCGCCCCGGTCCGGGAAGATCCCACATGCCGCAGAGCGGCTGGGCCCGTGAGCCATGGCCACTGAGCCTGCGCGTCCGGAGCCTGTGCTCCGCAACGGGAGAGACCACAACAGTGAGAGGCCTGCGTACCGCAAAAAAAAAAAAAAAAAGAAAAGAAAAGAAACACTGGCATCATACAAGAGAGAAGGACAATTTCAGAAAACCTTCTTAAACAAAATTCTAAAGGCTAAGTGTGAGCTAGTGTGAGAGGACAGAAGCCCTGGGAGACACAGGGGGGCGTCCACTCACTAGTAAGCTCATCTCCATAGACCTCACCACTGCTCAAGAGGCTGGTTCTGGGGGGAAGGCACAAAGCCCTACCCAAGCTCCTCACCCCTATGAAGCGGAACATGTTAGCCCTGTGGGAGAAGCAGAAAACAGTCCAGGGCCTAGAGTTTATACTAATATCCTTAGAGGCTTCCTACCACAGGAGGAAGGGCAGGAAACTCTCTTCGGCACATGACCTGCACAGTTTTACTGCCTTGAGAAGGAAGATTTGGATCACTGAGAAGCTCCACTCGTGATACCCAGGTGTAGTTTTACCTAAGTTTGACCCTAGACCTAGACAACAGACAAGCTTCCTGCCTCACATCACCAGGCTGACAAACACCGAGTAAGAAGCAGAAGCTGACAACTGGAGGAGTGGCAAACATATGGCTCAGAGGCAGAGGTGCTCAAGGAAGGCCAAAAGCCGTGGGTGGAGCAGGAATTCTGATAATAATCCTCTTCCCCACTTGTCTTAGTCTTAGTCTGTTCAGGCTGCTATAACAAAGCATCATAGATGAGTTGTTTTATAAACAACAGAAATTTACTTTTCATAGATCCGGAGGCTATAAGTCTAAGATCAGGGTATCAGGGTCAGGCTCTGGTGAGGGCCCTCTTTCATGTTGCAGACTGCTGACCTCTCTGTGGATCCTCACTTGGCAGAAAGAAAGCGAGCTAGCTCTCTGGTTTGTTCTTATAAGGGCACTAATCCCATTCTTGAGGGCTCCACACTCATGACCCAATTGCCTCCCAAAGGCTCCACCTCCAAAAACCATCACACATTGTGAGTCAGGATTTCAGTGTGTGACTTTTGCGGGGGGGCAAAGACTTGTAGCCCATAACACCACTCTAAGCAGAAGTGTATGGTAGGCTGAAACTGATTGTAGCAACAATGAAACCCAAACCCAGCTCAGCTCCTGATTATATTGTGTCAAATTCCTGCACTAATGTTCTAACAGAAGAGGTATGTCCATTTTCAAGCATAAATGCTATACACTTCTGTCTAGCCTTCTGCATAGGCAGAATAAATACCCTCACAAAATACACACATATGAGCACATGAACACCATGTTACATCATACTCAAACTGTTCAAAAAAAGATAAATTATTGAAGACATCACAGGGAGGGGGTGGGTGGAAATAAAAGACACGTTGCATACAAAGGAAGAAATATAGGACTGATATCAAACTGATTATCTGAAACCACGCAGGACAGACTGACATCATTAAAGTGCTGAAAAGAAAAAAAAGTCAATCCAGAATTCTATACACAGCACAAATATCTCTAATAAATGAAGGGTAGTGAAAAACTTTTTTCAGACAATCAAAAATTCAGACAGAGACCCATGCTACAAGAAATGCTAAAGGGATATTTTTTAGGCAGAACATATATGATATTAAACAGAAATTTAGGTTTATAAAAAGAAATAAAAATCTCTGTGCAGGAACTGTTAAAATGAAAATAAATATAAAATAGTTTTTCTTATTTCAAATTGCTCTAACAGATCATTGACTGCATAAAGCAAAAATAGCATATAGCAAAAATGTATTGTGGTTTATAACATGTATAACATGTGTAAAGGTAAAACATATGACAACATTAGCACAGAAGGTGAGGAAGAGGAATTAGAAACATACTATCATAAGGTTCTTATACTACATGTAAAGCAAAATATTATTTGAAGTTTGACTGTGATAAATTAAATTTTACATTGTAAATCCTAGGGCTTTCTCTCAAAATATTTTTAAATGCATAAATAGCCACAAATGTAAATAAACACGGAGTTATAATAAATGATCCAAGAACAGGCAGAAAAAAAAGGGAAAAATACAGCAATAGATGGGGCAAATAGGAAAAACAATAGGGTAGATTTTAATTCTGTCAATATCAAAAATTACGTTGAATGAAAGTTAGGGTCTAAACACACTACTTAAAAGACAGAGATGTTCACATAGAATAAAGATGCAAAACATAACTTTATGACGATTCATCGATAGGTTAAACATAAATGAATAACAACGTTACCATGAAATACTAATTCAAAAAAACTTAGATGGTTATATTAATGTAAGACTAGATATATTTCAGAAGAAGTGTTACTGGGTATGTGCAGGGATATAACATAGGATAAAAAGGTCAAATCACTCTGAAGACAGAACAGTCCTAAATATGAATGCAGCTAACAAAATAACCTGATAATGCAAGATGCCATAGAATTTAAATACAAATAGAGAAAGGTACAATTATAGTCTTTACTTTTCCTCTCTATAAGTAAATGAATCAGTAGGCAGAAGTTTAGTAAGAATATAGAAGTTCTGAACAACACTACCAACAGTCTGAAAATAGTAGAAGATGACACATATATATGGAATCTAAGAAAAAAAAAAAGGTCATGAAGAACCTAGGGGTAAGATGGGAATAAAGACACAGACCTACTAGAGAATGGACTTGAGGATGTGGGGAGGGGGAAGGGTAAGCTGGGACAAAGTGAGAGAGTGGCGTGGACATATATACATTACCAAAGGTAAAACAGATAGCTAGTGGGAAGCAGCCGCATAGCACAGGGAGATCAGCTCGGTCCTTTGTGACCACATAGAGGGGTGGGATAGGGAGGGTGAGAGGGAGAGAGACGCAAGAGGGAAGAGATATGGGAACATATGTATATGTGTGACTGATTCACTTTGTTATAAAGCAGAAACTAACACACCATTGTAAAGCAATTATACTCCAATAAAGATGTTAAAAAAAAAAAAAGAAAATAGCAGAAGACATTTTTTTGAAGTGCACATGGAACATTCACTAAGATAGACTATATAACTTCAACATATTTATACATGTTGAAATGTTTAAATGTTTACCATGACAACATAGCAAACAAAAAATCAGTTATAAAAGGTACCTCAAAATCCCCAAATATTTTGCAATTAAATAATATGCTTCTGATAACTTTTGGTTAAAGAGAAATTAACAGAATAATTAGATAATATTTTGAAATGATTACAAATGAAAATACAACTGAAAGTTCTGTGATGCAGTTAACACAGTACTTAGAGTAGAATGCTTAATTAGAAAACAATAAGGGTCTCAAATCAGTGATCTCAGCTTCAACTGTGACATTGAAAAGAAGAGCAAATTAAACCCAAAACAAACAGAAGAAAGAAAATTTTAAAGCAGAAATCAATAAATTTTAAAATATAAAACTTGAGAAAAGTCAATGAAAACAGAATCTAATTCTCTGAAATGGTCACTAAAATTGATAAAAGTCTAGCTAGAGTGGTCAAGAAAAAAAAAAAGAAGATATAAATGATCCATATCAGAAATGAAAGAAGGGACATAAATACAGATCTTACAGACTTCATAAGGATAAGTGATAAAATGAACTTGATACTCATAAATTTCACAACTTAAATAAATTGGACATTTTCCCGGAAAGATAACCTTCCTAACTCACATAAGAGGAAATAGAATAACTTGAATTGTCCTATATTCATTAAAGAAAATGAATTCATAGTTAAAAACCTTCCAGCAAAGAAAAATTCAGGTCCAGTTCCTTCATGGTGATTCTACCAAACATTTAAGGAAAAAATAATGCCAGTGCTAATCAAACACTTACAAAATTACAAGAAAAAATGTTTAAAAAGTATGTATTTTTCTGATAAAAAGTCATACAAAAATAATACAAAGAAAACTACACGCTAATAACTCTTTGAATATGCATAAAATCCTCAACAGATATTAGTAAATTAAATACAGTAATATATAAACTTAATAAGTCATGACCAAATGCTGTTTTTCCCAGAAATGCAAGATTGTTTGAAAATTTAAGAATCAATCAATGTAATTTGTCACATCAACAGATATTTTGGGAAAAAAATCTTTTCATTAAATGCAATAAATCTTTTCAATAGATACAATAAATTCATTTGACCAAATTCAACATCCATTCATGACAAAAACTTTCAGCAAAGTAAGACTAGAAGGAAAATGTCTTGATTTGATAAAGGACATCTATAAAAATCTAAACTACCATCATACTTATTTTGTAAAGGGCCAGAAAATAAATAATTTAGGCTTTGCAATTAATGAATGAGTGTGGCTTTGTTATAATGAAACTATTTATAAAAACTGTCAAAGGGCCAGATTTGGCCTACTGGGCCACAGTTTGTCCTATATCTTGATTGTGGTGGTGCTATATGATTGTATGTGTTTGTCAACATTTTATATACCTGTGCCCTAGAAAAAAAAATTTTAAAGTAGTGGCAGCAAAAGTTTAAAATAGTAAAAAATTTAAAAGTAGTGGCAGCAAAAATTATGAGAGATTTATGCTGGACAATGGAAATAGGGTTAGATTTAAAATAAAGAAATATAATAAAGTATCAATTGTGATATATTGCTGATAGATGTGCTTGAAAATTTGCACAATAGAACTCTGGAAGAAATAAAAGTATATTAGTCCATAATTATTTAGTGAAAACTAGCAATAGTTATTTAATATTATTAATAAAGTTTTATTTTAAAATTTTGTCACACTTAAATTAAGAACCCAGATGAGGACTGATTTCAGTTGAATTAAATATAGAGTGCATTTTAAAGTCTGCTGTAGACCACAGCTTTATTCTAGATTTGCTGTTATATCCAGCTTCCCCTTTGAAGTTTCTTTCATAAATAAATCTCTCTTGAGAACTCAGATAAAATTGGGCATATTTGGGGAGGTGATAATGATCACTGACTCCTTATTGAAGAAAGGAATATATAAGATCTGAATAAGATGTGATACACGCACTGATTTTATAGCTTGTGGGAAACTTACAATTTATATTATGCAATGAGGAAAAATGCTCGGTACTCATGGAAATACTCTCCTCTCACACATTCGTGGTGCTTTTTCCTACTGAGCCTGGGTACAGTCTCAGAATCCAGCACGCAACCACAACCTACATAAGAAAGCTAAGGCCCCAAAAGGCCGTGTGACTAAAGCCAGTTAGTGGAGAAACCAGAACAGGATACCAGTCTCCTTAGGCAGTGCTCTTAGACAATATTTTCTTACTCCTGAGATTTCACAATGGAGCTTGTTTTGTTTTGCTTGAAACTTTGCCAATTCCCAGAGATGAGGCGATGTGAGCATTGCAATCGTTGATTGAACAAATGCATTCAAGTTCACTTTCATCAGAAGGCATAGTGATAATGTCAGGTGAGTGAATTGCCAGGCTCAGCTCAACTAGTAATCAGCTTTGTAACCTTAGCCAGTAGTCTCGTCCTTCTAGGTTTCAGTTATCTCACTTCAAAAAAAGAAAGGTTTGGATTATCACAGAATTCTATAGATAGAATCATACAAGAAGTATAATTCTACCTTAATGGTATAAATAAGCCAGACACTGATTCTTCCTGTTTGAATTATCAATATTCTATGAAACTCAGTCATCACAATAGCTGACATGAGAGATTAAAAACTTTTCTGTACCAGAGGGCACACACCAGCTTTGGTCTGCCCCAGAAAGCAGAAATTGGATCTATGATATGAAAGTTATAGAACGGAACCTTCTTGCCCAATGTAAGGGGGATTCTCTGGCAGAGTTGTCCCCGAACTGGAATGGATCACCGTTTGAGGTTACGATTCCAATGCAGAGCCTGGAATGTCTTTGATCAGTCATACTCCAGAGAAATTCTAGCAATGAGTGGAGACTTGTTCCACTGGACCTCTAAAGGTCATTCCAACTTTATGAATTTGTGATTCTGGTGTTTTCAAATTTTGTATGTATTTTAAAATGAAATATATTTAAAAATACCTACTAACCAACAAGAGGGTTTATATTTTATTTCCCTTTATAGATAAATTGTATCTCTTTTTTTGCTTCTACCCAACTGGAAAGCCAAATGGGATTATTAACAGTCACCAAAATACGGAACTTCAAATATTTTGTGGGTAATCATGTAAAAGAGTAAAGACACCAAAACTAACTGCTTTAGAGGGGAAGGAGGTATGAAGAAGCAGTTAGGAGCTCAGTAGAAAGCAGCATTTTAACCTGGAGCCCCTTAATATCTGAGCAGACTCTGTTCCTATTAGACAGATTCAAGGACATGACACTTCAATAGATGACCTCTAAGGTTTCTGAAGAAGAGTCAAAACAAAAACTCACAATTCGGATATATTACAGTTCCTTTGGAGTTCAAAGAATAGACATAAAATCTAACCTTCTGAATTATACAAAAATTATATTACTCCTGACTTTGGAAAGGCACAACTGTATGGAAAAAACAGAGATCCTGATGAAATTGAGGACTTAGCCCACTGTTTTTTCAACCTGAACTGTAAATGAGACTGGCAGTCAGTGCTGGTTGGCTAATGGGGTTTGGGATCTTTTGTTTTCAAAGCACCAGACTGTAGGATCACTTCCTACAGCTGTTTGGATCACTTCCTGTATCACCACATCCTTGTTTGATGACATTGATTTCTATTTGTTATGAGCACGTTAGTGAAATACCAAGTTTCCTCTATTCTGGCAATGTTCACCGAAATTTTAGAAGAAACAAGCCTTTAGAAAAACTAGAAGGTGCTATTAACTGGCTGAAAAATGCATCCAGATAGTAAACTATTCGTGGTAACCAAAAAACGACTAAAGCAAACAAAGCTTGAGGGAGCTTCTGTCAGAAAATGTTTGTGCTGGTCCCACAATGGGAACATTTCAAAGTTATTCTCTGCTGTTTATAAACAGGTGACATGATTTCTCAGCGTGGTGGTGGAAGTCTAATTACAAGCATTGATCTAAGACTGCAGGGACCAACCACGGAAAGATCGCAGTACCAGTGAGTCAGAGAACTTCCTTTAAAAATATTTGTGGATGCCTGGAAGTCTGGGCTATTGTTTTCTACCTTTCCCATAACAGTTTTCACCAGGGCTATCTGCATATTCTGTTATATCCCAGCACGTGAAGCTGGCTGTGGGGGGCGGATGGAGCAGGCAGACCTCCGATGCTGCACTTAGCAGCCTCGATTTCACGTGAGAAATGTGTAGCTCTGCACACAGACCTCTTGCCTCTCCTTTCTTGCTGTCAGTATTTACACGAAGAGTAAATAACCCCAAGCAAAGAGCAAGTCAGCTTTTCACCTGCGACACCTCTGAGGGCTTTTTACAGCAGCCCCAGAGCTAGTTGAGGGATCTGGCCTTGGAAGTCCCTTGACAACACTGAATTCCAGGCTGTGGCACCAATCAATGAAGATAAAGGCAACAAAAAAGAATTCTTCTTCGCTGGAAGGTTTTATTCCCTCCCCAAGTCAGGAAACAAAAAGGTAGTTTCTTGTCAAAATTCTGCTTTTGTACAAAAAGAAATCTAAATGCAGTTATTTTACTCAGTAGAGACTCACATTATGCCAGACCCATAGGAGGCACTAAGTTAAGGGGCGGCTGCTACGGTCTCAGCGTTATTCTTAAAACCCAAACAAAGATAAAGAGCCTCAAGTATCCAGTTTCTGAAGAGAGCGTCCAGAAAACTGCAGCCCTTCCCGCTGGGGATTCCTGAGGGGTGAGGACCGTATCTGCTACCAGCCTCCTGCCACACTCTAACCCATGGGTTATACAGAGAGAACGCTGGGAAGAGGGGCCCAGAGAGCTGTGAGCTCAGGGCACTGCAGTTTGGGTGCTAGCGACCTCACCAGCACCGCCATCTCCCTAGGTCAAGTGTAGGAGACTCCACGAAAATGCCTCACAAAGATGGGGGGTTTCTGCAAGGAGAAGCTGGCTCTTAATGCCTGCTGGGGCATCTTCCCAAGCACTTGGGCTGCTCGTCTCTCACTTGGCTTGCACTTCAGGGAAAACAAACCAACAGTGGGTCTTCCCCAGGCAGCTGGGGAGCTGACAGCAGCCTGGCCCCTTGCCACCTGAGGTAGTAAGGTTTTGTGATCTCTTGGGGGAGCTGGTGCTTATCACAGGAAGAAGCCGGGCTTTAGCCGTCTTGTTCTCCTGCCCTTGCTAGGGTCACAGGACCCATAAAGGGGCCAACTGCTGGTTATGAGTTCCCAGACTGGAAGATGTCAGGCAGAGCTGAAACTCGGATTCAGAGAACTATGTAGTGTGCAGGTACACAGGACCCTCTAAAGAACACTCATGGACCCATCAGGAGAGTCAGAGGGTCAAGACCTGTCTCATAGGCCACTCAGTATAAGCCAGAGATGCAGACAACCAACAAGGGAAGAGCTGTGACCAGGGTACCAAGGAGGTAAAGAAGACTTCTAACTTTTCCTGACATCCTTCTTGCCTGCAGAAACCAAGCAATGGGGAGAACAGAAAAAGTCTATGTCCCTCCTTCCATTCCAGTGTTGGGGTTGAAGGATGAGCAAAAAATGAATATTTCCGGGTCCTTTGATACACGTGTCAGGCCTCTGTGGGGAAGAGGAGAGCTTTCAACTGATGGTAAGCTTCCTGTTTTAAACTGAACTGGGACTACTTTTTAATAACTCAAAATTTCAGGAAATTGGTGATATCTACCAGACAGATAGTGAAGGGAAAGGATATTTGGTGCAGGGTGGTTGGGAAGAGTGGTTGGAAAAGGTTAAACCATTTCATGTTTAGATTCTAATGCGTCTCAATTCCTCAATAAAGCTGAAATCGGAACTAAATACGAAACCTGCATAAAATTTGGTTTCTAGAATTGTTTCTTAATCTTTAGTGTTTAAAGACCTCTGAAATTTCTGAATCAGTCAGCCAAGGGGAGAATTCAAAATCTAAATTTTTCATAAAAAATTCACAGTGATTATGACTATAGTCAGCACACCACGTTTCAAGAAACGCTGACTTAAAGGGACGGTGAATAGTCAAATATGCTTAGTTTGAAGACATCTAAAAACCCTTAAATTAATACAGTTTTGATAGCATCAATTTAACATTTAGAGGAAAAAAATTAGGAATATACAATTAAGGAAGTACACGTTTTGAAACTGTGCCAAGGAACAATACGATGCTAGTTTTCGATTAAGATGTAAAACTTTTTTTAAGATGTAAGAACTTTAGAATTCTAGCTCACCTGATTGCTTACGACATAAATGTAGTAACTTAAAAATCAAGTAAAATGTTTCTGTCAATGCAGTATTAGACTTTTTATAGGATTTCTGTTTAATTTAAAATTTTCCATGAGAACTAAGGCATTATATATTTATGTAGGTGGAAAAACAATGAATAAATATTCCTCAGGTCTTTTCTCAAGTCACCTTTTCAATGAGTGGCAGTAGTTGCTTAATAAATATTTTTGAATGAGTGATTATTAATTTTTCACTATGAAGATTACCACTTTCCACCTACTATAAGCTTCTATTTTTGAAACAGTTCTGTGCAAAAGAAATATAATTATCTCTTTACATTTCCTGAAGACCCGCTACACACACACATACATATACACACCAATGAAAGATTAAAAAATTAATGATATCCCTGGAAGCAAGGAAATTTACCTTTAGGTCTTAGCAAGTGAACATGGAAACTAAAAGGGAAGCATCTCAAGGTCATGGCAAAGGACTTCTTTCTTTCTTAGAATAGAAATTGCTTCTGTGAGTATTAGGGAACCATTTATAATGCATGTGTTTTAGAACAGAGACGGGTGGTGGAGATGAAGATGGAGGGTCCTGCTGATGTGATGCTGATGGCAACGCTAAGTTCGCTATATTAACAAGCATCACCTTCAATAGGAAATTATATCAAGTGTGTATCTCAAAGAGCGTTGCATCTTTAATAAATTAGAAACGTGGTCCACTCAAATTTGACCTTTGTAAAGACTTAAGTTGGTAAACAGAGGCAGAGAAAACAGGAAAGAAGTCTGTGGATGGAAACTTGAGTTCTTGGGCTGTTTTTGCCCCTTTAAATTCCATTTCTCACACTCCAAGGGCAGTATTTATGGAGGATAAAGGCTCTAGCTCTGGAGTTAGACTAACTGGAGTTTGAATCTAGTATCTACCATTTGTTAACTCCTTGAACCTAGGAAAGTGATCTCACTTTTCTAAGCCTCTTTCCTCTCTATTAAATGAGATACTAACATCATTTATTATAAGTAAAGTGGAGTTGGCTATGAAGTTCAAATAAAAACACACATTTGAGTCACTTAGCACAATGCCAAATTTCTTAGTTTCTATTGTTATTACCACCATCACTACTATTACCATTATTGTTATTCTGAACTAACAGAAACCACTTCCAGCTTACCTCCAATCTTTTACTCTGACCCTCCCTCATTTCCTATGTACTCCTCTTTTCCTATCTTTTCTCCTCTTCCCTTGAACCATCAGAACCACGGTCGTCAAACATTCTCCCAAGGCCTGTAGATTTCATTTGTTGGTGCACCAAATTTGTATTGCATATATGACCTAAAAGACTTAATTTTCTCTCCACTAAAGAAGTCAATACCCTGTAATGGCTTATATGGGGAAAGAATCTAAAAAAGAGTGGGTATATGTATACGTATAACTGATTCACTTTTCTGTACACCTGAAACTAACACAACACTGTAAATCAACTGTACACCAATAAAAAGTATTAAAAAATAGAAAAGGAAGTCATTTGGTCAGCAATGGTATGTGCACACTGAACAATTTACAACTATATGAATACTTTGTTGTTTGAGATTTTACTGTGTTAGTCTTGATAAATCTTGGTAAAGATGACTTTAAAATTTCTTCCTCACAAATAAACAGGAAAATGAGAATTCTATGTCATGCTGCAATGATTATCTGGTTTTCTGGAAAATTAAAATATCCCTTTAAATTAATAAACGGATGTTCTGCAGCTGTGTTTGAGTTGTCTATATGTGTCTGCAGCTAGTTTGCTGAGGTGGTTAGAATACCTAGCCAAGGGAGAGAGTGGGGAAATCTATAGACTTGTTTCTTATAATTCTTAATTTGGGGGAAGACGGATAATTGAAGGGTGAGGCTGAAAGTACGAGTACCTGAAGCCATGTGATCTTAATGCCTTTTAGACAAAAGATGAAGAAATGGTAATAGGAAAGAAAGAATATATACAGGATTGTTTGTCCCTGAGTCTTTGTCTAGATGTGAACGTGATCACCATTTTTTATTTTCCATTTGGCAGGCCTTGTTGAAATTTTCAGATTTGCTAATATCAACCCTTTAAAAGATAAAAATATAAAATAAATTATGAAAATGAGAGGCCAGTTTTGTTGCAGAAAAATTGTTAAATAAGTATGTATTATAGGCAAGACAGAATCTGGATCTTATGAGCAATTCTTAATTTATGCCTAGAAATTCACTGGAAGCTTTTTTTTTTTTTTTTTTTTTTTTTTTTTTTGCGGTACGCGGGCCTCTCACTGTTGTGGCCTCTCGCATTGCGGAGCACAGGCTCCGGACGCGCAGGCTCAGCGGCCATGGCTCACGGGCCTAGCCGCTCCGGGGCATGTGGGATCTTCCCGTTCCGGGGCACGAACCCGCGTCCCCTGCATTGGCAGGCGGATTTCCAACCACTGCACCACCAGGGAAGCCCTAGAAGCTATTTTTAACAGATCTCATATCTCTTCCTCTGATATATCTTTTCCTCAGTTCACCATTCTCAGCATGCACAGATTTATATGCTATATAATTATGACATATTCTTAAGCACACACATAATATCAAGTCACTTCAGCAGCCATTCGGCAGTATTCTCATTGGGAACAAGGTATTTCCTGCTTTATTAATATGATAGCTTTCATTAACATTCTACTTCTTTTGTGGAAAATGTTATCAATTTCATATTCTTTTTGCTAAGTGATAACTTAAGTCTAATCTGGATGTTTCATATATATGCACACTTTTTTTTTTTTTGCAGGAGAAGAAGCTATGACACAAATTTAATTGTTACAGTTGAGTTATAATGGATTCTGTGGAAAAATCCAATCTAGTTTTGGGAAGGCTTTAAAAATTAGCATTCAAAAAAGTTTTTTTTTTCACATTTTACTCCACATTATCTCCAGAAACAAATGACATCTACTGGAGTTAAAACTTCTGCTTTAATTTAGATGAATTCTCATAATACGCATTCTACATATAACATGCTATATTTAGTTTGCATTTAAGTTCTATATAAAAAGGAGTTTCTCATATGAATATTATATTCATTTCATATCCTTAGTATTATATTGTTAAAATCAAACCTTTAATAAATTAAGAGCCTTGGGGTCATGACACAACAGAATACAGAAGTAGCCATGTCTCTGATCTGACCCCAGGCTTCTTTTAATCCATCACAGTCTTCCCGGTGATACTTTCTCTCTATTGAAATTGAAAAGCATAGCTCTGTTATCAGGC
Source organism: Aethalodelphis obliquidens (assembly GCF_003676395.1). Classification (NCBI taxonomy): domain Eukaryota; kingdom Metazoa; phylum Chordata; class Mammalia; order Artiodactyla; family Delphinidae; genus Aethalodelphis; species Aethalodelphis obliquidens. The sequence continues at coordinate 21,308,791 of NW_020837960.1, read as the reverse complement.
CATATGCATGCAGGATGAAACTGTTGTTTTACTTTTTACTCTAGTTCAAATGGGTAATTTGACAATCTGAGAAATATACTGGTGTCTATCTGTCTAGAATCTACCTTTCTACTGACAGAGTTCTAACGGAATATCTGTGATTAGTTTTCTCTGTTGCTTAAAACTGTATCTCTCAAGATGACCAGAATCATAATTTTTATCCCTTTATCAGGCTTTTAAATTTCTTTGCTTATATGCTAAATTCATCCTGACAGCAAACTTAGGTAAGACGATCTCTAGAGGTTATTTGATGGGAGAAAAGAAGGGTTGATAACCTTCAATCTGAAGGAAAAATAATTCGAAAAGCTTTGCTAGAGATGAGCTACAATTTATCAATCACACCACAGCGAAAGGATATAAGGACCACTGTAGATTCTCTTCTAAAGATATCAAACTCAATAGACTTCAATTTATATAGTCAAAAAGATGTTGAACTTCAACAGGAAAGACAGTGAAAATAACACAGAAACATTATTCTCCACTGAACTAAATCACAAGGTATCTGGATCTGTCATGTTGTATAATCTTATTGCTGAAACACAGCAAAGTATATAACATGGAAATTCCCAAGCAAAAACCATACTTCTTCAGACAAAGGGATTGATTTGAGAGGATAAGCTTTAAAGTTAGAAAAATTTTCTATTCAAAAAAGTTGGAAATTTATGATATAAATATATAAAACAAGTAAAGCAAAAGTCTTTTTGCCAGGATAAACAAAATGAGAAGTATCAAAGTAATCATTTCCCTTAAACTACAGTATCATAGGTCTGGGAAAAATCTGAAAATGTAAGGAAAGGAAGTTTAGTAAAATGAAAAAATATTTCTTTACAGAACAAGCAACTCACAGAGGTGACATGAGTTGAAAACCTAAGTCGGTTCAAGGAGACTTGAGAAAAACCCACGCGCAGAACTTCATTCAGTCACTGGGAACATTAACATGATGAGGGAAACACAAGCCACACACTTCTCCGTAAGTCGTGAAGTCTTGTTATTATAAACCTAGAGCCTTACAATGCAGGGACCATGAAATGTACAGTCACTCACTTTACCAAACAGCAGGACTGAGTGAGGCAATATAGAAGGTTCATTGATATAGTCAGCAAATGAGACCATGCTTTTTTTGCGTCTATCACACTTCTGGTAAAAGGTTAAAGGATTCCTACCCTGTTGTCTTTAGCCCTCTTCCCTCCACCCACTCCCTCTCCCCACCAACGAAAAGATCAATTTTCTCTGCGCCGATAATGATAGGTCCCCAGGACAGGATAACAGGACACAGTGGGACTGAAGAAGTTATCACTCTGAATCTTTCATCTTATTGATGAAAACACAGAAAATCCTGAGAGATTGTGTCCACCCATAATTTAATAGTCTCTCAGTGGTAGAACTTGAACATGTATTCAAATCCATTTTTCTTCTACAGCCAAATAACATGGAGAATACCCGTTATAATCATGACTCTAGCAAAGCACTTAGAACTCAGCCTTAGATACGAGGCACTCAGAACTCACCAGCCTTGATGAATAATCTGTTTTGACAGATCTATTTGATATAGAAACATTCTTTTTCTCATGCTCTGTTATTTAAGCAAGATGATCATTCATGGGTATTTTTTAAATTCTAGAACATCTCTTTTCATCCTAAAGATTCCCATATAAATGAACTCCCTCTGCAGGATATCTTCAGGAAAGGTTGCCTTTAGCAGCTACTTCTTTTGGCTGGAACTATAGTTCTCATAATTAAATTTCTACCTTATTTAACCATTCAGCTGAAATTTGGATACGGTTTCTTCTAGCCAATTTTCACGGAAAATTATGTGACAAGTTTTGCATGTAGGAGGCAGCCAATGACTGTTTTACTTCTATGAATTATTCAAAGTTTGGAGCTTCTAATTTTCATATTATATACCACTTCTGATATTATATCGCATATCTCATTGTTTGTTTATTATCCATTTCTTCCAGTAAAATTTAACCTTCATAAGGAGAAGAGATCTTTTCTTTTCTTTTTCTTTCTTTCCTTCCTTCCTTCCTTCCTTTCTTTTCCTTTCTTTCTTTCTTTCTTTCTCTTTCTTTCTTTTTCTTTCATTTTCTTTCTTCATTTTTTCTTTCTTTCTTCTTTTTTTAATTTTTGTTTCACTATTGCCCTGTACTGCCCTTAATCCATAGAAAGTACCCTACATATTTTCATTGACTGTATAAAGAAAAGACTAGAAGTATTATATCTACTTATGCTGCATTATATCTATACCATTTTTCAAAGTGAAATGTTCTGTGTTTCACTTGGGCCACCAGGATTTTTAGACATTCAATATAAGTTACACACAATGGGAAATTTGACTTCCAAAAGCTTCCTTATGAATTGTTCCCAAGAAATTTTCTATGAAGAAAACTCAATAAAGAACAGGTTCCTATGGGGAGATATTTAATTTAAATGGATACAGGTAGGATAATTTTATATTTAATATCAATTGCTACGTCATAATTGTTTTATTCAAAAAGACATTTACAGACTATATAAACCATCCCAAGATCACACTTTACTTCAGATTGAGAATGTATCTTATTTTTTTTTTTTTCAGATTGAGAATGTATCTTATTTTAACGTTCACTTGAGAAGGTTTTTTTTTAATTATTAGAAATATTTGTAAGACATCAAATCTTGTTCCTAAGCACTTTTCTTACTGTCAGTACTTACAGTATTTGTAATCTTTAAAAAGTGTATCTATCTCAGATTCAGATACTGGTTTTTTTTTCCTGCCTTTTCCTCATTTTACAGTCTCTCCAGCCGTTTTGACAGTTAATCCAAACTGATCTTCTGAGATTATGAATCATTAAATTTGTCACATATTTTCTAATTAGTAAGTGCTGAGATGGATATAATATCAGAGAGGTTTAAAATGATGAGCTAAATTGCGAAAATGTGATTTCTGAGCAAACCACAGTAGGATAGAAGGAAGAATACTTAAAATTTAAATTTTAACTATGACTTCAATAACAAGAGGAAAGGAAAACAAGGTTTTTACCAGCTACTCTGAGGTTTTCTACCTTACCATGATTTGCTGAAGATCTAAAACAAAATTTTTTTCTATGAAAAGAACAGAGAGAGATGGAGGATGTCCTACTGTTTAATTTCCTATTATTTTGCTTTACTATATAGTTTCAAAGATAAACTTAAATGAATTGATTTTAAAAAATGGTTAGTTATTTTATGTACAGAATCACTAATTCTGCAGAGTAATTTGTACTCTTAGAAGGTGTATCTGTTAAGAAAATTAAAAAGATTATTTACATATGGCTAATGAGACATGTTGAAAGGCTTCAGAAGACAAACATACTAAAAAAAAAAAAAAAAAAAAAAAAACAAAATCCAGAAAATCATTCACGGGACCTGAAGTCATGAAAGTCTGGAATTCTAAAACCTAAAGTTAACGTTTTGTAGGCTGCATTTGGGGGCAGGTCCACCGCAGTCTGTGAAGTATTTATTTAGCTTTGAGGACTAAGACTTGGAGCTACAATGGTCAGAACCTGTTTTAAACATTCCTACGTCCCCAACTTTAATGAATATTCTTTTCTGAGCAACAAAATTCCATGGCAGCAACACGTTTGGATTATATTTTCTATAGTATCACATTTACCCAGGACCCATGGTAATATCATCCACTCGACGATGGTTGGTGGTGGACCTTGCCTGTTCAAGTCTGACCTGTCGATGTGCTGAGAGGCAAGCAGCAGCAGGAACAAAAAAGTCAAATAGGATGCTGTGTGGCAGATGAACTTGATAAATGGCTTTCGGATGAACAGTCCAAGGGGGCTTTTGGGAGCTATAAGGTAGCACACAGAGAAGACAGGAAAAAGAAGTCCTATTATGAAACACGTCACCATCTTCACGGCCCAGTGTCTTCTCCTCCAGCCGGGAAACTCATCGTACCAGCGAGATGCCAGCAGCTGTTGACAGTTGGGCTGAGCAACAAACTACAGGGAAAGGAAAGGAAAAGTGAGAGTCAGGGTTACACGCAGGGGCTCCAGCTCATCAACAGGAACACAGTGTTACCGTTCAAGTCACAAGTTCTGTTCAAACATAAAATAATTTTATGTTTACACCATCATAAAGTGCTTTAAGCCATTCTGTGAACAAAGCTTATTTATTGAACATTTTATACCCACAGCAAAGTGCTGAGTGCTTAGCCAGACACAACAGGGGTCAAAATACTATGGCTGTATCTTAGGAAGCAAAGATGGAGCTGAGGACTAAGAATATCCATAGGATGTATTGATAACTGAACAGATCTGTGTACAAAGATATACACATATATGTGCATATATAAGAATTGTGATATATATGTAGGTATATGACATGAAGTAAAAAATGGTACTAGTGGTTATTTCTTGGTTTAGTGGTTATTTTCTGGTTAGGACATTATACTTTTTTCCCATTTTTATACTTGATGCATTTTTAATATTTTCTATAATAATCACATCAGAAAAAGTTAATATATTTTTAATAGGGTTGAGGCAATAAGAAAGTCATAACTGAAAGCATATTACATTACCAGGATGTAAATCATCATAGCTGAATTTGGTGGAAATAAAGCAAATACCTTACCTAAGTATAATCAATTACCACATACAAAACATTTCACAAACATGACAACATTTTTATCCTGCCAACATGTTTGAGATGTAGCATAGATCTTACTCTATTTTAAGGACGAAGATGGGGGGCGTATATGAGGGCTATAAATTTATTCAAGAAGATTACGTATCTAGTAAATGATGAAATGTATGGCTATCTGGTCCAAGATTCTTTTTTTTCTGTACATGATCGTTCTCATTGACACTGATAGCTAAGCATTATATAAATTCAGAGGGAGTTTTCTCTTCCAGATGGAATGGTCCAAAAATGCTTCCCAGTGGGTCTGCACTCTGAAAGTGGAGATTTGTATAAGCAGAGAAGAGAGGGGAAGGCACGGCATGCAGGTGAGGAAGTGTAGAGTGTGTTTAAGGGATGCCCTATGGACACTTTGGACTGTAGTAGAAGCTTTAGTCCTTTGTTAAGGGACTCAAGAAGGTTCTGTTGGCATCAAAAATAGACCCACCCTAGAAGCAAACTGAACACCTGGGCCTTTCATGGGACTCTCCCTGCCCCAGTATTTCCTATTTTCCTTCTTCAGTCTTAGACTTTACGGATCTCCTTTAGGAGACCCTTACTCTTTTCTGATGGGAACACAGAAAGTGGCTTGATGATCATAAACAAAAAGCTGTTTGAAAGTGAAAGGAGAGACAGGTGATTGGTTAAAAGAGCAGTTCAATCGTTGAGGTGTGCAATCATATGGGCTGGATGTCAAATGAGTTCTCATGCAACTGTTTCTCTTCATGTTGTCTTAGATATTGTGTTCATCAAAAGATATAGTGGGCAAAGCCACATGTATAAACGGAATTAAATGTATAATAATAGGTTCAGCAAGTACAGCTAAAACAAGATAAAACTGCATTTCTTCAAGACTGGGATGATGGGGCTCTCCTATTTTGTAAGTAATTTATGAAAGTAAGCTTCAAGCTCCATAGTTAGTAAAGTTAAATTTTATAATCCAAAGAAGAGCTTTTCTTGACACATTCCTTGCCTATTATTTTGGTCAGAGGCAAGTGTTTGAAAGTCACAATAGAGCTTTTGATGATATATCTGTAGAGTACTGGGAAAGAGTGATACAGGTCATTAACAAGTTCTGTTCTCTTAGTTAGTTTCCCTCACGCCCACCCAACACACACACATAATCCTTCACGTCAGCATTTTATACACAAAGCATAGTCTACCATCTTTTTGCTATTTTCTCATATAAAATATGTTCTACAGTTTTCTTCATTAGAATTTAGCACAAAGACCATAATAGAAGGGAATTAATGAAACCTATGAAAAATGCAAGATATAATGAACAGTTACTATAATCTCAGTAATTCTCACAGATTGAAGAAACACTATAAGGGACTAAGCGTGAACAACACATCTGACACATGCAGAAAAAAGTAAAAGAAAGGTATGTACTTTGTTCAACACGGTCTGGGTGAATTCTAGGACTAACATACTCTGCCCTTCTTAGCCCAAATCTCATTAGAGCATGAGACACCCCAGGGCAATTGAGCAAATAACTTTATTGGGAGCACTTAAGGTTTGCTTGGAAAAATATTTCCGTTGCCTAATACACAAATATAGACCGTGTTAAATTACCTAGAAGAAGCAAATCATTTAATCCTCATAGAACACCTGCCATGCCAAGCACTCGGTTAGCCTTAATTTTTACTAACACTTTTTCTTAAAAGATCTTTTTCTTTAATTATTGGAAAGTATATATCTGTGCTTAGTAAACGAACAGCGTGCACAATTTTTTACCAAACACAGACACAGTGAGGTTTACGTAGAGGTAAAGAATAGAGGCAGGATACTATAAGAGCAGGAGTGGGGGAGTGGGTGTGTTTAATACACAAGTTTCCCCAAATGTAGATATTATTTGGCTACAAATTTGTTCTAATCTTAGAATTGAAACAACCGCAAATGTATTCCTAAGAATCACTATAGATCTAAATATTCTCACAATGGTTTTACATCCTTCTTCTTCTACACCTGTTTGCTGCATGTCTGCACCAGCATTCTCCAAATTGTAGCCCATTCATTAATAAATATTTCCATGAAAAAAGCAGTTACCAAGTTAAAGATTAAAAAAATTAAAATTTTATATTACAAAAATTTTCACGGTGTTTAACTGTTAAAGTAGATTAAAACACTTCATTTCTCTCATGTGTCCCTTCCTTCCTTCTTTCCTCCTGTTCTTTGTTTCCTTCCTAGATGCTTCCTTCTTTGTACTTTGCTTTTTCTTTGTCCCTCCTCTTCCTGTCTTTCTTTCCTTCTCCCTGCCTCCTCGTCTCTTGGTTTCCTTGGATTATTTATAGAGACTACTCAGCTGTACGCCAACCTCCTTTGAAGGACCCCCTCAGAGGGGGCCACCCTATCTCTGTGACACTTGCCACTGGTCCATTCCAGCAAAGCCCTCTTCAGGTGGGCCCTCACATTGCCTGCTGGGAGCCTAGAGGTCACGCCTCCTCTGACCCATCTTTCTACTGCACAGGGAGTCACGGGACCCACCATCTTCTATACCATCCCAGGACTGCGGGAGGTGGGGTTTCTTTGAAACACACCGTGTTACAGCCCCTTCTCTCTCTGCAGTTGTTGGCCGATTCCTAAACAATTCCTGACATCACATTAAAATTCATATTAAAACATTATAAACATTCAAATTCACATTTGTGCCATGAAACTAGAAAGGACACTCTAAAAAAAGAAAGATTTCCTCTCTTTCAATAACCTTTAAAACATTTTTAAAAACCTAATCTCATGATTATTTATGAAACTGTTAGTCATGGAATTTTAAATACTGAAGAAACTGTGAAGATTACTGAATCTAATCTCATTTTTACAAATAAAGTGAATTCCAGTACCAATGATTTAAAAACAACTACTCAAAGTACTAAAACACCCCAAACCTAAAGAAAACAAAACATGATGAAGAGAAAGGAGATAAAGCTGAAAAGTGAAAACAAACAAACAAAAAACAAACCCAAACAACCAAGAAACCTCACTGCCACGTGGTGAGGGATTGAAGTGTTAATTGGATGTGGACAAAATAAGATGAAGAGAATTCAAAAGTTAATGGAGCTCTGATAATTAAAATAACTATGGATTCGATTTCCTATTTGATTTTTCTTCATCTTTTTAGTTTTTCAATATATTTTTCTAGCTTAAAATTTTGTATCCAAGGTTCAGACTGTGGCCATATTCTCTAAACGAGCAGAATCTAGATTCTGGAAACAACCAACCTGGCACCTTAGTGCATCTTGACTAAGTCAGATAGTTACATGGGAGCTTCTATTGGCTGTTGGACGATTATAAAGAGAGTTGAAACTTTTGGGTTGAATGAATTAAAGTGATCTAGGTAAGGGCTTAAAAAGGACTGCAGATTCATATACATGCCAGTTTCCCCTGGGCCTTACTATTTACTCCTTAGAATTTCAAAAATAATCTATTTCCTTTGGGGTTTTATTTCCTCTGCCCAAGAATGTTTTTTGACAACTCATTTTGTAATGTGGATAACAAGGCTTAAGAATGATTTGTAGGCAGAAGAGCTTCAGGGAATTACTTTGTCCATAACTGAAAACCCTTTTTTCTTCTACTTCTACCCTTAAATCCCTTCATAGCTGCCAATGGCCTTTAACTGTCTGGGCCTTTCTCTGTTTCCTAGAGATAGCTCTAGTTGTGTTCCTAATTAAAACAGTTCTCCAGTCTCCTTGAGCGTGGTCATACTGCATAACTAATCACTCACCTACTTCATTATTCAAAGCATCATTTTCATCCGGTGCTCCTTAGTTTGATTAAGACAATAGTATTGTGCATCATCTGTGAGTGGGGCAGTGGCTAGATAAGCGGGGAGAGGACCGAGATCTGTAAGAACCAGATATATCTGTCTTCTAGGATCTCAAAATCTGTGGCAGACTGATAATGTGACTGGGTAAATTAAATACAGAGCATTACGTGACTTGTTAGAAAAGAGGTAGAATGTGTAGGAGAAATTATGCCCAATATGAAATAATTAGGGAAGATTGAAGAAAGGAAGCAGAATTTTCTAGTTAAGCCTGAGATAACAAGTAGAATTTTGACAGGCACAGCTTGGTAGGTGGATGTGTTTTAATTCAGATTTAGAGAATATCATGTTAAAAACTTGAGGATGGAGATAAGCAAGTTCAGATGAGCAATCCCTTGTTCTAGAATGTTACATTCAATGGTGAATATGCTAGAGATGCAGTATAAAGGGATACTGCGGCCATATATCGGGATACAGATAAAAATGTTTACTGGCAATTTCTCAAGTCTAAGTCCTTGCTGCTCAGTGGAGGCCGAGGCTGGCAATACCGAGAGACAACTGTACAATCACTTATAGTCTTATACACAAATATATAATGTTTATTCACTTTCATTGAATTACAGAGTATTGCACTTATGCCAACTTTAATATATTTACATATTTTATAACCTAATTTTAATGAATATAATGTCACAGATGGGAGATTAGTTTAAAAAGATTTCTATAAGAAACTTACACTGAGAAGATAATAATAATTTAGGCATAGGGAATCCAATAAAATAGCTAGTTGACTAATTGAGTTTTTATCAGTGTCATTAAAAAGTTAATGAAGATTTAATCATATCTGACATGACATTGGCTAAGAAGCCTGAGATCAGTCAAGAAGACTGCTTGATAAACTTTAGGTTCTTTCCTCCACAGGATATTGGCCTACAATTCCCCTGGCTCTGTCAAGTCAAAGAATCTCCCATCCAGTCATCAAATCACATGATTATTTTCCTTGGACAGGCATGTGAAGTTCAGATTTGCAGAGTGGAATTCAAGGAATAACTCAAAGCACATTACTAGGGCACCACTTCTGATGTCTACATATCCAGAAGGGAAGATGACAACTAAACTCCATTTGACAGTGCTGGTGAGGCGGGGGCAGGATTAAACTTCTTAAATCATTTCTGGGCCTAAATTCAAAATTGGTTTGGCAACTGAGCTGGGATGATGAGTGGGCAATAACGGGAAGCAGAAAATGCAGAGACAAAGGAAATATGGTGGGAGGTGAAAAACCCAACATTGAATACATTAAACTATTGAACTTGGCAAACAAACAAAATGAGATTTTGGTAGTGGGAAGGCAGAGTCAATAGATACTGTTAGTTCCTTGAAAATCACAAAGGGCAGCAGTTGGTAGAAATTCCACGTCTCTTCACCAATAACCCTCTTCAGGGTGCGCATGAAGAATTGTTTTAAACTATCATGGAAAAGAGATGAAAAACTGCCAGTCATTTCTAAGTGGCTACCTAGATGCTTTCTTAAAAATGAAGAGAGATGTGGAGGCAGACAATTATACAGTGTTTTTTTTTAACATCTTTATTGGAGTATAATTGCTTTACATTGTTGTGTTAGTTTCTGCTTTATAACAAAGTGAATCAGCCATACATATACATACATCCCCATATCACCTCCCTCTTGCATCCACCCTCCCTATCCCACCCCTCTAGGTGGTAACAAAGCACTGAGCTGATCTCCCTGTGCTATGTGGCTGCTTCCCACTAGCTATCTATTTTACATTTGGTAGTGTATATATGCCAGTGCTACTCTCTCACTTTGTCCCTGCTTACCCTTCCCCTCCCTGTGTCCTCAGGTCCATTCTCTTTTGAAGGAACCACCATTTGACTGTGGAATCATGTAGGTGAGTAATAGGTGAGAATGGTAGATGGAAAACAGAGGACAGCCTGTTCCTGGTCCCGGCCAGCCCTCAATGGGCTGGTTTTCCAGTCTCTGACGACAGTTACTGCAAGAAGAGTGGCAGTTCAGAAAGCGTGGTCCCCTCTCAGTCTCCTGGAGGGAAGCCTACTGAGGACCAAACTCTGCTCTGTTATCTGCCATTAGGACAAGTACCCAAGAGAAACAAGAGGCACTACAGGAATGAATACCAGCTGCTCTTTTGAGATGAAAGGATACAGTCACTCTTCTTTCCCCTTTTCTATCCCTTTTCACATAATTTCAAGACCAACTATTTCTGAGAAAATTTTAAAAATAGACTAACCATGATATGTGTGGATAAGAATTTGGAGAAAATGGAACTTTCATACATCAGCCATCAAAATGTAAATGGTTGGACTTCCCTGGTGGCGCAGTGGTTAAGAATCCGCCTGCCAATGCAGGGGACATGGGTTCGAGCCCTGGTCGGGGAAGATCACACCTGCTGTGGAGCCACGAAGCCCGTGAGCCACAACTACTGAGCTGGCGTGCCACAACTCCTGAAGCCCGCGAGCCTAGAGCCTGTGCTCTGCAACGAGAAGCCACCGCAATGAGAAGCCCACGCACTGCAAAGAAGAGTAGCCCCTGCTCACCACAACTAGAGGAAAGCCTGCGCGCAGCAACGAAGACCCAATGCAGCCAAAAATAAACAAACAAGCAAGCAAACAAATAAATAATTTTAAAAATGTAAATGGTCAACAACTTTGGAAAACAGTTTGCAGGATTTAAAAAAAAAACTTACACTTACCATATGATGGGCTTATTCCAATTCCAGGCATTTCTCCAAAAGAAAAGAAGGCATATTGCCATACAAATAGTCGCATACAAGTGTCATAGTAGCTTTGTTTTTAATAGCTAAAAACAAGAATAATTCAAATTTCCATCCACCAGTGAATGGATAAACAAAATGTGGTATATCCAGGATGTAACGTACAACACGATAAATATAATTCACATGGCTGCACGTTATATATGACCATGGTTAAGAGAGTAAATCCTAAGAGTTCTCATCACAAAAATCTTTTTTCTATCTCTCTAATTTGGTATTAATAGGAGATGATGGAAGCTTGCTAAACGTATTGTGATCATCATTTCATGATGTACATAAGTCAAATTATTATGCTATGCACCTTAAATGTATACAGTGCTGTATGCCAATTATATCTCAATAAAACTGGAAGATACAAACATGGTATATCCATGCTATGGAGGATTATTCAGCAATGAGAAGGAAGGAACTATTGATGTTCACACATGGTTGAATCTCAAAATAATTATGCTGAATGCAAGAAGCTGGAGGCCAAAAGAGAATATGCTGTATGATTCCAGTGACAGAAGGCAGATCAGCAATTGCCTGAGAAGGGGTGAGGGGGTGTGCAGAGAAAGATCACAGAAGGGCAAAAGGAAACTTACGGGGGTGACAGACACGTTTACTATTTTAATTGCGGTGTTTTCACAGCTGTACACATATTATAAAAAACTTGACACAGTATTCACTTTAAATACGTGCAATTTATTGTGTGTCAATGTTACCTCAATAAAGTGGTTCAAAAATGGCTGCCCCTATTTTGCTGGTGCCAGAAAGCACATTCAGAATGATCTACCTCCAATCTGTTACCAATCTTACCAAGTTGGCTTCTTTCTCTTGGATTCGTCTCATTTTAATTTCAATTCCACTACCATGAGATATTATCATAACATCAGATATCATTATTTCAGGCTTAAACTAGGAGGAAAAAAAAGGTCTACTTTCTGCCAAAGCCTATTAGCCTCTGAGTTCTTTCTCTAACTAACCTATGTACCATACCGCTGAGATGAAGGGCCTTGCAAACTGCAAATTTAACTGTCTCTTTCTCAACTAAAAGTCTGTACTGTCATCTCATAGTCTCCAGGAAAAAGTCCCCAGTTTATGTAAGGCATACCAGGCCCTGAGCTCCTTTACCATAAGACTCCTTTCCTCCACCCTTGCATATTTATACTACAGACACACAAACCCTTCAGGGTGCTCTGACCATGTCTGGACCTTTCTTACTGTTGTAGGGCTGCATGTGCGGATACTTTTGCCTGGAATCATCCATCTCCTATTTTCTCAGAGTAAATTCCTGAGTCTTCCAACTCAGCTTCTATTCATCTGATCACTCTTACAGTCAACTGTTCTTTTTCTCGGTACTGATATTGTCCCTTGAACATACACCTACAGTTGCACTTCTTCCCCTTATCTCCTGCATTTTAATCATGGGTTGGAGTGAACTATTTGAGAAGGGTCTGCCATTTTTCATCACTTGATCCTTCGCACCAGTGCCTGGCCCTGAGATGTCAATGGATGTTTACTCAATTGAATTAATTGCTGAACATAGCTCAGGGCTTATGAATCCATTTAATTAGGCACTAACCACTCCTGTAAGTTCCACGGAAAAGCCTGGTTGACATTGTTACCCTCAACAATAAGAAGGGCACTTTATATTCTTGTGCTTATTTCCAGAAAATACATTAGCTGCCTCTCTTTCTTCTGAATATAATGTTAATTAGTCCAGGCAACTTCCTAGGAAAGCCATGGTGTTGCTTGAGTATAGGATGAGAAGGCTGCCTCAGTCTAGGTTAGAGGTCAGTTCTTAGAAAATCTATTGAAAATCAAGTTGTTCTTGGAAAGTACATCTTTACAAGGAGTCCAGAGGCAGAGTATTTCAAGAAGTTTCCAAGGAAATATATTTCAGAGAAATGTAGTTCAATTCCATGAGAATCAGTGAAAGAGGGACGAGAACTTGAAGTGGCGAACATGGTCTTCAGGACTCTGTGATCCTCTTAACAGTGTTTTAAAAAAGATAATAATGGGATTCTTTTCTCTACCCTGCTCTTTTGTGCAATCAGAGGCATGCAGGTCTGATGTGTCTGATGAAAAATGTAAGAAAAAAAAGATAAACCAACCTCAAGGAACTCATTTCCTTGACTACAAAACCATTGGTGATGTCCAAACATTGGGAAGAAGTAGCAATGCTGGACTTCTATGCAAAAAAAACACTGATGTTAAAAATGCATACGGGGGCTTCCCTGGTGGCGCAGTGGTTGAGAGTCCGCCTGCCGATACAGGGGACACGGGTTCATGCCCCGGTCCGGGAAGATCCCACATGCTGCGGAGCGGCTGGGCCCGTGAGCCATGGCCGCTGAGCCTGCACGTCCGGAGCCTGTGCTCCGCAATGGGAGAGGCCACAACAGTGGCCTGCGTACCGCAAAAAAAAAAAGATGCATACGTACAAACTACAAATTTTTAAAAATCATTTTTAGTCTCTATATGGAGGATATTTACTGTTCACTACTCACAGAGAATTGAAACACTTTAAAAGTAGATTTAAAGTTTTATTCTCCTATGTCCTGAACATATATCAGACAACATCTATGGATAGGTTAAAGCAAATTGTGTATTTTGACTTGGAATTCTCCATACCCACTATCATTCTGTTCCACAAGGTAATTATATCCCCAAACTTCGTTTCATCAAGTTGTTAAGCTTCTGTAATACAATCTGTTTGTAAATTAGGGATTGCCTCTAAAAGATTTTCAGTAGTTATCTTTAAATATGACAAGATGTGAACATTTCCTACGCCTGCACCAGTATCCATTCCAACCTTCCCCCACTGCCCCATCCCACCACCCATGCTACCACAATGCGATTCAAGTGGGCCTACGATGGTCATCCAATAACTCTTGTCCTCCTGCTAACCTGGGATGCCCAAAATTGCATACCTCCTTTCCTAGCAGCAGAACCAAGACTGTCCCTCTAGTTCTATTTTTATTTATATATTCATAGCTATACTTAACTAGAAAGGGCCTGATTATGAGATGAAAAGAATTCATACAAATTGGCAGCGAATTGCATTCACCTTAATCTTTCATTTGCATTTAAGAAATAATAAAAGATAGTGAATGACAGAAATTTAGGTCCCAGAACTGAAGGAACCTTGCCTTTCTGGCCTGGGTTCTTCCCACCACGTGTCTTTGGTCTGAATCTTCTGACCTAACTGACCCTGGAGAGGAAGGGCAAGCAGTCAGCATGTCTTCAACCTTCAATGCTGGCGCCCTCTCTATCCTACAGTAGGGATTAGATTTCTTGGTTCAAACAGAGGAGAAGCTTCCAAACTTGTTAGTAAATAGAGTTACAATCTCAGCAAAAATAAAGATAAAGATAATTACATAGAATGCCTCTTGTTGTTGTTGTTGTTTTTTGGTACCTAGACTTTCAGTCAAAAGAAATGAAAGCTATGAGGAGGTTTACAAATGCTCAAGAATTTCTTGCTAAATTCTTCCCTAGAGGTGGAAAGTCCATTTGATGGCAAGCAGAACCTATCTGCTTCATGTCATCCAGACATATTATTGCCAGCTCTGAGTAACTATTTAACCGCCTCCGAACGTTTATAATGCAATTTCTGGTGCATCATGAATATGAGGAAGGTAGTCAAAATGTTTACTTACATTTCTGTCAGGATAATTTTACTTTACCTAAAACATTGTTAAAAGCTGGAGACGGTTTGAATTGTTTTTCCTTTTACTAAATTCAGTAAGACCACGATACATATTCTGGACATTTCTGTAGGCACCTCATTCCATAATCCCAAAAGAATTCAAAATCACAATAGGAATTCAAGAAGGGAATATTTTCATACCTATTCCCAGAATTTAAGAACAGTGAGTAAGGCTCTACAAAACATAATATTTAAATAAGACCTAATTTTCAGTACATCATTTATTTAGTTAGTTGAAAGTTAAAGTCCCCAAAAGTGACAAAGAAACTTCATTTTTCTCTCTCCATATAAATAAATGGCATCCAAGTAATCTCGGCCTTCTCAGTACACTGAAGATAGGTTTCTTATTTAGCAAAGCGCTAGAAAAACTTTTATGACCTAATTTCTTGGGATCGACATAGTCTCACTCTTTCATCTTCAGCATGATAATCTTCTGTTGTGTCTGTACAATTTACGAGTCTGCCCAGAGAAGGAAATGTCCTCCTCCAACTGGAGCGAAGTCCAAGGCAAAATTTTCCACCCCAGGACACTGTGGAGGCAGAAAACACCGGGCAGGGAATCATGGGGAGTCTCTTTTGAGACCGTTTTCCACAGTGTCACTGCAGTCTTGGCCTCAAAAGGTGGCTAGATGTTTAAAGATCGAGAATATTTTTGAGTTGGAGATCTGGAACATTCACTCATTATCTAAGAGGTGATAACATCTTCTGGTACTAAATGCCAGTGTCCAGACACTGCCCAATACCCAGATTTGAAAGGAATTCAGAACATCACAAGGATCTGCCAATTACATTAGAGAGATGTCAAATACAAAAAGTAAATAAAGAAATAACCCCCCCCAAAAAAACAGATAGGCTTATCCTTGTGAAGAGTATGGAATTAATATTTAACAATAATATTATTGATAATAATCACTGTAGAATTACTATATAAGTGACAAAGGCAAAACTGTATACGTGAAGCAACTGAAGAGTGAAAAATTACATCCTCTTTCATCATTCACTTTTCCTCCTTTCACATAGATACTCAAGCTCCGGAAATCCTCTGTCCCAAACGCAACATCCTCCTTCAACCACTGCAATCACCACCCTGTCGTCTTCTTCTCTGGCCAGGATTCATTCTGAGAAAGTAGTCGAGGATCACCCTTCATAGTGGTGGGCTTTCTGTATATATTTTTATATCAGTGTCAACTATAATACCTAATATAGTTAACTCCTTACATCCAATAGAAATTGGTATATTTATCTCTGTATACCTCCATACCAACTTGATACTATTTATTTCTGTATCTATAATGCTTTGCAGACTTTCTGGTACCAAGATGATTCTTGAGACACAGTTTTAGAATGAATGAGTAAATATATGAATGGCAACAGTAGAAAGATTGACTTTATCCACTGCTTTCAAAATTGTGTCTAGGTTATTTTATGGCTTTCATGCTGCTGTGTAGCATGGAAGGAGAGGCTGAGTCTAAACATATGGCTGAAGGCTAAAGAAAAAAGGGCAAACAATACAACCTTCCTTCTAAAGGAAGTCAAAGTCTATAGCACAGTATGTAACTGACTTTTCTACTCTGTCCTAAGAATTAGGAAGAAAATTATTTTCTCAGTAAATAAAAATGATCATGATATATGGAAAAGGAACGACTTACTTTAATTCTGTTACAAACTAATTACCGATTTCTAACTCTTGCTGGATTATGAGATTTCTACTCTCCTGGTTTATGTAAACATTGAGATAAGACACTGATCCCCGGCTCATGCATAAGACTTGTGCCTAAGTGTTGATTGTGACTGTATTTTAATAGGCAGTGCTTGAAGAATAAAGTTAATCAAAAAATGCACAAAACTTTTCTTTTTTGGCTACTGGTTTGAGTTTTAGAAGGAGCTTCTTATTTAAGTTTTTCAGATTTTGAGAAGATAAGTACGACCCCTACCACCAAGAAAAAAGTAGTTTATAAAATTTTCTCCTTCTGGGCTTCCCTGGTGGCGCAGTGGTTGCGAGTCCGCCTGCCGATGCAGAGGACACGGGTTCGTGCCCCGGTCCGGGAAGATCCCACATGCCGCGGAGCAGCTGGGCCCGTGAGCCATGGCTGTTGAGCCTGCACGTTCGGAGCCTGTGCTCCGCAACAGGAGAGGCCACAACAGTGAGAGGCCCACATACTGCCAAAAAAAAAAAAATTTCTCCTTAATTTTCAACTATAGTAGAATTAATTTGATAGCTTTGGTGTGAAAACTATTTGTTTTTGCATCAAAGAGAAGGATACGCTTAGAAATATAAATACCAGATGATTATTTCCTAGCAAAATATACTATTCGGGGGCTTCCCTGGTGGCGCAGTGGTTGAGAGTCTGCCTGCCAATGCAGGGGACACGGGTTCGTGCCCTAGTCTGGGAAGATCCCACATGCCGCGCAGAGCGGCTGGGCCCGTGAGCCATGGCCGCTGAGCCTGCACGTCCGGAGCCTGTGCTCCGCAACAGGAGAGGCCACAACAGTGAGAGGCCCGCGTACCACAAAAAAATATATATATATATATACTATTCGATGTATACATTCTGCTTATCAGTCATGTTAGTTGTCCCATCTCCTGTTAGAAAAATCTTCAGCTGATGAGTAGCCTTCTTTATAGGGCTTGAAATCTGGGATGCATCTGACACTTGGATCCTACTTCAGTTTGGACAAACTACATTTCAGGTGCTTAACTGCCTCATGTAGCTAGTGGCTACGTACTGACAACAGAGGTCTAGTTTTTTCAAATTATAGACTAACAGATAGCTTTTGAAATTAAAAAAAAAAACAACAGAGGATCACTGAGTACTGAATGCAGAGAGCAGTAATTTTGTTGTTTCAGCAGCTCTTAATAAAAAGTCTATTCTAGAAGACAGTGACTGTACCTATTTCCCTGACAGACCTTCTCTCCAAAGGGCGACAAGCAGGTAGTCAACTGTATTTAATGATTTCTGCACATCTTCTCCCCCACCCCCCAGTGCTATGTGGTGCAGAGGATTTGCACTCCTCTCTCCTCTGTATAGTGTCTGTTCCTCGCAGTGCTAAAAAGGAATTGAATGATGCGGCTCAGTAAGATTTCAGAGTGGAGCACCCAGTCACAGACCTCTGTTCTGAGGATATACTTTGGAGGCAGACAACCCCGCCTAGGCAACGAGATGGCCCGACGGCTCCCACTCATTTCTCAGGGGCACCCGATCAATAAGCAATCCACTGGTGTTCGTTGTTCCTATTTGAACACGTAAATAACACTGGGGTAGTCCAGCCTATCAGTCAGTGCCATCTTTGAAACGTCACATTTTTTATCAGGAAATCAGATTACTTTCCTCCTTGCTGAGGTTATCTTTACGAGCATGGGTGGGCTGCTCAGTTTTGATTTGGGAGCACTTCCTCACTGGGTCAGCCTGGGAGAGGTCCTGCCAAAGGGACATTTGGGGACCCTAAGGGCCCTGGAGGAGGTAGGTCTAGAGATGGGTGACAGGCCAAAATGGATAAGATAGGGGCAAATTAACAGACATCTCAAATGTCCGGGATCTTATAACTGTAAATACCTGGCTTATTATTTATCTGCTTTTATTTCTCAAAGGAGAAAGAAATATGTGAGGTTTGTTTTGTAACATTTATGAGGCACAAGATTGAAAAAGTTGGATAAAAAGCAAATACACCGGTTCACATACACACACTCTGTGTCAGACATACCAAGATTTGTCTTTCTTAGAAAGTTAAGTGGAAGGTACTTCAGAAATCATCAGGCCTCACCTCTTGGCTTTACAACCAGGAAACTGAGGTCCAGGGAGGTCAGATGAATTTTCCAGAGCCACAAAACTAGTTAACGGCAGAGGCAAAGGTAGTTCCCTATCAGGTGTGGTGCTGACTGGAATGCAGGGTGAGGGGCAGTAGCTCAGGATTCAAGTCAACCCCCGAATGAAGTCAAAGTTGCAGATCTATAATCCCAGCTCAGTAGTTATAGACTTCGGATAGCGGCAGTGAGATGGTAGCGATCTACCATCACCTTCTGCCATTTTGCATTCTTTTATGTAGACAATGAAAGATATCAAGTCAATAATAGTGGTTTAAGCAAGTTCTAAAAATTGAATGAAATAAAACTAAGCGTTCGGTTCCAAAGTACCGACTTTTCATTTCTTTTTCTTAATCTTCTGAGTCCCTGGGATTGTTGCAGATGCCGTTTCTCATGCTCTAGATAACTAATAACCTTGAAAGAAAAAACATAATCCCTCCAAAGAGAAATGAGTATTTCCACTGCCTAGCCTCTTAAATCTTACTTGATGTTTTCTAAATGGAACTAAAAGAATTTCTCAAAGTTAAAGGATTGAGGGAGAAGAGTCATTTTATGTGGGATGAGATGTAGTAGTTTGGATGTATATAATCAGGGGGAATAAAAGAAGAGAAGCCAGACAGAAGAAAAAAAAATCCTTGGGTGCTTTGTTTTGTAGTTTAGCTATTATCAAACTTTCCAGACAGGGCAGAAATTCTAGAAGGTCAAGGAGGGCAATCACTTATTGATCCTAAGGGTAAAAGGGGTAATTTTCTCTGCTAAATGAGAGCTGTGCTCAGGAAGATGAGAAGATGAATGCAGTAACCAAGCAGTGACCACATTTAATAAGAATCTGTGCATCCCTCACTTCAATTTCAACACTTATATAGGAAGCGTCTGGGTTCATCCCTATGCATCCTTTTCCCTAGCTCCAAGGATTCAAGCAATCACTGAGAAGTACGACTGTTTTCCCTACGTGTCTATTTCTCACTCTCTCCTCTTACCACTTAGCCCAAGCTACCATCATGTCTTATCTGAAACACTTCAATTATTTTCCCCACTCTATTCTAAACGTGGCATCCAAAGAGATCTTTTCAAATCACACATTTAATCTTGCCACGTCCC
This sequence comes from Aethalodelphis obliquidens, assembly GCF_003676395.1. Classification (NCBI taxonomy): domain Eukaryota; kingdom Metazoa; phylum Chordata; class Mammalia; order Artiodactyla; family Delphinidae; genus Aethalodelphis; species Aethalodelphis obliquidens. The sequence continues at coordinate 21,288,949 of NW_020837960.1, read as the reverse complement.
TGCTTAAAGCCTTTTAAAAACTTCTTGCCTCTTTTAAGATGAAAACACGTCCTTAACGAGGATATGGCTGTTCAGGTTGCTGCCCCACCACTCCACAGGGCTTTGCAAACTGCTCGCCCTATGGTTGTCTGTGCTCCGGTCCCTCTGGTGTCTCCATCCCCACAGAATTGTCCCAGATGATGCTTGCTTGGTCTGCAATTCTATCCATACCCCCAACCCCTGCCCACCCCACACCTGTACCTCTTTATCTCCCATTTCTCATTCAGTCTGTCTGGAACATCTAGACTAGTTCAGACTGCCTGCTGGTGTGGTTATATACCCACCAATATGCTCCTTCATTATACTTTTCAAAGACTGCCCTCATACACTTATTTGGGTAATTCTTTTTCATATCATTCTCTTCCACTAGACTACTTAGGGGTATGTAAGGGCCAGAACTATACTTGTCATACTCACCTCTGCATTTCCGATGCCTAACAATGCCTGGCCTGTGTAGGTGCACCAATAACGTTTGTTTAGTGGATGATAAATAACTACATGTATACATGCATAAATACATGAATGAAAGCAATGTGATTCTTATCTCTCCTCCCCTAAAATAGTTCTCAGTGTCCTAATGAATTTACAGGAGTCTCATGGCCTGAACGTGGAAGCTCTTGTCTATGCTTAACTTTCAGATTTGTCCACCATCTTCCTGGGACCTACACCTGAATATGGCTGGATGGTATAGTGTGAGCCACCTGACGTCAAAGCTGAGAGAGACATGCCATTTGCAGGCTAGACATGCATATCACCGGTGCCAATATACAGACCTATAAGGAAATCAACAAGGTAAATCCTTTTAGCTAGGGTTGAATAAGGAGCAAATGAATACAGAAATCTTTTGTTTCATAGATAATAATAATGTGGTACTATATTAAGTGTGTAGGCTCCAGAACCAGAAAGACCTGTCTTTAAAATGAAGATTATACAAATAGCGGCCATGTTTTTTGAAGAATAAAATGAAACAGAGTCTAAGAAGTGCTTATCATAGTACCAGGTGCAAAAATATGATTACTTCTTTCCTTTGTCTTGTCTTCCCTTACCTATGCACATGTCTGCATTGAGGCATTACACAGCTCAAAGCAATTTGCAAGTATTTCTGTATTCACTTGCAACTCTGCAAAGAGAGAAGTGGGTTTACTAAATTGGATCATGTGTTACTTACTCCAGGCATTGCATTTGACCTTATAATAAATTATTATTCACTGGATCATAACATCATAGGCAGTTTTGACACAAAAAACTCCTGAGAAATCTGCTGATTGAAATGTGATCTTGGTAATTATTCAGAATTGGCAAATATGAGAAACTGTCTATCTTTCTTCTCCTATAACTGTATATGGAGGTTTGACAGTGGCCGGAATTGAATTGTTGACTAGGAACTATCCTTGCCAACCTATGAACGACACAGCAAATGACTCAGAGGAACTGTGGGAATGTGCCTCGGCGTCCCGATCCTTCTCAGGAGCCAAGGTCAAGCCCTAGGCTTCCTATTAATTTTTTACATATAGGCTTATGGCGTGTTCTTAAGAACTTCTAGACTTGATAAACCTTTGCTGGAATTAAACATATTGTTTTTATATGTTTGTGTGTATTTTTAAGATTAAGAAGAACATGAAAACATTTTTTCTCTTTTAGCTGCAAATCAAAAGCAGAGAACAAATACTATGAAAAACAAATTTTAATTTTTTTTCCAAGAGAAAGTACCTTCTGTGTTTGCTGTGACTTCTTGAATAGTCTCCTAGATGAGGCAATTGCTTGGGCTATCATTTTACCCTAAAGGTCTACGGAGATTTTACATATTAAAAAAATATAAGAATTACAAGTAGGAAGATGAACAAGTTCATTAAAGAGTGGGTACTTCCTGATATGGGAGAAAAAGAACTGGAAAGAAGTTAAATTGGTGAATGTATTTGATTATGTTAGTAGTTTTCCTAAGGAGTGTAGAGATACATTTCTATGTTACTACTAAAAATTCCTAGCAAAGCCTCTAAGTTACTCAATTTAAACTAATTTTTCAATTAAACTTTGAATCCTAAAATTACAAATCCATTCTCTTCAAGCTATTCATTTAAATGTATACTTCTACTTCATACCAGCATTCTTCAAGCAAGGATCTCTTTACCATACACTTGCCAACAAGGAATAGTTCGTGAACCATGCTTACAGTTCACTGGCTTTGAGTTTCTAGCCAAGTTTTATATAAGAAAACTTCAAAACTGATTTATTCTTTTTCAAAATAAAGTTGAACTCTGAACCTATATAGCGTGTTTAAAAAGTGATTAATATGAACTCTGAATCTATCTAGCATATCCAGGAAGTAGTTAATACTGTGTGTATGTGGTGGGACGTGTGTGTGGGGTTTACCCTGAGGACTTTAAAGACATTACTGGTGAAATATAAACTTTGATTCTTAAATATTTTTGACATGAAAAGTCAGATAAACAGATCTTAAAAAAACACAGTCTCTCTACTTAAGAGCTATTTTTAATTGTTACACATCTCAATAAGCATGCTATTTTTAAACTAGGAAGCTGGAAAAAAATTATTTTTAAATTGTCCTCTGTGAGTTTATTTTCCTCATAGCTGTTTCTCTTGGGTACATCTAAGTTTTGTGGGGGTTTTTAAAAATTATTTTTAGGTTCATATAGAAGACTACAGTAAGAGAGAATGGTAAAATATAGACTGAATAGACAGAATTTATGTTTATACACAGATGCACACTTTAACTCTGACATGGTGATGTATGGTAATGGTAAAATAATACATATAGGTGGGAAAAAATCAGAACTAGGCTGCTCAGTAGATAAAAGCTTATTTCTATGACAATATTTCATATTCACCATGTTTTTCAGGGAGCTATAAGAGAGAGACATAGGTTCCGGAACAATTTTCAAAATTGTTGTTAGTAGAATTTCGTCCTCATCAGTGAATTACCATAATTTAGAGATTTAAGACAGTTTATACTGGAGTCTTTCACAAAAAAATGAACAGCTAATAGATGAAAGTGTCAGAAAATAGTTTTAGAACAGAGTACTACTTCTGTTTTACAAAGTATTTAAATATTTATTTTAAATACTATTGGTTCATTACTATTATGTTAAAAGATGGTAAAATAGTTCAGATTTAAGATGTTTCCCATCATAATGAAATATAAAGCAGTGTCACTAATATAAAGACTCACAAAGGCTTAAAGAAAGGGTTTCTAAACATATGATCAGTTGTCTTAAAAAATATGGTTAACATCTTGTATTTTGTTGGTATTCTTTTTTTCTGAGTTATTGTTTTCCAATAACATCATTGCAATAAGAGAAAGAATAATGGGAAAGCAAATAATACATTCATTCAGATTAATTCAACAAATATGTTTAGCCATCTATCAGAATCTAGGTTGTATTCTAAACTCTAAGATTTTGCAATGAACACAAATGAAAAACGGTCTTGGTGTAGTTTCCGTTCTGTCAGAGGAAATAGGCAACAAAACAAACAAAACAAATGACACATAATACAGAAGTATGTGATATAGTTAATAAAATAGTAAGAACTTGGTTTTCAAACTCAGAGAGCACTGTAAAGATTTTGGCTATATTCAGAGTGAAATTGGAGAGCCACTGGAAAGTTTTAGATAGAGAACAGTGAGCAATGAAATTCCATGTCTGATGCTTCAGTTCAGAGGCAGGGACAGATCCGAGAGATATTATGAAGAAAAATTCAACAAAAGTTGGTTATTGGACATGAGGCATAATGGAGAGAAAACACTCATGTTTGTTATATTGATATTTATGAGTTAGTATAGGTTGCATTTAGGTAGCAATAAAGACTTAATTTTAGAAATTAACATTCTAGTTGACATTGTAGATGTTGTGAGTATGTTGGAACAGGGATGGAAAATATATTTTATCTTGCATGCCAACACAAGTTTATTAGTAATGGGGGCCTGGAACATATACTGAGCAGGAGTCTGAGACTAAATTAGAATTCAGAGGAAACATGTATCTTGTCCAATATCCCTAATAGCCATGGGTAAGTTTAAGTTCTGGTATGGCTGAAAATTTTCCTTATATACTGTTGTGAGCTAACCTGTGTTCAAGATGCTTAAGATTCATATGTTAAAATCCTAAACTGCAGTAACTCAAAATATGACTGTTTGGAGATAGTGTTTTCAAAGAAGTAATAAAGTTAAATGAGGTAAGAGGGGAGACCATGTGAAGACAGAGAGAGAAGACAGTCATCTACAAGCCAAGGAGAGAGGTCTCAAAAACACCCCAGTTTTGTTGACAGTTTGATCTCAGACTTCTAGCCTCCAGAGTTTGTGAGAAAATTAAGTTGTTTTTACCATCTGTAGTACATTGTTATGGCAGCCCTAGCAGACTAATACATAGACCAACCCTCTTGAAAATGAACTGTAACTTTCATAAAATACCATGAAAAACTAGCCTACAGTTCTGAAAAATGAAAAAAAAAATACAGACAGATTCTGGAAGAGTCAAAACTTGGAAGAAAGGACCAGGAAAGTGAAGTGGGTCTATCTGTCTATTATCTATCTATCTATCATCTATCTATCATATATTTATCACCACTGTGGTATAATATGGAGTGGCAAAGACTTTGAACAAATCTGAATTATTCTAGCCTGAAGAAATAGATGACAGTGTCTAGGGCAACCAGAGCTGATGGAAATTGAAGAGCAAATTCCAGAAAGGAGAGAACCAGGGATTAGGATTCCTAAATTCTGTGTAGAACCCTGAACTATGCATGTGTAGGGCAGACTGCAGACTGCCTCACTAAAGTGGCTGGACGAAGAACTGACGTAAGATTTAAGGAAATTGGTTTCTAAATTTAAAAAAAAACAGTTAAATGATCATAACAGAATCTAGAGTCTTCACAATACAACTTTCACAATATCCAGGATACAGTGCAAGATTTCTCCATATAAAAAGAACCAAGGAAATGTGACCCATTCTCAAGAGAAAAGACCATCAGTGAAGGCTGACCCCTGGATAATTCACATGGCAAACTAGCAGACAAGGACTTTAGAGCACCTATTGTTAATCTGCTCCAGAAGGCAAAGAAATATATGGTCAAAATAAATAAAAACATAACTCTCAGCAGAGAAAGAGAAACTATATAAAAGCCAAGTGGAAAGCCTAGAGCTGAAAAATAAAATATCTAAAATTTAAAAATATTACTGAATGGACATTACAGTAAAATGGAGATGACAGAGGAAAGAGTAAGTCAATGTGATGAAAAATCAATAGAAATGATCCCATCTGAAGAAAGAAAAAGAAAAAAAATGAAAGGAAGGAATACAACCTCAAGAATCTGTGGAACAATATCAAAAGGTATCATTGAAGCCTCAGAAGAATAAGAGAAAGAGGATGAGTCAGCAAAAGGATATTTGAAGATAACAGCCTACATTTTCCCCAAATTGGTGAAGGAAATCAATTTACAGATTTAAGAAGCTCAGAAAACCTCAAACAGGATAAAAATGGAGAAAACCATGCTAGGGTACATGATATTCAAATTTCTAAAAAGTAAAGAATAATAAGGCAATCTTAAAAGTTGCCTGAAAACAAAGGCACATTACATAGAGGGAAACAGCAATTAAAATTATTGCTGCCTTTTCATCAGAAATTATGGAGGCCAATAAAAAGCCTGAAAGAGAAAGGCAAAAACTGTCAATGCAGAAGTCTATAATCGGCAAAAACCTTCTTCAAGGATGAAGGAGAAACAAAGACATTTTCACATAAAAGAAAACCAGGAATATCAGTTGGTAAATATGCTAAAGAGAATTCTTCTGGTTGAAAGGAAATGATTCCACAGGAAAACTCAGATCGTCAGGAAGGAATGAAAAACATAAAAGGCAAATAGTCAGATAAAAAAACAAATTTTTTTCTGATGATTTAAACAATGTACATGCCAATATTTAAGGCAAAAATTAAAACACTGTCTTGTGAGGTTTGTAATGTATGGAATCTTTATGCAACTAGAGCATCAAGGTCAGTTGTATGGGGTAAATGAGCCTGTTCTGGGGCAAAGCTTCTACATTTTACATGAAATTATACAATATGAACTCTAAACAGATGGTGAAAAATTAAAGGCATTGTAGTAGACGTAAGAATGGCCCCCCAAAGATGTCCACATCCTCAGTCCCAGAACTTGTAAATATGTTATGTTCCACGGCAAGGACGATGGTTATTAAGATCGCTAATCAGCTAACCTTAAAATTGGGAAATTATCCGGGATTATCCAGGGGGGCCCAATGTAGTCAGAGGGTCTTTGAAAGATGAAAAGTGGGGGTAGAAGAGGAGGCCAGAGTGATGCTCATGGGGAGGACTAAACCTTTTGCTATTGCTGATCTTAGAGATAGAAAAAGACGGTCATGAGCCACGGAATGTGGAAAGCCTCTAGAAGCTGGAAACGGCAAGGAAACTGAGTCTCAACTGGAGCTTCCAGAATGAATGAGGCTTGCCAATACTCAGTATTAGCCCATGAGACCTGTGTCAGATTTGACATATAGAACTGTACATAGACATCTGTGGTGTTTTGAGCTACTATACAAGCAGCAAGAGAAAACCAATAAAGGTATATATTGCGATTCTTAAAGCAGCCACTAAAACACAATGCAAGTATCTACCACGGATCTTAGGAGGAAAGAGGATTCCAGATACAAGCCATTCCTGGTAGAGAGAAAGCGGGTTCTGTTCTTGGCTTTGGGCTTGACAAGCTGAGCAATAAGGCTGTTATTTTCTCCTTCTCAAAGAAGTTGAATAATGTCACAGTATTAAGGCATTCAATCTTACGCATCATATTTATGGAGGCGTCCTCAAGCCCTGAGACAGTTATGACTATGTTTTCCAACACTTCTTTCTACCTGGAGTGGTTATTGGGTTGCTTAGTATGAAATTGATTAAAATAAATAAATATAAAAAGGCAGCTGAATCAACACTCTCCAGAACTGATAGCTGGAAGTCTCATCCTGAGGAGAGAGATTGCAAAACTATGTAAAGGGCAGATTTCTGCTATACTTTTATATAGGCCTAAATAGCTATTCATATCAGCATTTTTAAAAATCCTAAACTTACAACTAGATCATAGAGTACAGTAACTGAGGTTCATTCCAAAGCTCTGAATTATAAAGAAAAGTTTATGTTCTGTGAATTTTGTTTAAAAAAGAGATAATACATAACATTGTACATTTTCAGCCAATGATTCTCATATGAACTGATGATATTTTAAACAAAAAAAATGTTGCCACTTAAAATTCAACTATATGGAATGTTATTAGCATTATTTTTATATCTCTCCATTCTCCAGTATCCTTGGATAACAGACTTTCTTGCATATTCACTCATTGCCCTTTCCGAAATGGGTTGCCAAGATTTTCAGACACCCAAGACACACAGTCACCACACAGAAGCTAGATTACTGGCCTTATCTCAAAGCCAAGGCTGCTTATGTGTCCTGGGATATTGATTATTTTTCCTTAACAGAAAAAAGCTGCAAAACTCAAAACTCTGCCTCTGGAGCCAAAGACCCAGCCAGAGTTGTATTAGCAACTGGTGGTCCATGAAGAAATGATAAAACAGTAAACAGAAACAGAATGGAAAAACATGAGAAGGTACACAGGAAGGACAAAAAATAAAAAGGTTCAATACAACAATATCTCAGTTATATGTTAATAGCTGTTACAGCTTCCTGGCACCTAAACTGTAATCACACGATCAATGCTGTGTGTGTAATATTTTCAACAATGCTTGTTTGAACAGATAAAAGTCAATCTGTATAAGGAATAAAGATGGAAATTTATCAATATTATTAAAAGCATTTTATTTTATTAAAAATTCATTCTTTACTTAAAATAATTCAAAGCAAACTCATACAAAACAATTGTATTTTTGGTATGTTTGCCTAAATATTATTTAAGTAGTATCTCCCCTTCCCCACTCCCAAGGGAGCTGTCTACTGGTTTTGTCTCTCCTTGTAGAATTTACCAGTGTCATTAACATAGGGGGGCAATCAACAGAAATTACACACAAAGCTTTGTTACTTTCTTCTCACCAATGATCAAGTTATTGTGCCACACAAAATCCTTTAGAAGGACTACTAACAAGGTGTTATAAAAATGCATTGACTGGCAGAAAAAAACATTCGTTGAGCTCATATACCACATGCCGGCGCCATCACAGATGCTGACTGTAGCAAAAATAAAAGCACAGTTCTTGGCTTCAGGAGCTCACAGTCTTATGAAGGGGAAAGAAATGTAAAAAGGAAATTATAAAGTGGTAAATGTGCATGCTCCAGACATAGAAGAGGGAGTGCAAACCCAGCCTGAGAGAGCAAATGTGGGACCTTTCTGAAGCCGAGGCTTAACATCTTGAACAGGGAGTAGGATCTAGCCAGAGGTAATGGTTGTATTTCAAGGTAATAAAATAACAAGAAAGTTTACAGAGGTAACGTTCACAGATCACAGCACAGGAGAGGAAATAATAGCAATCTGGAATTGCTGAGCATACAGCAAAAGTCAGGAAGGGGTGAGAGATGAGTCTGGGCAGGAAGTCAGCACCCAGATATCATCTATCCTGTTGAGGAGACTGGGTTTTACTTTATGGGATCTACAAAGTAAGGGATAGAAAACCAGGTTATAGTTTTAAAATAACATAATAAAGCAGCATTATTCACAGTAGCCAAGAGGTGGAAACTGCCCAAATGTCCATCAATAGATTAATAGATAAACAGAATGTGGTATATACATACAGTGAAATATTATTCATACAATGTATATACAGCGTATATACACATACAGTGAAATACATGCAGGGATGAAATTTTGATACGTGCACAACATGGGTAAACTTGAAAATACTATGCAAGTGAAATAAGCCAGACACAAAAGGACAGAGAGTATATGATTCCACTTATATAAGGAATCTAGATTAGTCAAACTCATAGAGACAGAAAGCAGATGGTTGTTGCCAGGTGCAGGGGAGAGGGGTGAATGTGGACTTACTGCTTAATGGGTAAGAGTTTCAGTTTGGGAAGGTGAAAAAGCTTTGGAGATGGATGATGGTGATGGTTATACCACAATATGAATATACTTAAAAAATTAAAAATTTTACTGTGGGGAATGTTTACATATTAAAAATTCTGAAGTGTGGTGTGATTTTGGATGGAATGAGATTGGAGCCAAGGATGCAGGGAAACTGGGTGAGACACACTAGTCTAAGACTTCATTAAAGAGGGCAGGAGGAGTAAGGCTGGAAGGGAGGAAATAATTTGGGAAATAGTAGGGAATATAATGGGCAATAAGATGGGCAGGCTCTGGTGGTTTACAAGAACCTCAGTGATCTACGCTCCAAAACTTACTGGTTCAAAACAACAATGTATATTCAATATTTCACAATTTTGTGCATGCCTTAGTCAGTTCAGGCTGTTCTAACAAAGTACTATAGACTGGTGGCTTAAACAAGAAACATTTACTTCTCACAGTTCTGGAGGCCAGAAAGTCTAAGATCAAGATGCTACAGATTTGGTGTCTGGTGAGGGCCTGTCTTCTTGCTGTGTCCTCACATGGTAGTAAGAGGATTAGAGATGTCTCTGGGGTCTCTTGTATAAGGGCACTGATCCTTTTCATGAGGGCTCCATCCCCTTGACCTAATCACCTGCCAAACGCCCCACTTCCAAATATCATCATATTGGGGGTTAGGTGTCAACAGATGAATTTTAGGGGGACACAACATTCAGTCCATAACAGTGGAACAGGAATTTGGGCAGGACTCAGCTGGTTGATTCTTCTGTTTCACATGGCATCAATAGAAGTTACTCAGCAGTATCCAGCTAGAGGATGGTCTGGTGTGGGAGTGTAAAGAGGTCCAAGTTCACTTCTCTTGTAAGTCTTGTCACTGGAGTGAAGGGTTGGAAGGCTGGGCTCAGGTGCGACAATCAGCAAGAGTGTGTACCCACGGCCTCTCCGGTGTGATGGCCTTTTTAGGACAGTCAGACTTCTCACACGGCACTTCAGCGCTGCCAGACAGCGTAAGTGGAAGCTGCAAGACTTCTTACAACCAAGCCTTGGATGTTACAGAAAGTCACTTCGCTTGCATTCTATTGGTTCAGGCAGGTAGCCAAGGCAGGCTCTGATCGAGGAAAAGGGTAATTAGATGGCATCTCTCAATTGAAGCCATCTTTAATCTACCACATCAAACTTTGGGAGGTGATGCATATAAAATAATCAAGGATGAGTCTCAGATTTCTAGCATAAGTAACTGGGAAGGCCTTATACTTGAACAGAGACAACAGAAGAAAGCCAGGCTTAAAGGGGAAGATAATGAGTTCATCTCTGGGAAACAGCAGTTTGAGAAAATAATAAAGATTATATGGATTTATGTATTTAAACCATGATTAAATTTCACAGATTTTAGGAAAGCCATGAGCCTTAGGATTGCTGATCCCTTTACAACCTATTCTTTGTCATTTTCTCTAATCTCAGCTCCTGCCACTCCTCTAATTTATGATCATCTATTTAGCACTCCTATGTCCTAAGCACTATTCCAAGCACTAGACTTTCACTGATAATGAAGTCAGACAAGATAACAGATATAGGTGAAGAAAGACAGATAAAAACAGTTAAACACACAAATAAACAGAATCTTTTCGGGCTGTGATAAAGGCCATTGTAACAACATTGTGATGTAAAGGGAATGCCTGGGAATAGAGGGTGAAGGAAGAGGACAGTGATTAGGTGGGTATTCTGGGTGTTTGCTGGGAAGGTGATAATATGAACTGAGACCTGATACAGAAGCCATCCATGAGTGCCAGGCAGAGTGAAAGGCCAAAGCAGGGGCCACAGGGTGGGAATGAGGGCAGAAAGAATGAAGGGATTCTTTACAACTCCTTGAGGAAAACATAGGCAGAACACTCTTTGCCATAAATCACAGCAATATTTTTTTGGATGCATCTCCTAGAGTAATGGAAATAAAAGCAAAAATAAACAAATGGGATCTCATTAAACTTAAAAGCTTTTGTACAGCAAAGGAAACCATAAACAAAACAAAAAGACAATCTACAGAATGGGAGAAAATATTTCCAAACAGTGTGACCGACAAGGGCTTATTTCCAAAATATACAAACAGCTCATAACAGGTCAATGTCAAAAAAAACAAACAAAAAAACAACCCAATCAAAAACGGGCAGAAGACCTAAACAGATATTTCTCCAAAGAAGACACACAGATGACCAAGAGGCACATGAAAAGATGCTCAACATCACTAATTATTGGAGAAATGCAAATCAAAACTATAATGAGGTATCACCTCACACCAGTCAGAATGGCCATCATTAAAAAGTTTACAAACAATAAATGCTGGAGAGGGTGTGGAAATAAGGGAACCCTCTTGCACTGTTGGTGGGAATGCAAACTGGTGCAGCCACTATGGGGAACAGTACGGAGGTTCCTCAAAAAACTAAAAATAGAGCTACCATATGATTCAGCAGTCACACTCCTGGGCATATATCAGACAAAACTATAGTTTGAAAAGACACATGCACCCCAATGTGCATAGCAGCAGTATTTACAATAGCCAGGACATGGAAGCAACCTAAATGTCCATTGACAGAGGAATGGATAAGAAGATGTGGTACATATATACAATGGAATACTACTCAGCCATAAAAAAGAATGAAATCATGCCATTTGCAGCAACATGGATGGACCTAGCGATGATCATACTGACTGAAGTAAGTCAGACGGAGACAGACAAATATCACGTGATATCACTTAGTGTGGAACCAAAAAACGTGACACAAATGAACTTATTTACAAAATAGAAACAGACCCACAGACATAAAAATCAAATTTATGGTTACTAAAGGGGAAGGGGGAAGGTATAAATCAGGAGTCTGGGATTAGCAGATTCACACTACTATATATAAAATAAACAATAAGAACCTACCGTATAGCACAGGAAACTATATTTAATATCCTGTAATAACCTATAATGGAAAAGAATCTGAAAAAGCATATATAAAGAATACATATATAAAAGAATATATATGTATAACAGAATCACTTTGCTGTACCCCTGAAACTAACACAACATTATAAATCAACTATACTCCAATTTTTAAAAATGAATCAGATGGACCTTAATTTAAAAAAATAATAATGAAGGGATTCTCCATCCTCCATCCTGTTTTTTGCCTCCCTGCATCTGTACATGGTGTTTCTTCCCGTAATGACTTTTTGTAACTTCTCTGCCTGGATGACTCCTGGTTTTCCATGGAAACTCAATTAAGCCACTTTTTCTTCAGGAAGTCTCCCCTAAAACCTTCAGACCAAATTAGGAGGCATTTTCCTGGGCTCCAGGAAGGCAGCTCTGCCACAGCCTCTGTAACCCGCACTATGACAGTTGTGTTGACTTTTCTTCCATCCCTAATAATCTGGTAGTTGTTTGACGGTAAGGCATTTGTCTTTGATTTCAGCATCACCAGCAAGTAGCAAATAGTAAGGGCTCTTTTTTGTGTGTGTGTGGTACGCGGGCCTCTCACTGCTGTGGTCTCTCCCGTTGCGGAGCACAGGCTCCGGACGCGCAGGCTCAGCGGCCATGGCTCACGGGCCCAGCCACTCCGCGGCATGTGGGATCTTGCCGGACCGGGGCACGAACCCGTGTCCCCTGCATCGGCAGGCGGACTCTCAACCACTGCGCCACCAGGGAAGCCCTAAAGGCTCTCTTAAATAAGTGAGTGAAGGGGCTAATAAGGAAGGAGGACAGGGAGGGAAGGAGGAAAGAAAATGAGGAAAACATCGTAAATGAGGGAGGTAGCATGTAAAACGTTAGTGCAATCGAGCTACAAAGGAATTTTTAGCTTATAGTCAGCATTTTCTGCTTGATTAAGTACTGCAGTACACACACACACACACACGCACACACACGAACTTCATTGTATTACCTAAGCAAGAATAAAATTCTAGACTCTAGGACACTTCTGGAAGAAATCCAAACCTGGCCTAGGGCTTGCTGATTTCTCATTTTTCTGTCCTCTGTCTCTGGCGTAGAACGGACACCCTGCAAGCACATGTGGACTTGCACTTGGAGAGACAAAGAGCAGCTCTTGGCCAGAGCTCCCTAAGCCCATCCACTAGGTTCCTCATATGTTTACTTCATAGCAGCGGCCAACAAGATTTCCAGCTCCCCCCATGCCCTGATATTAGAGGAGAATGTGGCAAAGGACGAAAAGTTGTTCTGGGCTGCATGTTTCAGAGCCACCTGGGGAAAATCACTGAGCCCAGAGAATGCCATGGAGAAAAACAGCAATGGTGCCCCACATTTAAAACTGAAGTCGTGTTTTGGAATGAGGAAAAGCAGGCCTTCTTACAACATGCAGGGAGCTTGCAACGGGGCAGATGAAGGTAAAAACCATAAAGGAAACAGGTCTTAGTATCTTCGTATTTTTCTGTGGCAGCAGAGGGCATGCCACTGAGTACTCCCTAAAGCTGAAGGGGAAAAGGGAACAGAGTGTGACCCAAAGAATAAAAATATGACCTTATGGGATTGCTTTCCCAGTTCTATATTACCTAGAAGCAATCTGTAAACACACAGCTTTTGAATTCAGCTTCAGAATCACGAATCACCAAATTATAGCACAGGCATCATACATCCTAGAGGGTTTTACTGTATGTTTCTGTTTTCAAGAATTGAGACAAAAAACAACTAACCTTTATTGAGAAAAAATGTGAATATGCCTCATATGGTCGAAGAACAATGAGGGTAAGAGAAGTTTAAAAGCTCCCTCTTCTTCCCATGATTTATAAGGGATCTTGAGCAATACTTTATATTGTATCTCAAACCATTAGGTTTTGTTGAGAACAATTATGTTTCTGTTCCATAAAGTCCTAAAAGACAACCTATTGGGTTTTTGTATTTTCCAGGAAATATGTGGGTTGGGATAAGCTGTTAAATCCATAATTTCAAAAAGTGGTGACTCTTAATTTTGTTTCATGATGAGTGACAGAGAAGATATGAAACATTAAATAATGACTTAAATGAAAATAACCCTCAAATTTAAATGTTAATTTGGGGAAATCCCCTGGAGGTCCAGTGGTTAGGACTCCGCAGGGGGCACGGGTTCGATCCCTGGTCTTGGAACTAAGATCCTGCAAGATGCATGGCCCCCCAAAATGTGGGCTCCTTCTTTTGCAAAAGGAGCAAAAGAAATTGTTCTTCATCACTCACAAATGAAATGATCAGATCTGAATAATGAAAAAGAGCTGATATTGCTACCCTTGTTTGTCAATCATCATGGAGTCAGAAGCACCAGTTTTATACAAAAAATAATTCACTGGAGGACCAAGAGAAGGTTTCTAATTCACCATGAAATTTTTCAAACATACTATCATTAACCTAATGCTTTAAAAAAATTTTATATTACATTGGACTATAGTTGATTTACAATGTTGTGCTAGTTTCAGGTGTATAGCAAAGTGATTCAGTTATACATATACATACATCTATTCTTTTCAAATTCTTTTCCCATTAGGTTATTACAGAGTATTGAGCAGAGTTCCCTTTGCTATACACTAGGTCCTTGTTGGTTATCTATTTTAAATATAGTAGTGTATACATGTCAATCCCAAACTAACCTAATGTTTTTAGTTTATGTCTGCGGCAAATGAAGGCTACATTGGAAAGAGTTGTTTATCCTGCTGATGCAACGTATTTTTATTAGGTGAACAGAAGAATACACCTCTTTAAAAATAAATTCCTGAATCATTTCCTTTTTGAATTCATTAAAGCAGTATCAAATACAAGCTATGTTTTATATCTAACTTAAAGTTAAAAATTGCTATTTTATGTTTTGGAAGATGTACATTTATCACACTCTAATCAGTGCAGTTTAAAAGGCTGAAGTTTTACCATGTTGTGGACATATACAATTTCATATTTAATTGTGGAAAAAACAGAAACAATCATTTTCAGATATGAATTAGGAAAAGTGGTTGCATGTCATTAATTAGCTGTAAAGAAACTCATGGGGATTGAATTCTAAGCTCTAAAATCCTAGTGTTAAATTAAATGCCTAATGACCTGTCATAGTTCCGTCAGCCAGGCTGACAAGTCCTGAACAGGCATTTGCTTCATCCATTATCCAGTGGCAGGTGCTGAAATGTTTGGTCCCCGGGAGGGGCCTGGGCTGAGGCCTTGGGGAGCCTTGATCGTCTTTTGCCTTTGCCTAGCAACAGCCGGTGTGGGCACTTGCTTGGAGGACAGAGGCAGGGCCCAGAAACTGGTCAATGAGTGTGCTCCGGAGAACAGAGGAAGAGGAAAGTAAGCTAAAGAAATGCTGTTTTTTATCCCTTTTACAAGTCTCTTAATTATTTACGTCACTCAGTGTAGCCTCATGTATCAAAACCCTACCATATGCCTGGCATTTTTGATGAGCTCTGCTATGATAACAGTTCCTGATTCTGAGGTGTAGCATGTAGCAGTCAGGTTCAAAGGGCATACATAATCAACCACCTAAAATATATTTTAAAAATGCAAGGCAGGGCTTCCCTGGTGGCACAGTGGTTGAGAGTCCGCTTGCCGATGCAGGGGACACGGGTTCGTGTCCCGGTCCGGGAAGATCCCACAAGCCGCAGAGCGGCTGGGCCTGTGAGCCATGGCCGCTGAGCCTGCGCGTCCGGAGCCTGTGCTCCGCAACGGGAGAGGCCGCAACAGTGAGAGGCCCGCGTACCGCAAAAAAAAAAAAAAAAGCAAGGCAGAAGGACAAATTAAAATCAAGTGTGTAGTATATAATCTAAGTTACTTTTTAAAGCTGATAATGGAAGAATTAGAGCATGGACAACCCTAGGGTCTGAGATAAAGTTTATACATTTTTGATGAGAATGTCTTTTTAATATAAACAGTTTAGCATAATGATTATAACAATAGACTGTAAGAGGATAAACTTAAAATTTTTCCTATTAATTAATTAATTTATTTTTAGCAGTGTGTATATGTCATACCAAACTACCAATTCAAAAGTGCAATTCAACCCACGAGGCCTAGATAAATAGTCAGTACAAATATTAAAACATTTAACAATGAAGCTGCATTTGCTTCGCAGCAAATGCACTTAGCTTTTTATACTGAGGGTCCATGAGGGGATAAGCAAAAACAATGATAATATCAGTAATTACCAAATATAATAGATAGCTCCTCTTCTGGACAAATATGCCAGGAAGTATGCCTAGATCTGGACTTGTATTGTCATGCTTCATCTTAACTACTGACCTATGAAGTAGGCAGTATTTTCCTATTTTAAAGGTGAGAAAACAAAAACTTAAAGGATAATTGGTCTAACATCACATACCTGATTAGGAGCAGAAAAGAGGATTATATCCATTTCACAGGCTTCATGTGTTTCATAGGATATTTTATTTCAATGATACAGAGATGAGTTACTGGATACCAACAAAAAGACATCTTTCCAATAGTTCTCAGATGGCCAGAAATTTACCTGAAAGAAGGTGTGGCTGCAGTATGCACCCTTAGATGGAAAGTTTTTATCAGTTCTAATGCATGCAATTACTTGTAAGTTTCTTTCTTTTTTTTTTTCCTTTGTGTATGATCCTTTTAATGTATTGTTGGATTCTGTTTGCTAGTATTTTGTTGAGGATTTTTGCATCTATATTCATCAGTGATATTGGTCTGTAATTTTCTTTTTTTGTAGTATCTTTGCCTGGTTTTGGTATCAGGGTGATGGTGGCCTCATAGAATGAGTTTGGGAGTGTTCCTTCCTCCGCAATTTTTTGGAAGAATTTGAGGATGGGTGTTAGCTCATCTCTAAATGTTTGATGGAATTCAACAAATTCCATCAAACATTTAGAAGCCATCTGGTCCTGGGCTTTTGTTTGTTGGAAGATTTTTAATCACAGTTTCAATTTCATTACTTGTGATTGGTCTGTTCATATTTTCTATTTCTTCCTGGCTCAGTCTTGGAAGGTTATACCTTTCTAAGAATTTGTCCATTTCTTCCAGGTTGTCCGTTTTATTGGCATAGAGTTGCTTGTAGTAATCTCTCATGATCCTTTGTATTTCAGCAGTGTCAGTTGTTACTTCTCCTTTTTCATTTCTAATTCTATTGATTTCTGTCTTCTCCCTTTTTTTCTTGATGAGTCTGGCTAATGGTTTATCAATTTTGTTTATCTTCTCAAAGAACCAGCTTTTAGTTTTATTGATCTTTGCTATTGTTTTCTTTGTTTCTATTTCACTTATTTCTTCTCTGATCTTTATGATTTCTTTCCTTCTGCTAACTTTGGGTTTTGTCTGTTCTTCTTTCTCTAGTTCCTTCAGGTGTAAGGTTAGATTTTTTATTTGAAATTTTTCTTGTTTCTTGAGGTAGGCTTGTATAGCTATAAACTTCCCTCTTAGAACTGCTTTTGCTGCATTCCATAGGTTTTGGATTGTCGTGTTTTCATTGTCATTTGTCTCTAGGTATTCTTTGATTTCCTCTTTGATTTCTTCAGTGATCTCTTGGTTATTTAGTAACATATTGTTTAGCCTCCATATGTTTGTGTGTTTTACATTTTTTCCCCTGTAATTCATTTCTAATCTCATAGCGTTGTGGTCAGAAAAGATGCTTGATGTGATTTCAATTTTCTTAAATTTACTGAGGCTTGATTTGTGACCCAAGATGTGATCTATCCTGGAGAATGTTCCATGTGCACTTGAGAAAGTGTAATCTGCTGTTTTTTGGATGGAATGTCCTATAAATATCAATTAAATCTATCTGGTGTATTTGTAAGTTTCATATTTAGTATTTTACAATCTTTAATCATGTGAAATTTTTCATCAATTTCTTCTAGTTGCATATTAAAATTATTCTAGTCCCTTAAAAAAAAAAAGAGCCCTGAGTCTTAAACACAATACCCTAAAAAAATGAGTTGATACTAGTACATGTGATTTTAGAATCAGTGGGAATGCACAGGAATGAAGCTGTTTCCTTTGTTGTTCAGGGAAAAGATTGTTAATTACTTTTAGGCTCCCATGACAACTGGCCAAAGAACTACAGGAAAAACTCAAAGAAGCAAATTCAGGTATCTTCAATCTTAAGTATTTAGTCAGTAGCAATAGATAAAGCAGCCAGTGCTAATGTAGAATATTTAGGGCCAAGTTAAAAAAAAAATGAATACATTTTTTTCAGAAGTTTCTTTTTCTCTTTCTTTTTCATCTTATATTACATACATAGTTTTTTCCAACTTTTGTTCTAGAACAATTACTATAATTCACCAATGAAAAGAAAACCAATATTTTCTGGAGGTAGAAGTAAATAGATTTTTGAGAACTTACTCAAAATCAGTGATGGAAACAACAGTTACACTAGGTGATAAGTGTAATAGACCTGAATTTTCCTTATTTAATGTTCAAATCCATGGAAATCTAATGAAAAATTTATTACTCTTCTGCAATTTGCAATTGACTTCTTAACTTCTCATTCCCGACAAATCAAGAAACTAAGCCAGACATGAAGGAAGTTTTAGTATTTTCATCTGCTGTTGGACTAAAGGCTTTCCTTTATTAATAACTTCTAATAATGTATTTTATTAGGATCATACCTTATAATTTACTAAGAGCCTTCACACACATCCACTCATTTTACACTTCCTACAAATCTGTGAGTAAAATATTTTATATGTATAAAGAAATATATATATAAAATCAAATATAAAGTCCCTTAAGCAGATGAGAAAACGGAAACTCAAAGAGATCTGTGTGACCCTCTGAAGTAGCAAAACTTATAAATGGCAGAACCAGAACTCTTAGTGCAGAGATTCTAAAATTCATTAGTTTTACCATCACACACCATTAACTGTGTACATTTTAACACAGATGTCAAAAACCATCACTAATTATTAACCTACTTACCGCCCCTCTTCAATGTGTTTCATCATCCGTAATCTGGCAAACAAGAAATATCATCCACTTACAGTTAAACAGAAAATGCTTTAAACCCCCAACCTAATTTGGGGTACCAGTTTCCCTCACTGCCATTTAAATTCTGTGGCATTTTGATGGATAAAGTCTGGCAAAACTCACCTCTTTCTGACGGTACTTAATGGCCAATTTGAGTCTCGCGAGATCATTTCCACTTTGTTCTTCTAGGAGACTGTTGTCATCACGGTAATTAAGAATGATTTCCAGCTCGCGGGAACTTCTTGTCTGATCCAGTAGGTCCTTAGCAAATTGTTTGCACTGTCGTGACAGCTCCTCATACTCTGACTTGAATTCATTTTCCACCTTACTCAGTTCCTGGAGCTCCCAACTTAACTGAAAGGCTGTGAGAAAAGGGTCTTCACTGGACAGGGCGATGAGAGAGGGGCTGGCTAGGGCCTTGTAGATGTTGAGTCTGGAGCGGGAGTGGCGGAGACTGTCCACATCCGAGCTGGACACGCATTCGACGCAGTTACAGCGGACCTCGTGGGGTCTGGGCACCGAGACGCCTTTCTGAACCAAAAGTTTTATTATCTCGTAATTATTTGTATGGGCTGCCAAAATGATGGGTGTAATGTCCGGAGTGAATTCAGAGAACTGCTTATCAAGGAGTATGGGAGGCACCTAGAAAAAAGAAAGCAGAGTTCGTGAGTAGTAACGCATTTGCTCAAGCCTGTGAATTTAAACAACACGCTATAGCAATGTTGAACAAGATTCGTAAGTCTTTTGTCAGGTTTTTGGTTTTTTTGCAGGAGAGTTAGGGCTTTTTTCCCCTCAAAAGACAATAGAAAATTAAACAAAAACTAGCTCTGCAATAGAATGACACATTATTCTTTGTTCAATCCGAATTGTGACATTACATGATATCTTAAACTCAGTGCCTATGGAAACGCTTTGATAAAAGACTTTCTTGCTCCCAACTTATTTTCTGGCTGACAATCTTTGCTTTTCTTCCCCAGTGATATGGGCTCCATAAATAATAAGAAAGACGCTACAAAATAGTTAATGATTTGTTTTAAACCCAAGATCTTCCTCTGCAATAGAAGGTTTTAAATTCTTCAGTCAGGTTTTTGCTTGTTTGTTTGTGTTTTATCTTCTGCAGTCCTAAGATCCACCCTGCAATTACAGGTGGCAGTGGAACGCAAGAGTGCTAGCCCCTCTGCTTTCTGTTTTCATCCATTCCTTTATGGTATATTTTCCAGATGACAAGAGGTGCCCCATTCTAACATCGCTGTTGTTAGAAATAAATGCTTCCTGTGGAAGAACCTTAAAAACATTATGCTAAGTGAAAGAAGCCAGTCACGAAAGATCACATATTGTATGATTCCATTTTTATAAAATATGCAAAATAGGCAAATCTGTATACGGAGAAAGTAGTGATTGCCTAGGCTTGGGGGTAATGGAAGGGATGGGAGGTGACTGCTAAAGGACACAAAGTTTCTTTTGAGGGTGATAAAAATGTTCTAATATTGTAGTTATGGTTGCACAACCCTGTGAATATACTAAAAATCACCGAATAGTATACTTTCAGTGGGTGAATGTTATGGTATGTGAACTATATCGCAATAAAGCTATTAAAAAAGAAAAAGATAAGAAAGAAATGCTTCCCAATGAATCAGGTCACCAATGCACTTACGAACAATTTCCTTTGGGTTGTACTCTAGGAATGGTAATGACAAAAATAATTTAATAGGCACTATTTAGTAGGCCTAAAGCACATCCACCCTCACTATTCATTATTCACACTTTATAGACATGGTCTCTCGGTGAGTAAGTGGGAATCCTGCTATTTGAACCTAGGTCCATCTGTCTGACACCCAGGCCTGTACGTACTGCACTACACCCTGCTGCTTTACAATTTTTGGTTTAGTATTTCTTCCTGCTGGTGCAAAGTCATAGAGGCCTCTATGAAAATAAATGCTACATAAGGACAAGTTAAACAGGCATGGCAGAAAAAGTGATGACACGTCACATTAAAATATGCTGCTGGTCAAATATGATTAAAACCACAGAAGGATCAAAAGAAACAACTTTGTAGAGAAAAACGAAAGTCATAGGAAACTTCAGTAGCACTACTTTTAAGTAGAGGTGTTATCTTTATATGAGAATAATTAAACTCAAATGCTTTTAATTCATCTGGCCATTTTGAATATCCATTTATTTCATAAGACACACACACTATATATATATACATATTTTTAAGATATTCAGTATTTTATTTAATTTTTTAGAAGACAATTTATGTATTTCCCCCACCCCTTCCTTTAAGTTAGTGTGACAATTTTCCATAATAAACGACTTAAAGGAAGCTTTGGTCAAGAATGGAATGAAATAGCAAAACAAAACTCAAAAAAACCCCAAATCACTACTACTTTTTAAAAAACCCCATCACTTTCACCAGTTATATTCAAACAAAACACATAAACTATATATACTTAACAGACAGCAGTCTGCTGGGACTCTGACAGGTCAGCCCAGCAGGCACACGTGATTGTTTATCCAGGTCCCAGAGGGTAAGGAAGCATTGCATTGAAAAATAACAGTAAAACAAAAACACTTAAACAATTGCCTGTTATTGAGTGCTAATTACACACCTGAATCAAGTATTACATGGAGTCGGAAAATTGGGGGTTTTCTTGTTCTTCCATCACTTCTAAGTTTAGTAATTGGCATTCTTCTGTATGTACAACTTTGCTCTCTTCTCCTCTTAATTATTGAGTATTACTAATGAACCCATAGATTCTTCCTTTATTTTATTCAATATATTTTGATTCATTGCAATAATTATTCATTTTGAACTTGTTATTGAGGTACAGCATACACACATACAGTAAAATGCACAGAGATCAGTGTACATCTTGAAACCTTTTTTAAAACGTGAACACACCTGTGTGACAAGACACAGACAAAAATCTAGATGAGGACTTCCCTGGTAGTGCAGTGGTTAAGAATCTGCATGCCAATGCAGGGGACACGGGTTTGAGCCCTGGTCCGGGAAGATCCCACATGCCCCAGAGCAACTAAGCCCGTGCACCACAACTACTGAGCCCGCATGCCACAACTACTGAAGCCTGCGTGCCTAGAGCCGGTGGTCCACACAAGAGAAGCCATCGCAATGAGAAGAAGCCCATGCACCACAACAAAGGGTAGCCCCCGCTTGCTGCAACTAGAGAAAGCCCACGCGCAGCAACGTAGACCCAATGCAGCCAAAAATAAAATAAATAAATTTATAAAAAATAAATCTAGAAGAGTGCCTGCACCCCAGGGACCTCCCTCTTGTCACCTCCCAGTCATTCCATTTTGTAATCACAAATCTAACTGCTGTCACCACAGATTACTTTCACATACTTTTTAACTTTATATAAACAAATTAAAGTATGTACTTTTTATGTCTAGCTTTCTCCATTCCACATTAGCTCTTTGGAATATATTCATATTGTTAGTAGCAATCGTTTTTGTTACTTCAATTCTGCATAATATTCTGGTTTATGAATATAGCACAATTTATTTACCATTCTATTTTTGATGATATTTCTGTGGTTTCCAGTCTGTGCCTATTCAGAATATTGCCCCTATGCACATTTTTGTCCATGTCTGTTGGTCTTGTATCTAGCAATGGAATTTCTGGGTCAAACAATTTTCTGAAGCAGTGATACCAATTTTCATGCCCACCACAAATTATACTTGGTATTCCCAGTTATTTGTCTCTCAATCTATCTATCCATCTATGTATTTACACCACTCAACTTGTTAAGCAATCATTGAATTGGATTATTCATTATTTATTATCAGGGTTGGGTATTGAATTTGTCTAAGGCCTTTTATACTTCTCTGAGGATAATCATAATTATTCTCCTTAGTCCTAAAAATATGGTGCGTGTGCACACAAGCCCACACACCTGAATACACACACACACAGTATAATACTATGCAAATGGTTTTAGCATAAAAAATTAGTAAATTCCCTAAGGAGAGTATGAATAAAGCAAAAGGGAAATGAATTTAGAGAAGACATTATTTTTACTTGGTAGAATTAGAAAAGGATTTTAGGAGGAATTTAAACTTAAGATTGGTTGGAACTAACAATGTAGAAAAGTTACAGGAAAAATGACAACAAGAAGAAAATAAAAAAGATGGATTCATAGCAAATACTTTCTTTAGAGTATGGGATAAATCATATAGAGATAAATAATCATAAAATGCCTCAGTGTAGATCAGGGCAAGATGAGGGAAGGTTTTGAATCGCATTATTTTGTAGACATTGGTGGAATCATACAAGAATTGAACCAGGAGAGTAATGGAGTAATTCCGAAGTATTAACATCACGCTAGCATATTTTGATTCTTGAATTAAGAGGCAGATGGGTAGAGGCAGATAACGGAGCCTGGTAACGAGTGCAGTCTGAATTAGGGTTGTAGCAAAGGAAAAGGAGAGGCTGTGCATATGACCCATCAAGCGATGCTGGGGGTGTGAGAGAGAACAAGCATGGAATAGAACAATTCGAAGCAAAGAGATCAGAAAATAAGAGAGGTCTAGTCCAGATGCCCGGAGATACCTTCCGGTTCAGATTTCACTTTCTTTAATGTCTACTTTTCTGGGAGGGAAAGCTGGTCAACAGAACTAAACAATTCAGAGTTCCATTACAGAATGGCCATGTGCTAATGGCAAAATCTTGCCCTGAAAGGGGACTTTCAGAGAAGTCCTGAATCAAATAAGGGCCAATGAGCTTTCCCCTCTCTTCGGTCTGTTAGCTGGCTATGAATAACAACTGATAAAAGGCCACTTCTTACTGATGAGAAGTGCCACCCACACGACCTCTTGCCTTGGAAGATGGTGACATTGAAGACAGGAAGAGGGCAGCAAGCTGAGAGACTGCTGTTTGCTGAGCTCCCGCAGCTGAGAAATTTATCTGTTGAGTAGCCACTTTGCTATCTACTAAATACTCAGAAATTTAAAGAAGTCTAAAATATAAGGCATTTGATCTCAGAAACATTTAGGAAATGCAGAAAATGGGCTTGCTCCCTCTTTTTCATGCTTCATTCACCAGTCTATTTTCTGTCTCCATCCCGTGCTTCGCTTTATTCAATATCTTCAATATGCAACTCTCCCTCTTTCCTTCTGTGGTGTCAACGTTACAAGTGAAAAGCATATTTTTCTTTTTTTTTCTTTTTTTTTTTGGCGGTACGCGGGCCTCTCACTGCTGTGGCCTCTCCCGTTGCGGAGCACAGGCTCCGGATGCGCAGGCTCAGCGGCCATGGCTCACGGGCCCAGCCGCTCCACGGCACGTGCGATCTTCCCGGACCGGGGCACGAACCCCTATCCCCTGCATCGGCAGACGGACTCTCAACCACTGCACCACCAGGGAAGCCCGAAAAGCATATTTTTCTAGCATTAAAATAAATAAATAGGTCACTAGAAGTGCTTGGTAGCTATTACCTAAAAATAGTTTTGATAGAAATACTGTATTTTTCCAAATTTTTCAAATTTGCCATTTGGCATATTTAAGGATAGATATAAAGATCATGAGGATAACCCTGTAGATAAAAATCACACTATGCTTGACTTATTTTAGCTGAAGTAAACTCTACAGACATAAAAACACTACTCCCAGGCAAACATACATGCATGAAAATGTATACTCACATTACTCGTAAACAAACAACACACTCCACCGTTTAACAAATTCCAACTGATTATACAGTTGACCCAGTAATCTACAACTAAGTAGAAGAGGCAGTTAAAAGAGGATCTGGAAACCAAATTCATGTCCCTGTTTCTTATGTTGTGTAGCCGGAAGTTTGCTCTGGCTTTTCTTCTGTCTAAGATTTATGAATGAGTATTTGTTCAACGTCTTTTTCTCAGGCTTATCATAACATTAGTTACATTATTAACTGAATCATTTTCATGTCACACAGCATTCACAATGACTGACCTACACATAAGCTAATTAACACCCATTAATCAGTTTAAGTGATTAACTATTAACCCATAAACTGCTAGCTTTTCTCAAATTCAACCAAATGCTTTACCTTGAAATCACTCGGCACCAGTCTGAGGCATATGTGACATCTTACCCAAATATAGAAATGTCTCTTTGTGACTAACATATACATTTTTGAACTATTAATCCTGAAGTATACATTTCTAGAAGAGAAATTCATCCTGGAGTGACATTCAACCAATTTAAAAGAATTCATTCCCTTGCATTCAGCATTTATTAAACTGGGTTGTATAAACTGAGTAAAAGAAATTTACTTATATAATATTATTTGATGTATCCTAAATTATTGAGACTAAACAGATCCATATTCTAATCTGGCTGTTCTCAATTAGTTATATTATCTTGTGAAAGTCCCTTAATATTTCTGTTATATGAAAGAGGTTATGAAATTTCTATGACTCAAAAACTATTTTTATACTCCAGTTGATAGCACAGTAAGTGAAAATTTATGAGAATTTTTTTTCAAGTACTTCAATAAAAATTTGTTAATATCTTCAGTTTCATCCTGCTTTTTAACTTTGTTTTTATATAATGTATTGAAACCTACATTTTTTGAAACTCAGGATTATGAATATCAAATTTACCTCTCTCAATCACCCAGACTACCTTCTAATTCAAACCAACATAAGGGAGTTTCAACTTAGAGTTATATTTAAAACAATTTAACATCAGTTATTTAGAACTTGAAATTTTCATAAATATGCATATACACACACATACATATATACTCATACATGAACTTTTACAAAAATCCAAAACATGGGGAAAATACAATATTATGTTCTGAATAGGAAGACCTAATATCTTAATTATGTCGATTGTCTCAAAATAAATATGTGCATTTTATTCAGAATCTTTTTTACTTACGTTGTTTTGTTTATAACTTTATAAAACTATTGTATTAGTTAATATGGAGGAATACATAACCAAGTGTTTCAAAAATTATGATATGAAGGCTATGATCCAAGAAAATATAGCAAGAAATACGGGATCAGTTGAATAGAATTTTGACCAGAATTACTTCTTCTTTTTTTAAAAAAAATTAATTTATTTATTTTTGGCTGCTTTGGGTCTTCGTTGCTGCACGTGGGCTTTCTCTAGTTACAGCGAGCAGGGACTACTCTTCGTTTTGGTGCGCGGGCTTCTCACTGTGGTGGCTTCTCTTGTTGTGGAGCACAGGCTCAGTAGTTATGGTGCACAGGCTTAGTTGCTCCGCAGCATGTGGGATCTTCCCCGACCAGGGCTCGAACCCATGTCCCCTGTATTGACAGGCAGATTCTTAACCACTGTGCCACCAGGGAAGTCCCCAGAATTACTTCTTATTTTATATGGGAACTTGATATGTGAAAAAAAGTTTCTATTCAATTGGAAATAGTGGTTCATTTATTGAAACAATTTTCTACCCCAAACAAACAAACTTAGTGCATATCTCATTTCATAACAATAAATTTGAGATGGAGTAAATATTTAAATGTAAAAACAGAAAGCAACACAAGTTCAGAAAAACAATTTTAAAAAATAGTTCTATAGCCCAAGGGTTGGGGAGAACTCTTAAAGCAAGATTGGAAACACAGAATATGGAAAACTACATATTTGGTTTTACAGTTCTCAAGTAGAATGACCCAAGATTTTCACAGAAGAAAATCAAAACAAAACGAATGAACAAACATAACAAAACAGAAACAGAGTCACAGATACCAAAAGTATGAACAAGTGGTTGCCAGAGGCAAGAGGGTCAGGGGTAAGTGAAATTGGTGAGGGAAATTGAGAGGCACAAATATAATATACGTTACGAAATAAATGAATCACGGGGATGAAATGTACAGCATGGGGAATACAGTCAATAATAATGTAGTAGCTTTGTATGGTGACAGATGGTAACTAGACTTATCACGGTCATCAGTTTATAATGTTAGAAACATCCGTCACTATGTTGTGAACCAAGAACTAACATAAGGTTGTAGGTCAATTATACTTAAAAACAAACAAACAAAACCCAACAACAAACCTATGGAAAAAGAGATCAGATTTATTGTTACCAGAGGTAGGGGTTAGGGGGAGGGGGAAATAGATTAAGGCAGTCAAAAGGTACAACCTTCCAGTTACAAGATAAATAAGTACTAGCGATGTAATGTACAACATGATAAATATAATTGTCACTGTTGCATGTTATATATGAAAGTTGTTAAGAGAGCAAATCCTAAGAACTGTCATCGCAAGGAAGAATATTTTCTTCTTTTATTTTGTGTCTGTATGAGATGATGGACTGTGATCATCATTTCACGATTATGTAAGTCAAATAATTATGCTAAATGTTAATCATAAACGTATACGGTGCTGTATGTCAATTTTATCTCAATAAAACTGGAAGAAAAAAAGGTCAGAAACATGAATGATCTTTCTCATTAATAGACAGGGAAAGAAAATATAAAATAATAATGAACTACAATTATTTTGCCAAATTTAAGGAGCTGATGCATCCACATTCATCAAAAGCAAGAGGAATGCAAATTATAACAGCCTTGCTGGAACGTTTCTGGCACTTACATAAATTCTAAGCACCATAGTGTTTGTTAGGGAACCCTCCCTACAGAAAATCAGGCACCTTGAGACTATGTATTTATATCATCATTGTTTGTCATGATAGAAACTTGGGTATCACCTGAATGTTTTTCAAAAGAGAAAGGTTGAACAAATTGTGGAATATCTCTACACGAAACATTATGATGCTATTGAGTATTTGAACTTGAATGCATGCTGTAGGTATCAATTTGGAGGGTTGCCCCTGAGGTCTCATTTTGCCCTGTTGGAGAGGTGTAGCATAGGTATTTACATAAAGGCTCCTTATTTTAGGTTCTTTAAACATTAGTTAACTTTATATCAGAGACTGTGCTCGGTACTACCTAATTATATCTTAACTACTTTATTTGATACACAAAGACCTCTATAATCATGTCCCACCCTGTGTATTCAAATCTAAATTGTACTCCACCCTGACAGGCATCCCATGGCCCAATCATTTCAGTGTCAAACTTTCCATTCATAGTTTTCTTGTTGACTTCTGCCTATTCCCTCCCACTTACCAAATTCTACCAAACCTTCAAGACCCAACTCAAACCTTATGATTTCTATGATGCCCTTTAGTAAAACTGAACTGTCATTAACCTGGCATTTTTTTCTTCAAATGGAGGCAGGCAAAAGGGAAGGTGCTGTTATTAGCTTTTTACAAGAAGAGATAAATATCAATTTTTTAAAAGAGGAGTTTGTAAAAAAATAAAATAAAAAGAGGAGTTTGTGGGAAAAGTGAAGAATGAGAGTGCAGATTATACAATTGATGATTCTCTTATCTCCTTTAAGTGCGCTCACACAAACTATTTATAATAACTTTACTCAAGCTTTGGTCAGTGATACATCCAGTATATAAATATAAATAATGTAACATTAATAACTATTTCTACTTTCTTAAAGTTAATATTCATTTTAAATTGCATTGATTATATATTTTTATGGTAAGCCTATTTCAAGTCTACTTTGAATTAAAAATACCAGCAAATAGATATAGTTTGTATTGATTTAAATAGGTGTAGGACACACATAGTGAATATACTTCTACAATAACTTGGGTAACAGATTTATTTTAGAACTATGAAGCACACTTGAACCAAATGAACAAGGATCTGGCAAAAATCATTTCAACTCAGTGACACTGTTAATACAAATATGCCTGGAGTCTGATTACAGTGACACAAGTACCAACTAAGGTGTATGAAGCACTTATCATGTGCCGTGCCCCGTGCTAGGAGCTTTTCATGCCACATCTTAGTTAATCTTCAAAATCATTTTTGGAATTAGGTGTCACTGTAATCCTCTTTTGACAAATAGAATAGGCCTTAGAGAATTGCAATAGTTTGCCCATGGTCACACAGAAATCCATGCAGCTTGACTCCTGGGTCTAAATTCTTCATCAATAAACTATATGTCTTGTAAGTAAGGCAGCTGTGAGGTCCTGGAAATAGCTCAGGCATCAGGAGTGAGCATTCCATCCTGCCTCAACCATTTTCAGTTGTGTGAGAATGACAAAGCCAGTTAACTTCTCCACATTTCCAGTTTCCCATTTTGAAATCTGGACATTCATTCAAGATATTTCTCCTTGTGGAATAAGAACTGGAGAAATATATATCAAAGGCTTCTCAAAGTTAATACACACAGGGCTGCAGTGAAGATTTCATGTTGCAGGGCAACATGAAAGCATGTGGTATCTACAAATCACTAAATAACAGGAAGGGACTAGTGTTATGTGGCAAGCCAGAGATTGTTAGGAGAAAGCATAAAACAGTCTTGTTCAGTTTTGCCAGATTGATTTGCTTCTCCTCACATAAACACAACCCCAGTTATAGTGCTTGATTCATCTGAAAAGTAGGACAATTATTTCCTGGTGGGCCAGTTTCGTCAGTGTAGATGTCAAAGCTTGGAACATGTACTTTTCATGACTGAAAATTTAAACTGTGTATCTCCTAAAATGGCATAGACTCTGTTGTATACTGCTATAGATATACCATAAATAATAGCTATTAAATATCATTTGCATCTTGGATAAAGAACTGGAGAAATCTATTTCGACTCCTAGGGCGACATCAAACAAATAGCAACTTTAAATCACCACCAGCTTTGGCTAGGTTTAATCACTAAAATAATGAGAGGATTGCTATCACTGACTCCCAGATTGTTTAGTTCACAGACATCACTTTTATTTTTAAAACTCTCTCTCGGGCTTCCCTGGTGGCGCAGTGGTTGAGAGTCCGCCTGCCGATGCAGGGGACGCGGGTTCGTGCCCCGGTCCGGGAAGATCCCACATGCCGCGGAGCCTGCGCGTCTGGAGCCTGTGCTCCGCATACGGGAGAGGCCAAAACAGCGACAGCCCCGCATACCAAAAAAAAAAAAAAAAAAAAAACAAAAAAACAACTCTCTCTCTCTTTATATCTGTTACATTGAAGGAAAATCTATTAAATGATATCCAAGTGAAATCTTTTATTGGTAAAGAACGTAGCTCAACGGGCCAAGTGTATACTTAATTGTATAAGAATTACACAAATTCTGATCAGAGATTCTAATCTTAGTTTCACTTGACAGTGTTTATCACGGTCCCTTTTTTTTGAAAGTCACCAGTCCTTTGACTTCCATAACTGGGTAGTGTATTGACTCAAATCCTGGCTGTCCCACTAATGGTTTGTAGCTTTGGAAACATTATTTAACCCCCTAAACTTCAATTTTCTCATCTATAAAATGGAGATTATTATAGTCTTTACCTCATAGGGTTTTTTTAAGGATTCAAAAAGAAATACAGAATAATAATTAATATGAAAGTGTTTTGTATCAGTACATAATGTTTGATAAAACAAAATCTAGTGTAATTACTATAATTATCTTCAGTATCATCATCATTTTCTCTGGTTGCTTTTTCTCAGTCTCACTCACTGGGGACCCTTCTCCTATTCATCCCTTGAACACTGTTTCTTTAGGGATCAAACTTAAGCCCAGTGTTCTTCTCATTCGGCATATATGTACTCCCTGAAGGTTGGCTGTTTTTATGTTAATGATAGTCTATATGTGTCAATATTTATTCTTCCAGCCTCCAGCTATTCAGTAATACTTTGCGGCACCCATTTTATTCCAGTCACTCTTCAAAGTTTGGGGAATACAGCAGTGAACAGAGCAGACAAAATCCTCACCTTTATTCTAATTGCATTCTAGAAAGAGAGGGGAGGGAAAGACACCACATGAATGAACAAGTGGATGCAAAAATCAATGAATGAAGAAATCTCAAACAGTAAAGGCCATGGAGAAAAGTACAGTGGAGTAAGAGGAAATAAAGTGTGTCAGAGGCAAGGAGAGGCTACTGCCCTACGTAGGGTGACAGGGAAGTCTTACTACTATAAAGACATTCGAATAGAAGGCTGAGGAAATTTAGAGAGCAAGCTAAGCTACATCTAAGGGCAGAGCATTCCTGGAAGAGAGAGCAGCAAGTGCGAAGACCCTGAAGCATGAGTATAATTAGAGTTTTTGGCCAATTTAATGGAAGGACAGTTTTCTAGATTAATGGTTCATGCCATGACTTGCATAAACTTTCTAATTATTTATAATACTATGTAGATTACATTTTGGTTTTATGTAGACAAATTAGCTGAACATGTTTTTTATTTCTTCTAGTCTTTATATCTTTTATTTTTACTTCTTTTTTGGTTATTCAAAATAGAACCTCCAGTAGAGTGTTGTATGGAAGATCAATATTGAGAATCTTTATTTTGTTATTGATAGTAACATGAATGTTTTTAATATTTCACTATTCAGAATAATATAAGATGTAGGATTTGGGTAGACTCAATCAAGTTAAGGAAAGTTTTTTGTCTATTTCCTTCTTGGCTTGCTTAGTTGGTTGTTTTTTTTTTTTCTTAACATGCAAGGATAAACATTTTATCAAACGCTTTATTTTTTTGGCGTCTAGTGAGATAATCATGCATTTCCTTCTCCTTTACCTGTCAAAGTAGCGAATTACATTAATAGATTTTTCTAATAATTGCTTTAGATTTTGCATTGAATTTTTGATGGACCATAATTTTCCTTTCTCACACTGTCCTCTTCTGATTTTGATGCCAAGGCTGTATCAGTTTCATAAAATTAGAAATGTTTGTGAAAGATGGGAATAATATGTTCCTTGAATGGTAGATCTCACCTGCTTTTCTTCATTGTTATTTAAAAGTATATTTATTTACCTTTTTTTAATCAATCGTATTTATTTCAAATATTTTCCATGTTTTAGGTTTTATGCAAATTTTTATTATGAAGATTGTTAATGTTATTTTCACCTCAACAAATTTATCAGTCTTTCTTTCCCCTAATATTGCTCTGTGTAGCCCAGACATTCATTCATGAAAATAGGTCACCAATCTTTGAGAATGAAAGCCATGTGTATAGGGTTTTGTATAAGCTAAATATCTGCTTTACTTTTAAGCTGAGACAGTCTGTCCACATGAAAACCCCTAACCCTTGCTAAAGAGATTTAGTATTTGCATCATATTTTTAAATTAATTATAATGCTATTTATTTAATCCATATGGAATTCAGTTGTCATTTGATATTTATTTATCCCGTGATAGATTTTAAAACTTTAAAATATTATTGTGATGACTGTGCAATATTTCAATTAAAAATACACCGTAATTTACTTAATCACCTCCATTTTGAATACATGAAAGAGTGGTTAAATATGAATACCCTTTTCTTTGGTTTTGCTAAACATCACTAAGTTGCTTTTCCAAAAGGATTTAGTTCCAACAAAAATAAAGGGTGCTAGTTTCACTATATAGATGAGGCATAAAATTCAGAAGATTGCATAATTGCCTTATTGTCCTTTGTTGATTTATCAGTCAGCATTAAATAGAATTATTTTTATTAATTTTTGTCTTATGTTTTATGAATTCCTTTCTCAATTTTTGATTTTATGATTTTATTTTAAACACACAAAGGAACACACACTGTTAAATTATTATAGAGCTAATTTTGAAATAAAACAGATCTTTCAGAGGTTAAAAATCACACCAAGGTAAACCTTCATTTTTTCTGTTTTATATTTTTCTTCATAGATTTGTTTAAACTGTGCTGCACATGGTTAATGTAGATTTACATGAATGAATAAAAGTTGATATAATTATGTCAAGTCCTGTGACTTGAGGTTCCAATCAAGGCTCCATGGAGTAAGAGATCTTACCTTACGTTAAATTTAAACAAATATTATCAAGCTTGCCTGTAATTTTCAAGTGCCCTGAGACTCTTAGGACGATAGGAAATATAGCACTAGATTTTGTCTGCCAAATTGAATGGAGCATGTGTGGCAGGAATGTAGGGACAAAAGACATGAATCCTCACATCTTAATCCACTCTGATTGAAGAACACTCAAAATATGGGGAATGTGGAAGTATAGGAACAAGGTCTCATCAATCCAGTACAGCAAAGTCCCATTGCATGTTGTTGTTAGTACTTCAATTTCTTTAAAACATCTAGACTTCAAGTGGAAAACTCACTCTAAGAGCTTTTATCTGTCACAGCACCTATTAAACAGAGAAGATATAAGAAGAATTTCATATGGATGCTTTTCTGGCAGTGACACATGCAGCAGAATTACATCGATAGTGTATCCTAATGGAAAAACATGCTGATCCCAAAGGCCATGAATGAGGAGATGCAAATTGAAAGTATGCAACCAGCAGTTGAGGCTAAGAAGATATTAGAGGCTACAAGTTAGTAAGGCTGTGCTGGGTAGTATTCTGAATGTCTGGCTATTATGAAGTGGGTGTGAGGTTGGATCAGTTACCTTGAAAGGAGCAGAGGAGATAAAGCTGAGTTGTCAGGTGACCTTGGCTCATCCACTGACTATCAGTGTGGCCTCCAGCACATCATTCACCAGCTTCACTTTTAGCGATAACAGCATTGCCTGTTTACCCACAGGATCAAGCCACCTTAATATGATGAAAGAACTTTGACAGAGTTGGAGTGATTCATAAATGTAAGGAGGAGAAAGTACCCTTTGCTTTTATGATATTAAAAATGAAAACAGACAATTATTACAATTGTGGCTTTTTTTCTATTAATAATGGGAAATCAAATTTAAGAATACTAAATAAAATTTTAGATTTCATTTATGAACCCTAAAAGAATGGGCCTGTTGAATGGGTATAAGATTCCTAAATTTTATATCCCTTTCATTAATTACTATAATGGTAACAACTCTGTATTTATGCCTAACCTGGCCATAGCTTTAATAACTTCTTTCTCGTTCACTACCTTTTCCTGTTGTGATGTGCAGGTGCATTACGATCTTTTTTTTTTTTTTTTTTTGGCGGTACGCGGGCCTCTCACTGTTGTGGCCTCTCCCGTTGCGGAGCACAGGCTCCGGACGCGCAGGCTCAGCGGCCATGGCCCACGGGCCCAGCCGCTCCGCGGCATGTGGGATCTTCCCGAACCGGGGCACGAACCCGCGTCCCCTGCATCGGCAGGCGGACTCTCAACCACTGCGCCACCAGGGAAGCCCCACATTACGATCTTTAAGACAAGCATTCACTTTTTCCTATTACAAAAGCTATATACCCTTATTGCCTAAAGATTTTTAAAATATCAAAAGTACAAAAGGAAAAGCAAAATTCCCCGTAAATCCCACTACCCAGAGATATACATTGTCTTTCTCTCACCCAGATATACATGCTTTCTCTTTCTCTCTCTCTCTCTCTCTCTCTCAATATCTACAAAATTGGTAGCGTGCTTTATATTTTTCTACCAGTCGCAGGCTTTTATGGAAATACTGCAGTTACTTCAAGGAAGTTTGCATGCTCCACGTGGAACTTTAACTTTTTAAGATGAGGTGAGGCTTCTCAGAACGCAATACTTCACTTACCATCATAACACAGCATTGTGGTGAAATAGAGACCCAACTTCAAGAACCATATATTCCCAGAACAGTTTATAATGGAGGTATTAATAATTTTGTTTTCATTCTGAGTATGATCTAAATCAGAAGTGCTACCTTGACGTTTGATTTTATCTTTCCAGATTGTTCCTTGCCTGCTTTATTTTCATGAGTGATGATGGGGGTTTTTAATCTGTCATGTTCATCCATCTATTCAGCAAACTGTTACTTAACACCTAGGATGTGTGTAGTATTATGTAGCCAGGAGAAGAAAAGAGGACTAACATGTTATTTGGTGTGAAGAGTAAAATCTGCCTAAGGAATAGGCTGGCATTCATAAGTTTGAGAAGAAAATGAACTACAAAGACCATCACAGTATATATAACAGGGTGAAAAAGATTTTGTTTCTTAAAGACCCAAAATACAACAACCACGGCTAATTAAAGTTTTTACATTTATATATTAGTAATCACATGAGGGAAAAATTAAAGGTAAAAAGGCTTCATTAAGAAGAATGAAATAATGCCATTTGCAGCAACATGGATGGACTTGGCGATAATCATATTAAGTGAAGTAAGTCAGACAGAGGAAGACAAATATCATATGATACCGCTTATATGCAGAATCTTAAAAAAATGATACAAATGAACTCACTTACAAAACAGAAACAGACTCACAGACTTAGAGAACTTACTTAATGAATACCGGGGGGTGGGGGGAAGGAGGGGGGAGGGATAGATTGGGAGTTTGGGATTGACTTGTACACACTGCTATATTTAAAATAGATAACCAACAAGGACGTACTGTGTAGCACAGGGACCTCTACTCAATATTCTGTAATAACCTAAATGGGAAAAGAATTTGAAAAAGAATAGATTTGTATAACTGAATCACTTTGCTATACACCTGAAACTAACACAACACTGTTAACCAACTATACTCCAATATAAAATAAAAATTTAAAAGAAAGAAGAAAAAGAAGAATTAGGAAGTTAATGTAAATGAGGATAACAGTATGATCCATCACTGTAACACAGTGTGTTATGTTGGTAAGTATCAAAGAAAGGCAAGGACACAAAAACAGTCTTTCAGGATAAAAACGTAGCTCTGAAACTAAGGAGGACTACGGAAATAACTTGTTTCACAAAACTTATCTTCTGAGATTGCATAAAAATAACTGAACTAATGCTTGGAAAAATTCGAGGATATGACAGTGTGAAACTAATGAAAAAAGACAGGTGCTAAGTCATGTCAGCCCCATAGCTGGACTTTCTCGGCAAAAGTAAAGTGATAGGCACTTAGTCCTCTGAATGGAATGATGGCTTTCCTCCGTCCACAGATAAGGAAAATATTACCTAGATTTTTGACTGGGGGCTGAGAAATACACATGTGAAGGGAAAGAATCATGTTTTTTTTTTCTTTCCTCCATTGAGTTTCTTTAGCTGTGAACTTGAATCTTGAGCTACAACAATGAAAGACTTCAGCAATTTACAAGTTGTGTAGCAACCAGCTAAGAGACTTCTTAACCTCCACTTTAGTGTGTCAAAAATATTTACCAGGATAGGTGGAGTAGCAACACGCTACTAGAAGAAGAAAACTTTGGGGATTAATTCCTTATCTCTCATGCCTCAGATAAAATATTCAGAAAAAGCTAAGTCCCAGGGAAAATCAAAACAGACTCTGACTACAGCACTAGTTATAGAATGAAAAATGACTTTCTCTGCCTCTTAAATTTTTGGATCAGATTTGTAAAGAATGGAATGTATCAGCATTATAGTGATCCCAAGATATTATTTTTGTCATTTTGCTATAGAATTAAGTAAAGAAGAAATCCAAAGAAGTATATCATGGTGGTTCATAAATTTTTGTTTACTTTTTCTTGGTAACATTTCATCTGAATTAGGTGACCTGTAAAAGATGCATTTGTACCAGGTAAAAATGGATAAATTTCATGGAAACTCGTGATGTTTATGGTGCCTTACAAAACCTCTGCTAATATGGTGGTGTGCGAAACTGTAATCTAATGAAATTAAAGGAAAATAATATAAAGTGGATGACTATTATTTCTGAGTTCATGCCAGATGTTTAAACTAATACTAATGTATTTTAAAAGGCCTCAAATATTCACCAGGTGGCAGTCTTTTCCTTAAGTGTGTTTAAAACAAATGATCTGCTTTCCCTCATCTTTATTAAAAGAAATGTGACTTAGGGCAGGAGATGTTTTGCTTTTTTTCTCATAATGTTGCATTGAAATGACCTGTTTCTTCTGAACACATACTCCCTAAATTATCCTTAAGGGAACCTGTTTATTCTTCCTTGAGATCATCTCTGATCACCCTCTTTTATCATGATTTTTCTTTTTCTTTCTCTGTATTCAGAATGAAACTACATTGTATCAGATGATTAACAACATGTTTAAATTATATGTATTTAGACTTCACTGTAGTCTTAGAAGCCTGGTCAATTTCCACTCTCCTAACTTCTCCACATGTCTGAGGTCACAGACAAGCTTCCTGGCTCCATCCAACCTCTCATCGATTCACAATCCTCCTGACCATTATGCAGATATTTGGGATGCCTTGCCTTTGAAATTTCATCACCGATATTCAGCAAGTTTGCCTCCTGTGGCCTGCATCAGTGTATTTGAAATCTAATCACGACAACTTAGAATCATGATGCAAATGTCAATCTTTAGACATTGATCAAATTAGCATAGTTGGTTCTGAAATGAATGAATGATGATAATGATAATAATAGCAACAACACGAAATCAAATGTAAATACACTAGGCGTTCACTTTACATGAAGTATTTCAAATTTCTAATTCTCATCAGAACTGTGAGAAATAGCCATTACCGTTTTCCGTTTTGAGTTAAATAATCACCACTGGGTCATGCAGATAGTAAGGGGTGGAGCTAAGACTTGGATTCCTATCTGTCTGATTCCAAACCTAATCTTTTTCCACCAGGAAACATTTCCTGTTACCCAAAACTAAACCTTGAAACATTTATTTATATCTGTATTCTTTCCTTGTGCTACAAAATGTTTAAGGCTGGAATTAAAGTAATGTTTATGGTAAATATTTCTATTTGATTCTAGGCAAAAAAGTGAATTTTAATCTTGGCTCAAGAATGAATAATCTCAGTAATCTTTGGCAAGTTTCCTGAACTTCTCTAAATTTCACTTTCTTCATATCTCTAAGGTAATGGTTCCAGGAGTCTGTGTGTGTGTGTGTGTGTGTGTGTGTGTGTGTGTGTGTGTTTGTGTGGGGGGGGGAGTGAAGCAGGAGGAGGGGGGAAGGGGGAGAGGGATGTAGGGTCAGTATGATATCAAACTGCTCTCTGATTTCACAAAGTTAAACTTGAGGTTTTGCTTTTAAGTTGAGAGAACCAGGCAGTGTAGACTTGGGTTAAGGAGAACATGGTATAGTAACGTAAAAGTCATCCAAAATAGGTGCTAGAACATATGATTTAATGAACACCACCTGCAAGTCAAACATTAAGTTTAGGCTGAAAAGCACTAAATAGAATATACTTGAAATGTCTTTCCTAAAGCTGGTAATTTAAGGCTCGACCAAAATAATCAAAGGCCCCTCAGATGTTAAAAAAGATTAATGGGCTCTGATACTCTAGGATAAAGTATGCAAGAGAAGTATGTTTAGCAACATTTAATATATATTTAATTTACCCAATAAATTTTTTTTAATTTTAAGCATTTCATTGCTAAAGCTAATAGTTATATGTGTGCAAAGCAAATATATTTCATACTGATTCCATTTAGGGTGAAGTGTATGCTTTATATATATTATTCTGTACAAAAATTCTTCTCATAGGTCAACATATTACACTTTCCCAAATCTACTGAATACTTTTTATACACTTCTATCATTTCACAGAAATATGATGGTCCTGGTCTCTTTCTTTTACTGATGTTAAGTTTCTTGAATTTTTGTGTCTTGTATAATCTAATATGGATAATTCTTAGACATTAAGCACTAGTCCCCTATTCCCACAAAAATATTAATGTAAATACAAATGGAAAATCAATATAGTATAAAAAGCAAAATGGATGAGTATACATTTTATATATTGTTACTTTTATTTATCTTGAAGTTGCAATTGATTGCTAGATTAGATTCCTTGAGGTCAAGTCTACTATGTGATCATATTTGAACACTATCTTGGTCACAGTAGGCAACCAAGGAAATGTTAAAGATAGTAGAATAAAGAGAAGAAATGAGAAAACACATGATTCCTTTACTGACGATTTGTTCACCCAAACCATTCTCTAGGAGACTTCTGTCTCTTCATCTTGAGTTGTTCTCTTTGCTGCTCTGCTCCAGTGGACTTGAAGGAGCAGAAGCCAGTGATTCTATACTAAGAATAACATAGTGATTCTAAATTTGCTGGGTCTGTCAATGTGGATGATGACATAAATAACCAGTTTCTCCAAGATAAATGCGCCTGTCCCTAAATATACATAAAGATATGTATATAGATAGAGACACGTATTCTTCTCTGATTTAAAAATAATATATGTTCATTTTAGAGATTTTAGGAAGGACAGAAAAGCACAAGAAAGAAAAGCATGCACTTTATCCCAATACCCAGATCACTAATGGTAACATTTTACCATGCATTTGTGACAGGCCTCCAATGGCGTCTAATGACCTTCACCTCCTGGTATTCATGCCCTTCCATACTGAATCAGGCTGATCGGTGTGAGCATGAAAATCATTTGAAAGTGAAAAAAAAGAGAATAATATAGTGATTCGATATTGCCCGTGATTGGCACAGATAGTAAACACTGTATGTGTGTTTGTCCCAGATAACCTTTAGAATCTCTTCCAAACCTAAGAAACTACCTATGATTTTAAGAAGAGCAGCTCGATTTTCCATTATTTTTATTATGAAGGGGGGTGTGTGCCTGCACAAGCCTGTGTGCGTGCATACGTGTGTGTGTAGACATATTTGTGTGTATCTGTGTGTGTATATGCATATGTGTGTCCCTCGGTATCTGTAGGGGATTGGTTCCAGGACCCCTGCCCTGGATTCCAAAATCCGAGGATGCTCAAGTCAGTTATATAAAATGGCAGAGTATTTGCATATAACCTATGCACATCCTCCTATATACTTTAAATCATCTCTAGATGACTTTTAATACCTAATATAATGTAAATGCTATGTAAATGGTTGTAAATACAATGTAAATTCTATGTAAATAGTTGCCAGTGCAAGGCCAATTTAAGTTTTGCTTTTGGGAACTTTCTGGAATTTGTGGGGGGGAATATTTTCCATCTGCCATTGGATAAATCCAAGGATGATGCAGAACCCACAGATACGGAGGGTGTACACACACACACACACACACACACACACACACACACACACATATACCTGTTGGTATTGTGAGGTTGACAAAGTAGAGGAAAGTGATACATATTTACATACTTTCAACATAATATTCTAAGAGGTGTGAAGAGGTGCACAGGATATGATGGTCACAAAGAGAGATGTTTAATTTGATCAGGGCTTCATAACTGATCTCACACATAAATAGGAAAAGGATTTGTGTTGTCTGCAAAATAGTCTCCTCCAGTCTGGGAGGGTGGGTCTATCTCTGCAGAGTCTCAGCCGTCAGGTCCTCTCTGAGTTCCTCAACCTCTGTGTCAGACCCAACCACAGGACAATATTGAAATGCACATGGCTTGACCTGTAATCACCTCCCTCTTCCTAGCATTTTCTCAGTGTGCCACCAGCGTGTCCTTATCGCTGCCAATTGTTTCCTACAAGAATCTAGGAGAAATCGAGGGAATCAGATAACCAGTTTTGTTAAATGAGTCAGAGTAGCATTGGCATATATACACTACCAATTGTAAAATAGATAGCTAGTGGGAAGCAGCCGCATAGCACAGGGAGATCACCTCGGTGCTTTGTGACCACCTAGAGGGGTGGGATAGGGAGGGTGGGAGGTAGGGAGACGCAAGAGGGAAGAGATATGGGAACATATGTGTATGTATAACTGATTCACTTTGTTATACAGCAGAAACTAACACAACATTGTAAAGCAATTATACTCCAATAAAGATGTTAAATAAAAAAATAAAATAAATAAAAATAAAGTTTCACATATCTGAAAAAAAAAATAAAGTACTAAAAGGTTTGGTCAGTAGCCTCTGGCTGAAGGAATTTCAGGATGATCCCCGAGAGTCAAGGACCTGGAGAGGTCTTTCTGTGCTGCTCTAGGACCAAGTTTTACTCCTAGGAGGCGGCATGTTCTGAAGGGCTGAGAGTGCCAGACATCTCATGGCCAAAGTAACCAGGCAGTTTGACAAAGGAAGAGTAAAGTCCATGAAAACAGAGAAGCCTACACTCAAATCTCCCTTGGGCAAGTTATTCAATTTTTCTGAGCTTCAATTTCCTTACCTATAACGGTTCAGTGTAACTGGGAGGAATCCATTAAATAAATGTGAAAATACATACCGGGCAGTCAAAAAAAACCAAGTTTGTTGTATTCCCTACTCATGTACTCATGCATTACTCCTCATTTAAACCCTATTATTTAATAACGACTGCTTCAACAATTGTTGAAGATTCTAAAGCTGGTTTTAAAGTCAGCAAGTATGCAGTCTGCAATTGTTTGTAGAGTCCACATTGGTTGCTGGATGGGAGAAAACAGTTTAAATCCTAGTTAGTGATGGTGGCTTTGGATAAGTTAACTTTTATTTTTTTAATGGCTATAATAAAGAACTTATTACAAAAATTGTTATGAGGTTTAAATGAGATAACAATGTAGAATGGTCTTAAGAGAATCCCTGGCACACTATAATGCTCAATTATTATAAACAATTTTTATTACTATCCCTTGACCTACCACCACCATGGTAACATCTAATAGAAATTTACAATGCACCTCAACCTATTTACTTTTTCAAATTATGTATTGTTTTTGAGGAAAATTACAATATACTACTAGTTGAGGATTCTCTGATATTTTGGACAGTGGGAAATTCACATAGTATAAGGTCTGAATAAATGTATAATTATTTCTAATTTATACTTTATTCATCAAGATATTATTGTACTAAAAATTCACATTTTTACCTGACGGTACCAGTAGTGCTTAAAAATTAAGCCTGTATCTCCAAATCAAACAAATCTATATACTTTTCCCTGGGAGAGTCCAGAAACTGAAAAGAAGTGTTGCAGTTAGGTTACACATGTGACGGGGATGAAGATTGTTCAGACTTAAACCCACCCTACTCATCCATCATCATCTCATTTAAGGGAAGAGAGGTTATGCAACCATTTGGTAAATTTGTAATTATGAATTTCTCTTACCCTCCCAAAACTACCCACTCTTTCTGGGTGGGTTTGAGCATTCTCTGAGAAGGCTAGATTCTATAAATCAGCTCTTACACGCTCAAAATTCACAGTTTAGAATTACTGTCAATTGTTTCTAATACCTGATTCAAACATTAGAGACTTGGAATACTGATATATCTAGACATTACTTGAACCAGAAAATTATTGCATAAAGAATAAATTGTGGTAATAAAAATGACAATATTCTTTCTTCCTAAATGCTTGAAAATTGGTTCTTGAAAAGACCATTTAAAATTCTACATTACTTCAATCCTCACTTTCTTGTGTTTCAGATATTAAAGCAATAAAAACTTTACCCACTTTATACCTAATCAGAGCAGAAATAAATATAATAGGTTGAAAGGACATTTTAAAAACAGTTTTGAGACATTCTAATCATAATATGTATTTTTTAAATTCCTAATTATATTAACACCTTATCTATTCAATGAA
Source organism: Aethalodelphis obliquidens (assembly GCF_003676395.1). Taxonomy (NCBI): domain Eukaryota; kingdom Metazoa; phylum Chordata; class Mammalia; order Artiodactyla; family Delphinidae; genus Aethalodelphis; species Aethalodelphis obliquidens. The sequence continues at coordinate 21,246,660 of NW_020837960.1, read as the reverse complement.
TTACAATTGTTGAATGACATCATTTTTCCTCAATGATTAATTTTTAAATTATTACAATTAATGAAGTTCAATTGATATACTGCTTACTAAGACATCAAGTTATTATTTTTAGATTTAATCACAACATTTATAATGGATTGGGGGGTATTTAATAAAAATGACCCCTGAAAATCTTTTCACCAAAGCTCACATTTGAAAGACTAGTTTCCGTCTCTCTTATTCTAACATAAACTCACTCTTCACACCAGCAGTAACACTTCACAATGCATTTGCTTTGAGGAACTTTTAGCCTTTTCAATGCACATATGTATTTTTAATTAAATTGAATTGAATACGTACGTGTAAAATACTCAAATGACATCAAGGTGGAGGGATTTGCATTTACTGAGGTCTTTTGATGTCAGTCACATTAGTGTGTTAACTATCCAATCTTTAAAACAACTTGGCAAGCAGGGACTCTCATCCCCCTCTTATTTATGAGAAAGTTGGGGCTCAAAAGGCTCAAATAATTTTCCTGAGATTATAAAATAGGATTTATAGCCACATCTTTCTCTCTCGACTCTTTTCACTACATCTCACTCCTTCCCTGTCCACAAACAGAGAATAAGGGCCCTGTCTTGTATTTTCTTATTGTGGCATGGAAATGCCTCAATGCATGGAGCCCTAATGCTTGAAACTGTTTTTTGTACTTTTTTTCACTTGAGTTTCAAAAGGAGCTAAAAGCTTTTTGCTCTTGTCGGTTCCAAACATATTTAATGACGATGATGATTACTTTTACTTTCATAATAAGTGTGATATGCTGAGAGAAAAGAACATGGTTCAGGAGAATTACTTGTCTATAATTTGCTGGTCTTCAAGAAGAAGAAAATGTCAGTGTGTATTATTTTATGAGTCAGAATGACCTGTTATCTTAATCCACTTCATCATATTAACAGTGTAACATAGTCTGTCTTTTAAAAATTCTTCCATTTAGGGCAGAATTATTCAGATCTCTCATGATTGCCAATTGCCAACTGACTAAAGGCAATCTAGGCTCTATGTTGTAATAGCATTTAAATTCCCTGCTGTGGAATAATAAGACTCAATTTAATTTTTAGACTTTCAAAGTACTTTTTAATAAAAATTACTTTATACTGATTTCTACTTTACATTATACAGATCATATTTGGGGATAATTTTCAGCTTCTTCGTATTAATGGTGGATTTAGACAATATTATAAACATCTTTCCTATTGATATTTTACATCCAGATATAAAGAAAGTATAATTGATGATTTGTCTAGCTATGTCTCACAATAGGATAAGTATTTTGGGGGGAGAACATTTTTAATACTTTACTATAATTCTCTCTTGCTCTTGCTTTTACTCACATACTCTCTGAATTTTGATAGTAACCAAGATTATGGTTATTATACATTTATTTAGTTTCACTTACTGTCGATATCCAGGATGTAACAAAAGCAAATAGAAAGAGGTAACCTCAAGTGTTTAACTACTGAGGAAGCTGAAATGTTTTCATTCTGCAAGGGGCAGCTCCAAAGACTATAACAGATGGGCTGTCTTAGCAGATACGACATTTAATAGGGACCATTTGAAGTTCATGGGACTGCAGAAGGTAAATTACTTGTTCTGAAGTCCAGTGAGGAAAATCAGATGAATGTAAGAGATAAAAGTAAGCTTTATCTCTGCCTACTAGCCAGGGATATATTTATTAGCACCCATATCAACTAAAAACTGCCCTTTATTTTTAGTCAGCAAGGTGTATATATATATATATATATGTATATATATATATGTGTGTGTGTGTGTGTGTGTGTGTGTGTGTTTTGTTTTTGTTTTTGCGGTACGCAGGGCTCTCACTGCTGTGGCCTCTCCCGTGGCGGAGCACAGGCTCTGGATGCGCAGGCTCAGCGGCCACGGCTCACGGGCCCAGCCGCTCCGCGGCATGTGGGATCTTCCCGGACCGGGGCACGAACCTGTGTCCCCTGCATCGGCAGGCGGACTCTCAACCACCGCATCACCAGGGAAGCCCAGCAGGGTATATTTTGATTTGGATATACATTTGCATTAACCTGCTAAAGCCAATCTCCTATTTCACCCTTTGATTTCCTGATCACATAATAGGTACTGTTTCTAAAGTCACAAATTGCATTAGAACATCTACAGAAATTAGTTTTTAAATCCCCTATGTGCACTGAGATGGAAAGAAAAAGGGTAAACAGTTAAATTCTACTTTGCTCTCCCTGAACAGGGTTTCTATTTCCAGTGAGTGCATTTTTCAAATGAAAATGAAGTCATACGTCAAAAAGGTAAATTGCCAGGGCTGGACTTCTTTCCAGTGTTTATTGTATTATTCATATATCTGTTTGTCAATAGGAAGGCAGAGAATATGGCATAAAACAGTAATAACAGTATATTAAGTTATTACATGTCACCTTATAAAACACTTTTACAGAATTTTAACACCACCAGACATTAAGAAGCAAGTAAATTAATTCTATGATTCCAATTAAGAGCCAAGAAAACCAAGGCTCAGAATGGTTTTCAGAGGCTTGTCCTGTTAGCAAGTGTGGAACAGGGCTAGAAGTCAGCATTTCTGTTACTCAACTCTGTTCTTCCCTGGCATTTCATAGCTTCTAATGACTTAGTATCTATTGAGCCACTAAATTATAAATGGCATCATAGCGTTCAAGACAGAGACACAGCCTAAATATGTACCTCTAGAGGCTCTTTTAAATTTATATAACCCATATCTTAAATTAGCATTATCAACTAATCAGCTAGAGCCAGACAGTGTGGTGGTTATCTTCTGACTCTTGAGTTCCAGCACTGGTATTTCCTGGTTTTGTGATCTGGGACGTGTCACTTACACCTTTTTGTACCTTCATTTCCTCATCTATAAAAGGGGAGAACAAAAGCACCAACCTTCACAGGATAATGTGAAGATTAAATGAGATAATGCAAAAAAAATTCTTATCACAATTATTGGCATGGTGACAAGCTCAATGAACGTTCATCATTCAGACTATCTCCAGGTTGGTTGCTAGCTATTAATTTATAGATTCTTTTAGTTAGGTTAAACCCTAAAGGCCACTGGGTCCACGGTTCCTTGCCCTCTTTTGTAAAATGAAGTGACTGGATTAGATGGTCTCCAAGATTTCCACGATCCCTCTAAATTTTAAAATCTGGTACTCTTTTTAGCAGAATTTTCAAACCAAAATTTTCTTCAATTGAAATACTCTAGGATCTTAACTGTTGAACTGATAAGTAATATTTAGCAAAGTATTTTTCCCAAAGAAGGGAAAATGTAATAAATATATTAGTGAATTTGGGAAATTCTCATACATTAAATATCACTTACTCATTCATATTTAAGCTAATTATTTGAAATCTCCTTAAAGTAAGGTTAGCATGGTAGAGTCCAGCACACCTAACACAAGGTAGACAACTATAGGTATTCTGTAACTGTCGACATCTCCTAAGTCACTGGCTCTTAAAGTGTTGTCTCTAGACCGGAAGCATTAGTATTGAATATCACCTGGGTACTTGTCAGAAACACAAGTTCCAGTGACCCATTCCAGACCCGCTGTATCAGAGACTCTTGGGGTGGGATCCAGCAAACTATGTTTTAACAAGTCCTCCCAGAAATTTTGATGATACTGAAGACTTAGTACTACGGTCTGAGTGAAGAGTGAAAAAGAAAGTTCTTTTTCTGCTAAACATTTACCGAAGCAGCTGAAACTGAAATTGAATCTGGCCTTAGAAGATATCAAAGAGAAAGGTCTGCTAGAAATAATTACAAGTCAAGTAACCTATCAACTGACTGAGAAAAGGGGCGAAGAAGCCACTGTCGGTTATTCCCTGTAGAGAAATAAGGTACTAAGAAGGTTAAAGAAAAGTTTAATAAATCATCAGAGAGTATCAGAGTAATGATTCCAGCAAGAGAGCAGCCCCAGTAAGAATACATTATGTTCCATCTTCCTGCCCAGTGTGGAGAACTACAGGTTCTCCATGCTGTCTACTACATGAAAGAAATAAAGTATTACTCTTTCTACTTTTTACAGTAAAAATGAAAATAAAACACTAAGAACTGAAAACCCTGGTTTATGAACAAGTACGTTAAATAGGGAAGGAAATACTTAATGATCTATGCCCATCTATTTATCTGACAAAACCTAAATATTTTCATTAGATCCTGCACTGAGAAAAGTTTTTGACATACTAGCAATCATAATCATTTAAACAAGATATGATGGAAAGGATAGACAATCAATGTCAGGGTGATAGGAAGACAGGTGATTTTATGTGTTTCAATGTCTTCCCTATCATCTGTGTATCAATCCCAGACCCCTTTCTTAAGTCCAAAATTTCTAATTATCTCCTAGATGTTAATGTCAATAAATCGAAAACTGAGTATATCCAAGCAGGTCTCATAAACCCTACTTATAATCTCTATCTCAGTTAATGGAATTAACTTTCCCCAGTTATAAACCTTAAAACATAATATTTTGTATTTACCAAGTCCGGTCAATTTAATTTCATAATTACCCAAGGACTTATTTCTCTTTTATCTTTTCCATGACCATCTTTATTCATATTCCCATGATATTCTTCCTGTTTCTCTTCACAACTAGACTCTAGAAAACAGGAATAATGTCTTCTCCCCAGTGCCGGGGCTAAGGCCTGACACAGTAAGCATATGCAAATTGTAAATTGTGCCCTGGTGAATGTACTGGAAGAGTAAACAGATTAATCTGAACTCCCAAGCCCCCATGATTTCAGGAGGCCATCACACATTGCATCCTTCTTCAGGAGAAAGAAATCAATTTGTGACAAATTTGTAAAAGAAGACTGTATTTCCTGATCCACATCTGTCACATTTTAAGTTCTAAGTAAGTGTTCTAATCCTCAGATTTGTATGTTTTTTTTTATGTTAGATCCTCTTCCTTGACTCATCTTAAGACAAGTTATGTTTATCTTGTCCTCTTGGATATTAGTGTTCTCAGGTTTTAACACTCGGCTTCAGTGACCTCAACAAAATGAATGGTAATGTGTTCCAGGGTCTTTGGGGGAAGCCCATGAGACTGGAAATTAGGCAAAAATAGTAAACACAGAATGGCTTTCAATGATCACAAGAATCATCTAAGGAATTACAATTTATGAGAGAAAAAATTCCTGTCAAGAATTTATTTGTTACCTACCAGACACTGGCTTATGGAAACTGTTATTCCAAACAAGGTTGGCCATACTTAGGAGATACATTATCTATGTAGATCACAGATAAACAGCCAGGCTCTCATGGGGTTTGTCTGCCTTTCCTCCCCCCAGCAAGCCCTGAGGACTTCTTTTATGGGCTATACTGTATACATTTCATGACCTAACAACCTCACTTTTATTGTACAAGATACCAGGCACTCTGAGGTAGACTGGAGTTGCTCTTTCCAAATTAGAAAGTTCAAACCAAAAGATGCAATGTTTTGTTGATTCTCAGTGCCTTCGCTGAAGAGGAATATTCTAGAATGTGCAAACAGAAAAGGAAAATTCTTGGCTTACAAACCGATACAAGAGAAATCTTCCAGAAACACATGGCCTGGGATATTTCAGACTCCTGGCAGATTGCAAACCTTTACTGCCTTTTATTAATAATCAGGGTTCAGATCAAGTGCCTCTAAGAAGCCAGGACCCACTTGTCAGACTAGACTTTAGCTCAGACGTTGAACATCTTCCAACAAACAATCTCATAATAGCAGGTATCTTCTCCAGACACCAAATTACTTTGGCCAGCACAAATGTCATTTACTAAAGAGACACTGAGATGTTTGGTCACTCTTCTCTAGACAATAGAATTAAGAAGGTTATACAGTAATAAACAGAGAAAACACAATTGCAATTCTGTTCTGTTGACTTGTTGCAACCTCAAATGATCTAGGCCCACAGTCCCAACATCTGTCTTATGGTTGCCCTTATAGATATGAAACAACAGCGTGTACGATATAAGATCATTGTTATTAGGAAATGCAAATACTTTAGGGGTATGATTGTGGAAGGAGTTTCAAAATCACGAGGGGCCTGGGAATGTAGAGCCTGAACTTACACAGATAAAAACACACTCTTACTCATTCCTGTCTACGTGTCCTGTGTTCCTCTAGTGGTGGAAAACTGCGATATAACATAACATATGCCTTCAGATATTACCATTACCTATCCACCTCTGTCAAGGTCAGTACAAGTTTGAAAGGATACATGAAAGAAGCTAATCCTTCTATCAGGAAAGTTTTACCAATATGATGGGAAGGTATCCCAAACAACTGGATATGAGAACAAAAAGCTAGTAAAGCAACAAGCAAAGAACTATTGTCATCGTGGAGTGTTGTTTTATCAAAGTTTGGGCTCAGGTGAGGGAAAGGGGTGCATGGTGGTGAGACATAAGAATGGGCCATACAACACAAACTTCTGGGGAGACTTTTTCAGGAGACACCCAGCCATGAAGTTCTTCTCCTAATTATGGTGGGGATTCTGATCAAAGTCCTCCAGTAAAGCAAAGATAATAGTAGCTACAGCAGAGCTTGCTTTAAAGGAACGTAACATCTCTAAGAGTCCATCATTTGCACAAATTGTTTGTGCCTTATCAAATAGAACAGAAATTGCTAGAGCTGTAATAACACACATTTTTATAAGATTTTACTTTAAAGGACAGATTTGAGCCAATGAAGTACATGCATTGTCTCTGCAATTAGTCAGTGAGACTTGATGCAGGGAAGTGAAGAGTTCAGTGTGAAAGGATAAAGGATCAGAGAGACGATTCAGATACAGGGCAGTAACAAAGGGAAGGATCTAGATGGACAAATGGGAAAAATAGAAAATAAGGAAAAAATAGATTCCTTATTCATTTATGTCAACGATTTCTCCACTTCCTTGGTGGTAAAAAAAAAAAAATAGGGAGATAGGAATAAAACCACATTGTATTTATAATTGTGTGCCATTTTGTTTTATTTTCTACCCGTGATGTTAAGATACAGCTACATTTTGCCATTAGTGAATTTGATATAGTTAAGCCTACAGTCAGAGTTCAGTTACTTTTTAGTAATCTTTTTTTTCCTGCTTTTAAAAAATTTAAGTCTCAATTTAAAAGAATCTATTGGAGTTTGCTAAAGAACAATATCAGAATTATATGTACGACTCACTTCTGCAATAACATGCAGAATTCCAGAACAGGCAAGCAGGTTAAAAAGGAAACTAGCAAAAGAATTCAGCCTGTCACTGTAGAACGTCAGAAAATGACGCACGAGAGGAGAAACACCCACACGTACACAGTAGTCCCCCAAAAACATTATTGACCATTAGATAGAAATGTTTCCAATGTATGGGAAGCCACCACAGGCTACTTTGTTTTGCTTTGGTTCTCACTAACATCTGATTAGCCAGGGTAGGGGGTGCAGGGGGTGGTGACTTTTGGAGAGTATAAAATGTGTACTTAGCAGTGGTTTTGTGTCATAATAGTTCTGATTTCAAGGCTAACATTTCTTAGTATTTGGGGAGAATATGACCATCCACAGAAACCTTCTGCAAGTAAAATAAACTAAAGCTAGTATTTTTGCACGTACCTGTTTTTCTCCACTGGGCTTCTTGTGGTTCAGTAACAGCTCTACAGCTCCGACAACTTCTTTCCTGATGGCGTGTAATAGAGCATCTCCAACATAGACGTTACAGCTTAAGAGTAGTTCTATGAGCTCCAAGTTCTCATTTTCGATTGCAATGAGGAGAGCAGTTCTTCCAAGTGGATCGACGCAATTAATATTGATTTTAAAATAAATCTCAGCTTCCTCTAGGGATTTCTTGACACTTGCATAATCTCCCTTTTCCACAGCGTTCAAGTAGGCTTTCTCGGAGGGTGAGAGCTCTGATTCTGCTCGGACTATCCTGAGAGGGATGCGGTCTCTGTAGGGGGCATTAACATTTCTTTTGTAATAGAACTGAGCCATGTTTCATGCCATGCTATTTCTTGGTCTCTGAAAGTGCAAACAAAAACCAACACACACAAGGATTAGTATTAGCACACTTTTGAATGATTACGCATCACATTTAACAACTCACAGTGAGGCCAATAACAACGATGAAACCGTAATTACTAAGTGAGAAGTTATGTTCCCTTTAAATAATGGAAATAGGCAATAATTATTCAGTTATCTAGAAACACAGGTTTCAAAGTTCTTACTTAAGAAGAAAGAGAGGCCAGTATTTGGCAAGTTACTTAAAAAGTGACGTCTGTCAGAGGCTGCACCTGTAATTTTTAAAAATTATTTACAAAATTTATCATAAATATATATTGTTTTTAACGGAGAACCTTGAAAGTCAAAGGCTGTATCTCTGGGGTCCCCAAACTGGACCAGGGATTTTCAAGAATGTCAGTCACTGTCAGTTTTGCTCATCATGGAGATGCTGATGAGATTACGAAGTATCAGTATCTGGGCAAAATGTTTTTCACTTTCATTTCTAGTTTTAATGTTTGTAAGAACTGACGTTAAAGTTACTGTGAGTTACTGATATTAATGTCAATAAAATATCATACTGAGCCTGATAAGCATAATTTTATTTTTTTCCTCTTGTAAGTAAATTCATTGAGGAAGAAAGAATGTGTACCAATGGTATTAATTATCAAGATGAGTCTAGGCAATTTAATTTCCAACAGAAGCATGTAGAAAAGGATTAAATATATGGTTTATTATGAAAATGCTATTTTCTTAATTCTCTTACCTCTGTATCATGAAACAATAAACCACAAGGCAGGAATACATTTATTGTAAAATGTAATATTATTTTGAAGTTACAGTAAATATACAGTTGAAGATGAGGAAATTATTTCAAATAAATAAGAGATTATCATCTTAAAATAGATTAATAAAAAAGTCTGATGTCGCTAAAAGTTATACTGATTTGGTAATCATCTTAGAGGTACAAACTTACTGAAAAATGTATTCTGTTTTGAATATAATTTCTTTGCTGCTGTTAGGTCCTGATTCCATACTTATGGTCTGAACTATTTTATTATTCTATGTCATTTATATTCAACCCACGTTTATTTACATACATTCACTACATCAAATTAAAATGAATGGGGTATTCTAAGTACCTGAACATGCATATTCATCTTAATTGATCTTTTTAGACCTAATCATTTTATAAGTAACTTAACCAGATTTGAATAATGCTTTAACTGTAGCTTGAACATGCATTGCATTGACAAATGTGATTATATTTAATGTCATGTTCTCAATTTGGGAAAGTATGCATTGTTTGTATGCTACCTCAATTTAACAGTAATTTCAGTTATCAAATAGTTAAGTTTTATTTTTTGATGTCCAGATTATGCATCATGATTTCTCAAATATCTAGGTTCAGGATCTAATACACAAAACTGCAATTCCATAATTTCTTCCTTTCTGGCATATTTGATTCAGCACTTTATTAAGGCCTCTTCATAGACTAAGCAAAAAGTGGTAATCCAATAATCCAGAATATTTTTCTCAAATATTTCACATTTTGTTAGTCTTGGTGTTTTAAATATATAATGACCAACTATACAGCATGATCTAAATTTATTTTTATAATTGCAGACAAAGTGTGTTGTAAGTTCTTTAAATAGCAATATTACCTTTTCAGAGGAACATAAAAATTAATACTGGTGTCCAGATATATTAATTTTAGACATGCAAATTGCTTACTTGAAGCTTGACTATAATTTCAGTATTTAGACAATGCATTAACTGACTAGAATAACGGGAACAAAATTATATTATCAGACAACAAAGACAATTTAATAGTCCTCCAGTATAACCAAAACTTCAAAAATCAACATCATTATTATGTTACATATCTCTTTTTAATTTTCTGATCCCAAATGGCCCATATATGCATCAGTGGTAACATTAAGATATTTGCCTTAGGAAGGCAACTGTCACCCACTTCCCCAGCACAACTTTTCTATCCAGGTCAGCATCCATGAAAGTGTGCGGGATCAAAGTTGTGGTTTTCACATGGCAATTTTATCCAGACTATAGTGTAAATCTTCATAATGATAATAACCACCATTTATATTCTATTTCAGCAGTATACATTCTCTATTACCTCACTTTGTCCTTACCCATGGCTCTTGGAAAAATACATTAATTTTCATTTTCTAGAGTTGAATCCAAGGTTTCCCACCAACAATATTTTTGCTTAAGACTAGTGTTTCATTGTAGCTTACCCAAAATACAGGTTAAAATGAAAGTATGAACATATATACACATACACAGTATCAGAAATTCATGTGAATTATGGCTCAGTCAGGATTAGGAATCAGCTTAGAGGATGGAAAAACTGTATTTCATTTTATTTCATTTACTTTGTTTTATTAATGATGGTATCATATAAAATGTTAGACAGCAAACAGCGTTTGACTTCTCATTTTCAGAGTACAAGATGTTGGTGACAACGAAGGGATTGGAGGACAACATAACAGATACTGGAGAATTTGTGCGAGAGGAGGGGACAGATAATAAGAAGTTAGACTTACTAAAATCTATTTCATTTAATCCAGATAACTACCATAAATGTAAACTACGTAAGTTTCAAAAAGAGTAATATGACATTGAGAGAAAGAAATATTCTACTCAACGTTGTGTTTAAGATGTGAATTGGGCATGAGACTTTCCATTAGATAACCTGTCTCTCCATCTATAAAGTAAGGAGAAACAACAACGATGAAGGAATGGGTGAGGAGAATCAAAGATTAGTGCTGAGAAAGACCTTTTATCTGCTGTCCTCTTTTAACATCTTGAATTTGATAAAAAACAAGAACAAAAACAAGAATTCATGTTTGGGAGCCTACGTGGATTTGAAATATACTTAAAATGTAAATGCATAAAGTAAATAAAATTTACTTTATGTATTTATTTACTTTATGTACTTATTTACTTTATGTAAATACATAAAGTAAATAAAATTTAAATATTTACAGTGGAATAGTAAAACATAGAGAAAGAGAGAGAGAGGGGAAGAGAAAGAAGGTGGAGCAACTCTGATTGATGGCTAAAAACTTAAGAAGGTCAGGAAGAGTATATAATTTTTCAGTACATCCACTTGTCCTTCTGGATTACCTGGTGCAGTGATACTAACAGAAGGACAAAAATCAAGTTTAACAATTGAAAACTGTGATACACGAATGTAATTGCAAGAAGCTGCCGATAAGGCCGACGGCTCCTGAGCTGACACTCTTATCAGCAACAACGGAATTGCTACTGGATAGAACGTCTGTAAAAGAACAGGGGTCTCACTGAAGCAAATATCTTGACCTCAAATGTGGAAATAAAAGCCTGTTTCTGACCCTGCACTTTCAGAATAAACTTTCTGGAGAAAAAAGATATTTTTTTCCCCATAAATTACAGAGGTGAACAGATCCTTTGATTTCAATGCCCCCTTTATGACACATAAGCCAGAAGCAATATGGCTGCTTCATCAAGTTATGTTTCAAAGACTTGGAAGAGCTATGGGATGTGATGAAGAAAAACTCAAATCCCGCGACGTGAATTCTCAATTAACCCAACATTTATTTTCCCTAAATATGTTTGGGACTTAAGAAACAAAACTGCGGGAGAGCTTCACCTTGACATCAATCCCAAGAGAAATTTTTAAAAAATTGTCCCTAGATATGAAAACCACAAACATCTAAACGACATGAAGATATGCAGGAAAACAAAAGTTCCAGATATTTATAGGGTCTGAAGGCCTATTCCCTAAGGGATAAATTTAGCTGTGTGGTGCAAAGAACAGTGAACTTGAATTCCGAAGAACACAAAGGAAAGAAAATAGAAATCTCCACTCTTGAGTATGCATTATTAAAAGTAAAATAAAATTTCCCCAAACAACGTTGTTTTTTCTTTTCGCTTTTTATTCCCTAACTACCAAAAGATACATTTCATACACGTGTGATCTTATGACACAGTGAGAAATAAAGACTCTCATTTTTTGTTAGGAAACTATGGCACATATCTAAGTTGTATTTGTATTTTTTTCTGAAATCTGATATAAAATAACAATTTCTCAGATAACTTATTCACACTCAATCCAATTCGGATTTTTTTCTTGCTATTGGTATAGTATATTATCTCAATAATCTTTGATATAATGCGTACTCCACCTAAAAGCATAATGCTCTCATTTTGGCTATCATTCCTAACTCCAGGCTTTTTCTTCATCATCTTTCACGTGGCTACACCAATATCCTTCTAATAATCTCACCGATGTTATCGTTTCATCCTCCCTGTTTAGTCTCCACAATGCGACGTGCCTAATATTTCTAAAATGTAAAGCTGATTCAATCACTCTCTCACTTTTAATCCTTAAATGACTGAGAACCGTTCACAGGAAAAACACTAACCTATTATGGAATACGGGACCTCCATGGCCTGGCTTCTAAATGCCTTCTTAGATATATCTACCAAGGCAGTTCCTGGAAAACCTTATTTTACACTGACAAGAATCCCAAACCACTTGGCCACTACAGTTTTAAGCATTTCCTCACACTTTTCTTTACAAGAGGAAAATTGTTCCTCCCCTGAGTCTCTGGCAACTCTTGCCAAGTTTTAAAAACCTTCTGTGAAGTATCATAGCCTCTGAGGATTTTTCTTCTCCTCCTCTTAAGGCAGAGTTAATGGTCTTTTTTATGCATCTTCGTAAACCCTGTGGACCTCTTAGCTTTAGAACATTTTTTTTTTTTTTACTGTATAAAAGATTGTGACTTATACAATATTGCATCCCCAATGCTAAGCAGGTAGTTAGTGCCCCAAGTTTGTTGATGAATCAATGAATTAATGACTATACTTTCAGAGTTATTCCTCTGTCATTTTGGGTAAAGGAATAAAGTTAATAGGGTAAAATTGCTTCAGTCAGGTGCCCAAAAATGGTTTAGCACTTGTAGGCCCGTTGAAGGCAACAGTGCATAACCGGACATCCAACCAACAGTCACAAAGCTACTGAATACCCCGGGGAAAATGCTTTCATTATCTACCTAGTTTTCTTCTCTAACTATCTTACCCCCAAGGTTTTTTTCACCCATACAAAGAATTATAACTGTAATGTGTAAATCAACACATCTATAGCTCTCAGCTCTGGAATACACTTCCTATCACTACTACCTAAATCATCAGAAAGGCATGAGATTTGGGTCAGTTGCTGATACTTCCAGGGAAGTGCGAGCACAGAGGAAAAAAGTACAAGACAGCCAAGGCTAGCAAAGTGAATGTCTTATAATGGGAGAAACAGAGTTAATACACCTGTAAACAGGAGACTAAAATACGTGTATAAATATCTACACAATTATAAAGAGAATATGAGAAAATCTGAGGAATAAGAAATCATCAAGAATAAGTAATTGGAGATACTGGTAGAATGACCATGGAATGAATCAGTAAACGGAAAGTTCAGATCGTGAAATTCTCCCAGTTAGGAAAAAGTAAAAGTGAAGAGAAAAAGAATGTATGTATAAGAGCCAAAATCTATAAAATAGCAATTGAATGAAGAGAAAATAAAATAATGGAGTGCAGGACATATTTTTAGTATTAATGACCAAGAATTTTCATAATTATAAACGATGTAAGACCTCCCATGGAAAGAATCCATAGTACCACGTAAGATATATAAGAATAACTCCTTCATAGATTAAAAAAAAATTATAAAGGAAGAGGAAAAAAATATCCCCTATGAGAATATCCCCTACCACGTACATCATAAGGAATAGCTGTGACAACATTAGTTTTTGTTCTAGAAAAACTTTGCCCAGGGAAGATAAGACTGTAAAACCAATAAATAAGTCAGGATTTCACTATTCCCATCAAGAAATTCCTGCATATAAGTTTATCTGAGATAATATCCTGCTCACCTGGGCAAACAGCTTCCTTATCAAACACTATACTTATCAAGACTCTCTCCAGAACCCTCACTTGGCCAAATCTACCAATCCTAAATTAGTATGTCACAAATATTGCCCAATATCAATCATTCTCCTATCTTGAAACATCCACCTTAAACTCCTTGTACCCAGGGCAGAAAACCCTACAGATATTCTCCCCAACTGTCCCCTTTGGTGGCACTACACAGCTGTATCAATGTGATGTTCTCCCTACTGCTGGGAGTTATAAAGAACTTATCCTTGCTTTACTGGAAAACTATGATAATGTTTTGAGAGTCTGATACATAAAAAGAATAAAGAATCAGATTAACATCAGACCTCTTAACAGCAAATTTGGAGGTTAGAATGTAATGAGGTTTTGACTGAAAAGTAGAAAAGGATAAACCCCCCCAAACAGAATTTTGAATCTAGAATTTCATATTTATTAAAATTATTTAAATACAGGGAGGAATAAACTTAGTCTCATGCATACAGCCTCAGAAGACTGCTCACATGAAGACCATATTTGATCATAGGATGACACTACAATATACGGAAAGTATAGATATAAAGAGAAAGATTTCTATGGTTTAAATAGTTGAGTTTTTGTCTGTTTTGCTCACTGATCTATGTACGAGGCTTAGAAAAGGGTCTAGTATGTAAAAAGTACACAATAAATATTTACTGAATGAATAAAGTATTTACTGAACATCTGTATGTCAAATGTGTATATTAAGCATTGGCAATACCCTGAAGCCGGGATCCTTGCACTCACGGAGCTTAGGATCCATTGGACAGGACCCACAAAAAATTAAAAAAGCAAAGGAACCCACAGCAAAATTACCGTTTTTAAGGGCTACAATGGAAACAAATGATGAGAAGGGGTGGAGAAAGATGGAGATCTACCTTAGGTAGGGGGCTCAGGGGTTAACTCTCTATGACATGAAAGATGACAAAAAGCCAGCTAAGTGAAATTAAAAAGTGCAGAGAAGACCATTATGTTAAAACGATCTGAAAGTGAGAAAACAGTGAAGCGGGAGGGGCAGGATGCATTCTAGGATGTAAAACAGGGACAGCATGTCTGGAGTGTTGCGAGCAAGGGAGAGAGTGGAAGAAATGGCTTCTGTAGCCAGGAAATTCAGTGCGAGGATCTGGGAATGTATTCAAAACATAATAAGCAATTCTTGAAGGGCTTTGAGCTGAGGACGTACATAATCCAATTTCTGTTTTTCTTTGTTTGTTTTTTGTTTTGGGGCTTTTTTGGGCCGCACTGCACAGCATGTGGGATCTTAGTTCCCCGACCAGGGATGGAACACAGGCCCCCTGCAGTGAAAGTGTGCAGTCTTAACCACTGGACCACCAGGAAAGTCCCTCCAATTTCTGTTTTTAATGGTCATTTAGGCTGCTGATTGATTTGGAAATGCGTAAGAGTGAAAACTAAGACCATCTGCCAATAAACCAAGTGAATGCCGTCAAGAGTTTATATCACGAAGGAGGAAACATTAACCCTTAGGATTAAGAATGCAAAACCCAGACTCTGATGGTGGTATGTTTGTGGAGATTTCAATGTCTGCTCATATTTTATTGAGTTTATTAATATTTTATTAGTGCTCTGATTGAATATATTTCAAGTACTCTCATTCTAATCCCTTCCCATATCCCTATTTTTTCATACCTTCATAGAATGTGAAGATTTTAAGGGATACATATATCATTTTATAACAAGAATGTGTGCACACATATTGCTGTTACTACATCAGAAACACTTTTACTTCTTTCATTGTGTCAAAGATGTCACTACTTGTGGACAGTGAAAGCATAAGTTGTCATAAAGGAAGCAATATTAAGAAGAAATGTGGGGGAAAAGCAATACATGTTGCAGATAAGCAGTTTGCAAGATGAGACAAAAGAAAGACAAAATAACCTAATTTCAAAAATGAAATATTCAACAGCAAAATTTATTCAAAAGTCGCCCAGAACAACCAGATCCTGCAGTCCATAGCTGACCTTTAATTTCTGACACTGTGTGTGGGCATTGTGTGTATGTATGAATGGTAACTATGGTAATGGTGAGTCTTTTGAGCAAAACAAAAAGGAACAAATCTTGTAGTGATAGCAAAAGTAATCTAAAAATGCTTAAATTTGTATGCACATATGGAATATTTGATAAATATATGACGCCAAAATAAAAAAAAATACCCATTAGATTATTGCAGAGGTAAGGATACCATGTTAGATGTTATTGCTGTTGGTCATGGTGGTGGTGGTGTGTGTGTGTGTGTGAGAGAGAGAGAGAGAGAGAGAGAGAGAGAGAGAGAGAGAGACGGAGAAGTAATGGAACACATATTTCATAGTAGCATATTAACCAAGAAGCATGAAAAATCAGAGCAGGAAATGGAATAACAATAAACAATGTTGAGACAGTTGGTTAGAAGTTTTGGAAATAATTATTTAGTAACACCATAAGAGTGATTCAAAGTATATTTAAAAGTTAAATATTGAAGCAAAGTGATGGGAAAATGTCAGACCATGAGGAAGAATCATGCTATGTATATACAGAATGCAAAAAATCTTAGTATGAAAACAATGTACAAAATTAAGAGGCAAAACAACTAGGAAAATTATTCAAAATAAATATGACTGAGAAGAGGTTATTAAATAGAAAAGAAAAATCACTAAGATTCAAAGAATAAAAAGAACAGCCTCCTGGGAGAAAAGGAAATATAACTGGAAAATATCATTTGAAAATGCATTCTACTTTACTGACCTCTAAAACTGTGAAGTCTACCAATACGATAAAAGACATTGCATGTCAAATGTGATCACGTTACATACAAAAGAATAACCGGTACCAGAAAAGATGCAGTGAAAATACTTCTCTTGTTAATTGTTAGTGATAGTTTAAAGTGAAAAGGAATTAGAAATATGTGTATCACCCTTTTGAAAGGTTCAAGCCCTTTACCCCACGAATATCTCTCCCAGGAATCAACCCTGGAGGTGTATTTCATAAAGCAGGCAATGATGTATGCACAAAAGGAAAAATAACTCTTACATAGGAAAAATAACTCTTAACATATTGTCAGAAAAAACTGTAGAGACTTAAAAACCAATAATTGTAAGCTAGTCAATTAAGAGCTAAATATCTATTTAATTAAAAAGTGCACCACTATTAAAATAATATGTATTAAAAGTTAATATTATGCAGAATGATCATATTATGATACGTGCTAATCATGGATAAAATTTTGAACACAGTAAAATTAATGTCTACAACAATGATAAAACCTGTAAGTAGGAGGTAACTCTGCTTATAATTAAGAAAGGTTACCTATGGGTAATTGGTGATTTCTGTTCTTGCCTAAATGTTCTAAGTTTTGATAAGGAGAACACAGTATATGTTACTAAAAACAAAAACAAAACAAAACAAAAAAACCTCTTAATCACAAAGTAGAAGTTTACTTTATAAAAGGAACAATCAGCTGTTCTTGATAATGAGAAGAAGTCTCATGCTTAAAAGGTATTTGACTTGTGTTTCATGACTGCAAATACTAGAATAAAGACTAATAGGTAGAGATTATAATGAAAAAGCTTTCTTCTCAACTAAAGAGTGATCTATTAATGGTAATATTTGTTGTCAAAGATTAAATGTGTTTCTCAGAGGTTAGTAAACTCCCTGTTGCTGACAGTATTCAAGCATGCAAGAGACAACTCAAAAGGGAAAATATACTGGAGAGAGAATTCAAGAACTAGACAGATGACAAAGTGGATAATCTTTAATGACTGTAGTGATTAGACTCTGATCCTGTTTGTCTCTGCTTTTGTCATTGTCTCTGCCAATAAGCCATGTGACTTTAGACACATTACTTTGTCATTCTTTCTATTCCTCTATTATAATCATCTTCATGTTTTCATAAAGCTCTATAATTTTTGACTTAATTTTTATAAATACAAGGTTATTTGTATTCTGCTTTGATACATGACTTTTGCTCTTGCTTATAGACTGGGTATCTCCTCATTATACACAAATGAGTTTTCCAAGGAAACTGTTTCCAAACTTATTAGTTGTTTAGATAAACACAACTGTATGAAGTCATTTCAAATCTACTTATTTTATAACTACAAAGATAAATTCGCTTTCTGAAGATAACGCAGTTTTTAGAATTTTACATCGTAGTCTTAATTCTAAGTATTTATTATGAAGTTAATTTGGTTATTTTTGTTTCTAAAGAGTACTATTTTATTATTAAAACTAAAATATATTTTGTGTTTGGGTAGTGAAGATATACAGGTTTACCGTCATGCTAGGGTTAGACAGAATGTTTTTATTAGGGGTATAATTTTTAAAATTCGCACGTGTATCTTTATTTGTTATACCTGTAAATACGACAGTCTACATTAGTTTTTTTCTTCTAAATGGTAGTTATTATATGACATTCATTTCTCATATAGCCTTTATCTGAGACATTTGGAGGAAATATAAAAGTAGAAAACAGTGTTCCCTGTACTTATTGATTGTATAATTGGCTTTATTTAGCATTACCAAGAGAGCTCTTAGCATTTGGGGGGACAAAACTAGACTCCCCTGCAACCACTGATACATAGTTCCTAAAATTTTTTTATGTTTAGAGGTTTAAGCCATGAATGTTTCCCAATCCATTGTTCTCTGTATTCCTAAAACAACCTGTCCTGATACAAAAAGGAAAAGATAGGTTGTTTTGTTTTGTTTCCCCATTTTCAGTTACTGAAGATAGTGTGGTAAGCCTCTTATTAAGGTCCCAAGTTGTAAATCCTGAAGCTGATTTATTTATACTAGTCCACTGCAGTTTCAGGCAAGGGGTCACTGTTGGTGAAGCAATGTCCCCTCCTCTATCTGAAGGCGCATTCTTTTTTTTTTTTTAAAGTTTTTTTTTTTTTAATGTGGACCATTTTTAAAGTCTTTGTTGAATTTGTTACAATATTGCTTCTGTTTTATGTTTTGGTTTTTTGGCCGCGAGGCATGTGGGATCTTAGCTCCCGACCAGGGATCGAACCCACACACACACACACACCCTGCCCCCCCCCCTCCCCCGCACTGGAAGGCAAAGTCTTAACCACGGGACCACCAGGGAAGTTCCTGAAGGCACAACCTTTAAAGGAAAGTGTACAGAGTGAGTGCGGGTGGCAGAGGGTGACCTGATCTACCAACTTGATCCTGAAGACAAACTAGTTGACTGGGGTACATCAGTTTCACATCTGCTCGGTGTCCACTGGAAATCCTTACTCCTTCATATGTGGGTTCCATTATTCAAAAACAGATTTATTGAGGCTAATTCTGTATCACACCAGGACTATTTTGAGGGCTGAAGATAAGAAGTCAAATAAAACACAATCCCACTGGGTGAACTTTATGGCACATAATTATATCTCAATATAGCTGTTAAAACAACAGCAAGAAATCCCTGACCTCAGGGAAGACACTATCTAGTAGAGGAGTTTTGTTGATAATCAATAATAAACACCACGTGGCAAGGTCTCCAGTACAGATTTATAAACTGTTTCTTGGGGATTCCAAAGAGAAAGCAGTTAGTTGTACCTGTGGGGAAAGAAATGCTTGTTAATGGAGCTCTGTGTAAGTAAATATTTAACTCTGAGTAGGTGTCTCCCCAGTGACCACTGGAAGCAAGGAATTCCAGGAGGAGGAAGCAGTTTTTTAAAGGAATGCGGATGAGAAAGAGCTCCCCCATTCTATGCTAGTTTCTCTTCCTAGAATAACTGTTATTGTTCATAAGTATCCAGACTTCTACACAATGTCTCTCCTATTATGCCTTTGAGAATTTTGGTTATCCCAGTTTTGTTCTAAATTACTTAGTGACCTTTATTATTCCCTACCAAATACTGAACTTGTTAGTGATTGTATAAATTTGGGGTTTTGAAAGAACTATACAAAGTCACAGGAAAGATACATTTCTGTGGCTCCGAAAAAAATTTAAACTTCTGCAAGGACAGGCAGCCACTTAGTGTTGCATCCAGAAGATGCTGCAAAATGCTGATGGTTTCAGTAAGCAGTCAGAGTCAGACATGGTAAACACCTTCACGATAAATTCTATTCCACATTCCCAACCAATTTTTGGTCTAGGCAGGTGGGAGTGAGAGTCCTATTAGATTAGGGCTGTTGCTTAATGAGGCTGGTCCCGCCATGTCCCTAGGAATTTTGTTCTTACCTTACTACTTAGATCTGCAAAGACTGAGTCTACTTTAAAACTACTTTAAAACTCAGTCCCTTGTAACAACAAAAACACTGTTACAACCAAAACAACAACACTTACAGAACACTTAATCCATGCCAGGCACTGTCCTAAATTTTACATGTATGAACTCAATCCTCAGGAATCCTGCCTGGATTAAGCACAATTGATCAGTGACCCTTGGGATGGATAGTGAGATACCTAACTTGACAAGGTCACACGGGCTTGAGACATGTGTTCCCTACTCTATGTCCAATTTTCTTCATCCCATATTACACATTTTGCATTTCTCTCTGTTAATGAAATGGCCATTCAGTTTTCCAGTGACTGGGTTTTTATCATGTTCCCTAATTTTCCAGTGATGCCTTACCTGTGTAGTTGGTCTGATTCTGAACCTCAGATTCCTCATCACTGGCTCTCAGAAAGTCCTCTGAGTCCTTACCAGCACTGTTGGACCTCCCCTAAACATTGGTCCCTCAGATCTTAGGCTTCATTGCAAACCGAGTCTTAGCAGCCATATTAACCTATCCTCAAGATAACGGAGGCCTATTTGTCACTCCTCCATTGGCTCTTCTCCTGTTTGGAGAATACTTCCAGGCTCTTAGATGCCTGCTAAAAAGACCCCTGGCAAGTCATAGTCACCTCATCTCCCCCTTCCCATTCTCCAGTCACAGCATCTCAAATAATCTGGTTCAATTCACTATGAATGCAGCTAGAAAAAGAGAATATAATTTAGTCCTTTGCTCATGTGAGATGTAGCAATTAGTAAATAATTAAGTGTGGGTTTCACTCCCAATATTAAATTAAACCCAGAATGTTAAAGCTCAGTAGAACTGTGCTGCAAGGCGACTCACTTTCTTTGCTGTTTCTGGAGAGTAATTCAGACTGAATAACAACCTAAAAGCACTATACAATTCACAGAGAAGTAGTAGGCATAAATATCATAAAAGGCAATCTCTTCCTTTTGTCTTGAACTTTTAAATCTTTCACTCAATCTTTTCATGTCCTTTCAATTTACCAACTGAGTTTATTTCTATGCTGAACTCAAACATCAATTATGCAAATCAAAAACAAATTAGTTTTTTTAAAACTCAACTGCTCAGAATACTCTTCATAAAAGTTCATTATGCACAAGGAATTCAGCATTTCTTTTTTTTTTTTTTTTTTTTTTTTGCAGTACGCGGGCCTCTCACTGTTGTTGGCCTCTCCCTTTGCGGAGCACAGGCTCCGGACGCACAGGCTCAGCAGCCATGGCTCACGGGCCCAGCCGCTCCGCGGCACGTGGGATCTTCCCGGACCGGGGCACAAACCCACGTCCGCTGCATCGGCAGGCGGACTCTCAACCGCTGCGCCACCAGGGAAGCCCAATAATCAGTTTTGTTTTGTCAAATAAGTGAATGAATTAAGATTGTGCGCTTGAGCTATTTACAAGAGCAGATGGAGATTAAGTACGCTTAGAATTTTTGTTAGCAACCTCTAGACAAAGAAGAGAGTGTTCCAAATCAGAACTGCGTGGAACACTAATGTGGGTAAACAAATGATGATAAACAGGTTGTCGAAAGCAGAATCTGCACCTTACCAGAAACATTACATTTTGTCACATTTATCAAAGGCCTCCCCTCAGTTTTTAGTTAAAGGTAATTGAATGTTAAAAACCAGGACATACTCTATGTTTTTATCAGTTTTTGTGTATAAAATATGCTGGTTAGCTATATAATAAACCCATGCATTTCTTTTCCATGTTATGAACATAATGACTCTCAACTCACCTTAAAAAAATCTTTTAAAAAAGCAAAGGAATCTCCTTCAAGCTATATAGGGTGACCCCTATTAGAAAATTGTCGCAGCCCAGTATGGACCAGATGCACAAGTAGTTTCTCTTACAAAATCATATCTAACAAAGGCCTTTGCATCTAAGGAAACTGCATATTATAGGAGCACATAGGAGAGAGACTAATTTTTTCCTGTGTGAAGCTTAAAGAACTTCATAGAATAGGAATGAGTGCCATCTTGACAAATAAGAAATGTGGGAAAGATATTCTAGATATATGGAAACTGCTCTGCCATTTTATTTGAAGTAAATGATTCTCTTGCATTTATGCGTCAATAAATATGTATCGTATAGTTCGTAGGTGATGCGTATAATATGCTGAGAAAACTGCAGTAAGTGAATAAGGCAGATATGGCCACAGTTTTCATGGAACTTGTATTTCACGATGGGGAGACAGAAACAAATTTAACAAATTATCATGAAGATCATCCGGAAGTGCAGACAAATAAAATTGGTGACGTGATACCGAGGGCCCACGTGGCTACTTTAGTTCCATTACTGCGTCAGGGGAAGTTTGTTGGAATCCGAATGACCAAAGGAGTGAGCTTGGGAAGACTAAAGAAAATGACAACATCAGCAGAAGGAGGAAGAGGGGGCCAAGGCTATAAGCCTAGAAGAAAGTTGGTTGTTCACTCTGGAGCACTGGGAGAAAGGAGTGAAATGATTGCAGAGGTCATTACAAAGGCCATCAAGATATAACTCTCAGTAATGCTGCACTTCAGGATCTCCTAGCTAATTGAGTACGGCTCCTAAGGACTACAGTCTAGAGGCCACACAATCATGTGCAAATGCAGAACTGTCTGGAAGGTGAAATCTACATAGTAAGATTCTTGATGGTCCAGATGTTTAAGAAACCCTTTTTGTATTAGGAAGTAGGAATTATACTGGATGAGGGAATGGATTAGAAACTTCCAGAGAAAGACCGCAGTAAAGAAAGGTGACACTCACTGGGTGCTTAGAATGTTCTAGGTACTCTGCCACGTGCTTTATAGACACGATCTCATTTAATTCTTACAACTCCAAGAGGAAGTAACTTTATTATATGTACTTTATAGATGATAAAACTGAAACTCTGAGAGATTAAGATACTTCCCTATGATTGATACTGAGCAGGGCCCTGTGGGACTCCTGGGCACAAAGCCGGTCTGTGTCCCCCATTTCTTTGATCACAGGAAATAGCTTTCATTCAGCCTCCATGACCTTCCCTGAGTTCCAACGGACAGATTCAAGCATTTGTTAATTTGGGAACAGAGGGGATGTCAGATCAGGGAGGAAGAAAACAGTCAAGAGAAACAATAATGCAGCCCTGGGGCAAGGTCCTGCTTCCCATTCAACCAATACACACACGGTCTTTGAGCTGTTTTGCAGATACTGAAACCCCCTTCCAGGTGAGGAAGTTAACGATTAATGACGTATGCTGCCCACAAGCATGTAGACCCCAGACCAGTGGGAACCTGAAGGCTGATGATGCTGACTCCTGCTACCTCGCCAGCAGCCCATCAGAAGAATTTGCTGATCGTGCCCTCTTTAAACGATTCCTATAAAACCTCTCACTAGCCCCTCCAAGTTGGGAAACAAAGTTTTTCGAGGCAGCAGCCCACTGTGGCTCCCTTTGCCTGGCAAAGTGATAAAGCTATCCTTTTCTACTTCACTCAAAACTCTGTCTCTGAGATTCAGTTTGGCACCAGTGTACAGAGAAGCTGAGCGTCCAGCGTCATGATCATACAACTAGTAAGTGGCAGAATTGAGGTATAAACCCAAGCAGTCTGGCTCCAGATCACACACTCTTTATTCCTGCACTGTGTTGGCATTTCAATACAAATTGAAAAGAACTCTAAAGAGTGGATATCAGTTCTCATTAAAAGAAAAAAGAAGTTATGACTGATTTATAAAGGGTCATTACTTTTATTGAGAAATAATTTTAACTAAAAAGATTTCTATTGTATTTTAAAGGTTGAAAGATTTTTACATGTCTTCAAATTTCACTTTGTGAATCTATAATAACAATAAAATGTTTGAGTATTTTAAGAAGTAAATAAAAAATTATCGAGATTACACTAGATAATTTGAAAAGAACTATAATAGGCAAAGTGAATAACAATTGCAGATAGAATTCTAGTAAAAGACATAATGCTTTACTCTTTCAAAGTGTTTTCACCTATATGAATCTTCCTAACAATCCCAGGAGGAAGTGTATTTTGAGGTGAGGAAACAGGTATGGGAGTAATGTGTCCAAGTGATTTCACACAAAGAGACACATAAAAGATAATGAAAATATTTCCACAAGGACATGTCTTAACAACTAAGAACTGTATTAATAAACTATAGATGAGAAATTATAGACATGATTCTTTCAAAAAATGCTTTGACAGTCTCAGACTGTTGGTATTTTGCTTTTACATGGCATAGGTTACTATAAATATATCATAAAAAGATCACAGAATTTCAGACCTGCAAGGTAACACATTGGTCTGCTTCTCCAACCCCCTTAGATTGTTCTGTCTGTGGAAGAATTCAGATTCCTACTACAGTTCCTACTGAAAATGGTTCATGCTATTTTTATTATATGAGGTAATGAATCCTACTGAGGAGTACTTCTTGTTCTATAAGCAGGAAGCATTGTCTCTCGGTTGTGTATAACTTATTATGAATTCTTGCAATGCAAATAGGCTATACGCAACCCATTTCCATCGATGGCAAATTACATGTCCACTCATACAATAAAGTAAACATATCTTTACTGCTGCTACCATGTTGTATATACACTTTTTGTATATACCCTTTTTCTTTACTGAGAAGTAAAGCCTTCACTGGAGGATTCTTGCGTTAGTAACTTCTCTTCCCTCAAACATAAATCCATGATGTTCATTTCCATCTGCCATAAGGAAGCCTACATGTAGAATGCCTCCAATAGACACAAGGTCCTAGGGCCTGGCTGGAGAGAGAGTCTTCTCTCAACAGTATGTGACCCTTAGGTTTTGTTCTTTTGTAAGGTATGTTTTGCACCATTTTGGAAGATTACGCCTTTTTTTTCAAGCTGGGATTCTAGATAATAGTAAAGTAGTCTGGGTATTACCAAATACATCCCAAATTCTGAAACCTATGACTTAAAATTTGCTGTCATGAGACTTGCATTTTATGTTTTACAACGAACATCGTGATAAGTCAGAAGAGCCAACCCGATGTCAACCAAAACGCCCCAAGAATGAAATATTTCAGTAAGTCCCTGTGAGTAGCGTTCTTCTTGATGTCCTTCAAGGAGAGAAATTCCATTCTCTAAACACTGTCTCACTGAGAAATAAAAACATATTTTCTTGAGATCAAGGTAAATGCATCCTTAAGTAAAATTGAAAAGAATCAAAAGTGTCACGGAAACAAGGGTAGAATAAGAAGATGATAAACCAGAGAAAGAGTAAATTCATAGCATAACGTTGGGAAAATGGAAGGGAAGTTTGATAGAAAGAATGAGGCCTTGATTGAGCTTGACAAGTTCAGTTATAAGCCTAGAGGACATTTATCTGGACAAAAGACTTTCTAAATAGGAAAACATGGAAAGATTCTGGAGTAGGTACCAGAGAAGTCCACCATACAATGTTGCTAGTATTTAAGAATGTCAAACAATTAAGAATATTGCAACTCAGAGGTGTCAAATGTCCTTTCCCTCCACCTTCATCTTTGATAACATTGCATTGTTGTCAGTAGGAATATGGGCAGTATGATCCCCATATGCTAACTTCAATTTTAATACAAATCAAAAGATGGTCTCTTGATATTACTGGACACAACAAGGTGATTATTGAGTTTAATTAAAGACAAAAGAAAAAAACAAGATAAGTCTGGGGGGTTTGTTACTGTTATTATTCCCCAGGCATCTACTAGTATCTCGTCAAACCTTTATGGATACCAGAGAAGCTCAGATACACAGCTGCAACCATATATACTGGGCATTTAGGATACAAACAATGAATAATTCCTTGGACAACTGCAATGACATCCACGTAGCTGAAAAATTCTTCTCTCTGTTTCTATTAACTTCTCAAGCCAATGCACATGACCTATGAAAGCTTTTCCTGCGTGGTCTTTAGAACCAAAGTGAGAGGTCAGCAGAATGATTATAACCGTTGCTCTTCCCAGTTGTACCTGATTAACAAGGGAGATGGGGAGGAAAGAATATGTCCTCTTACCCGTATTGCGTCTAAGCACAAACCCTTGTGTCTTCCTTTCACACCAGCAGGCTCTGGCCGCGTGGCCTGCAGACCCTCGCATTGCACCCTGGGAGCCTCTCCTGACTCTGGAGCACCAGGACTTGCCAAGGCACTATTCTTATTCTTCAAGAGTACTGGAATTGGGGCTTCCCTGGTGGCGCAGTGGTTGAGAGTCCGCCTGACGATGCAGGGGACACGGGTTCGTGCCCCGGTCCGGGAAGATCCCACATGCCGTGGAGCGGCTGGGCCCGTGAGCCATGGCTGCTGAGCCTGCGCGTCCGGAGCCTGTGCTCCGCAACAGGAGAGGCCACAACAGTGAGAGGCCCGCGTACCGCCAAAAAAAAAAAAAAAAAAGAGTACTGGAATTGGAAGTCTCTATTCCCAAAGAACTGTCTAATCAAAACTCCAACCATAGTAATGTCCATGAAAGAAACTGCTTCATCAGTTTATAGAAAAAATGATTTCTCGGGCACCTTATATATTCAGATGCTCTATGAAAAAACTGCAATTATTATATGTGCCAACTTCTTTCTCTGCCCTTTCTTCATACTTGATGAAGACCTCAAACTGAGTCAAACACTCCCTCTCCCTCCATCTCCCCTTTACATACAGAATTTGTCAAATTGCTACAATAATTCTTCTCACCTCAAACCCTTCCTTCCTGATTGCCATTAAAGCTCTTATCATCTCTATATGCACAGAAGAGCTACTGATTCTTATAAAACATTCCATTTGAGCATTCAGACTGGAAACTGATCAAAAACAAAAAGATCCTTAAAATATGGGTGCTTAAAAGTGTCATACTCACTTTTCAGCCTCTGTCAGCAAAATAAGAATAATGATGATGATGATGACGGTGATGATGGTAGTATTGTTGTTTAATTAGTTGAAAATCAAGAATTCCATCTAATACACCTGAGTAATAATCATAATCTTAAATTCTAATATCTTTTTTCAGAAAAACAAATAGGCAATATAAAACAATGTGAAACATTGCAAACTAATTGAGGATACTTGGGTTCTTTCCCCTCTCTCACACCCATTCATGGAAAAGGCTCTGTTCTGGACCAACTATAAAGTACAAAGGGACTAAATTAACTTATGCTAACCCAACAGATGTCCACTGCAATGCCACCACCAAAGAGAAACAAACAGAAAACTCTTTTCATCCTTCCAAATCGAGTCATGAGCACTATACTATTGCTCTCATTTGTGTCAATTCTGTTTCTGAAATGAATGACAATCTGTTTTAAAGGAGAAAAAACCACCTAGCCTACGGTGACTAATGAAAGGCTTAAAAAGCCCTTTGAAATAATAATTTGAGATCTTCAATTAAATGATATAAATTTAAGTTTGCAAATTGTTGATCTGCCAATGCAATTTTTACTTATTTTCAAAAGAAAACTGACACCCTTTTGGTCATAGGAGGTGTCTGATTCTCTGATTACAGACTCCTTTCAGTCTGACAGGTGCTAAATGGTCTTGCTCCTCTCACATCTATTCCTTTTCTTCTTCTACTACTTATTTAGAAGAACATTTCTAAGATTCTGCTCTCTTTTTTAATAATACAAAGGAAGAAATGAATATAACTAGGAAGGAAAAAACATTCTATGAGTTCAAAGCTATGCTTCCCAATTATTATCTCAGTGTTATGTTTTAGAGGTTCACTGAAACACCTAAAGTCTATGACCCTTTAAAATGTCTTCAATGAAACTAGAATGGAAATGAAAACGTTGGCAGGCCTGTCTCAGAAAATTACTTTTTTGTGTCATTGGGAGGGGTGGAGATGGTACATAGTATAATGGCTAACAAAAAAAAAAAGAGGGATGTCCCACATTAACAGTTACATAACTCAAGAGAACTCATTATAATTGTAACTAAGAGTTTGGGGAAAACATTTTGGTGGCAGTGATGTACCACCCAGATCCCTCTTCAGTTAAGGCTTTATTGAATCAACTGTTGCCAACGTGGACAGGAGACAGCTTTCAGCTGCCAGTCCCTTCACCTCACCCAAGGTCACACCTGCTGGGGTGGCATCACAGCAAATGATTAATGGATGCAGGAGTAGAAAGTCCAGTCACCGTGTCTGGGTCAGGTAAATCTGGAGTCAGGTTAGCCTCTGAGCACCCTATGGGATCAGCTGAGGTTACCCTTGAGTTTGCACCACAACTCAATTTGATGCTTTTGCCAGTTCTGCTTCCTTTCCTTCTCTTCCACTCTGTAATAAATATCTAGCAGGCCCTAACTTCCATTTCAGAGTATGTGTAACAGAGAGCTCAGCCTGCCACAGCCATCCATGCTAGATGGGGTTCACACATCACAGCAATAAGACTCTCAAAAAGATAATGTATTCTAGAGGGTTCCTTGGTTTTGTTTCTGTGGGGTTTTTTTTAAGTTTTTAAAGAGAAATTATCTGTTGTTTTGAATACTTTAAGTCAGGTTTGCTCTTAATTGGTTTTGACTATTTTATATGTTTTTATGTAAGGAAAGCTGCTACTTAAAAAATCAAAACTTTGCCCATTGAGTTTGCCTGTGAAGATGAAGTATGTTACTGATAGTGGGTCAAAAACTATCAAGCCATTTGAGGAAATCCTTTTCTATAAACCTGAACCCTAAACACTGTCACACTGAAATAGATTATTTTTCTCATCAGTTCCTAATTAAATTCTAGGATGGATGAGAATGTGTTCTCATCACATTTCTTGTGTTAAGATTTTTGCCTCTGAGCCCTCTCTGTGACACAGTTCCTATCATAGCATCTTTAGATGAGTACACAGTGACTGGGGATACACATTTACTTCTCCACATCTGGATGAATCCTGGATAAATCCTACTCTCTGATTTTTTTTCTTATATGTCCTATCTATTTATTGCTGCTGGAATAAAAACAAGGCAAAACCAAAAATACATGGGAATGTCAGTCACCATGAAATCCATTTTCTAATGACTGTTACCTTCTGAAAGTTGTTAGTTAACACTTTTGTTTCAGTCGGCTGACTTCTACTCTCTTTGGTGACTCTCAGAAGCTTTCAATTTTCCCTCATGCCTCCTACAAATTATTGCTTTTTCCTTCTCAGGAAGCAGCTGTGCCTTCTATTTCACTGTAAAATATGGTCTATGACTGTCCCATGTCCTCCATCCATAGCCATCCCTCTCCCTAGTATTAGAGGCTTGAGATGTTCCTCTCTGTTAAATGCAAAATGGTTCACCTGTGTTCTTGTCCAAAATTTTGTTACAGTATTTACCGCTGCATCTTTGTGATGGTGTGCAAACATGATGGGTTTCTTATTCTTGCAAACTCTGTTCCTCCTCTTTCCTCTACCTTTTACTAGATATTGATAACACCCAAGATGCTGTCAGGGGTTACATAACAAGGATGATGGTATGCAGCCAATGACTGCAGCAGAATTCACTGGACAGTTTGACATGACAGTGACAAGGAAGCCAAAAACAAGTGGAAGATAACTTAAATGTTTGTAGCCTACTTGCAGACTGGTTTTTTGAATCAACACATGAGACGGCTGGCATTCAGATGTGCAGTGTATTCTTATGCATAATTCCCAGGACATTAATTTGTACACAGGAGTGATATTATTAGGGTAAATATAAATATCCTCCAATGTTTAATTATATCTTTCTCAAACACTGCTACTTTATACTTAATAATGAATTATTTGCACCAAACTTGGTATTGATCACATAGGAATGCTACGTACAACGTTGAGACGAGAACCACTGATCCAGACCAGTAGTTCTCAGCATGTGATTAGCAGCATAGATGTCACCTGGGAACTTGTTAGAGATGCAAATTTCATGCTGTACCTCAAACACACTGAACCAGAAAGTCCAGAACATAAGGCGGCAATCTGATGTACATACCCTAAAGGTTGACAACCACTGATCTAGATGCTAGAACAATATTGTTAAAGAAAACACTGAATTGCAAAGTCACAGTGGCAGCGTTAAAGTTGGGCCTAGAATATCTTTTTCCTAACTAAGTGATCTTGGGTGGCACAGTCTAGATAAATACTGTCTTGCATGCAGTCATTAATCAAATATATGTCGGTTGAATGACATAACTCAGATGATTATTTCTTTTTTTCTTGTAACTAACATTTTTGAATTTTCATCTACTTGAAAAGAGAAAGTAGCAAACATTCGGTTGTATTCAATTGACATTTTCTTTGCCCAAACACAAATCAGTATATAGACAATAAACAATATATACTTTTCTATGTGTAGACATTTTAAGTATATCTTTATTCTTATGGAGACGGAAGCACTGAGGGAAAGTTAACAATATACACACCAATATTCATATTCTAGACTTGCACATACTTGCTACAAGGCCCTGAGACTTAAAACCTGAATGCCCTCATCCATGATTATAATTATAAAAACACTCTCTACAGAAGAAGAAACAGAGGCTTAAATTCAATAAATAACATATCCAAAGTGACACAGATAGTGACAGAGCTGAAATGGAAACCTGGTAAGTGTGATACCATGCTCGTAGCCACTGTCTGTTATGACCCTAATAGAACTTATCTCATAAATTAAATAAGGTAATATGCAGAAAGATTTTGATATCTTTAACTACTAGTAGTATTAGTATCATTGTTATTACTCCTAGGCCCACATGAAGAAGTCCCAAGGATTTCCACTAACTGGTTGCCTTGATACACTATAGCTCTGCATACCCCCTCCTGGAGCTATTACATACTTTCTTTTCCTCTGCTTTCCCCATTCAGAGAAGTCCTTGCCCCGCTACAAAACGATGGAAAGGAACATAGCAGAAGACATTATTTCCTGGCCTCTAAAACTATAATCACATCTCTCTCCATCTCTCTCTTTTAAACTTAGATAATATCATTAGGGTCAATGGCATTGTTTGTTTTATAATGCAGGCATATCAGGGCATCTCTAACTATTAGAGCACAATTTCAATGAAAAAGTTACTATCACTCGACTTAGAAACAACCTGTGAGCTTCAATGCAATTTTCATAATTAACTTTCAGTAATAAATTACCAGCTGTGATCCTGCCACTTAATGAAAGATTATTATGCTCCTGGCACTGTGATATATTCATTTTATATATCTTACCAACTGCACCGTTAGCTAGGTATTTTTATCCTCAGTTTGTAGATGAGAAGCCTGAGGATTAAAAATATTAAGTAATTTCTACAAGGTTATCCAGCTAGTGAATGTGAGGGTCAGGACTTAAACTGGGGTCTATATAACATCAAATCTGAGGCTTTTAATCACTTCCTCCCAAGCAACTGGGGTGGTTTAGCAAAATTCAAACGGCACACCCTGTGAAAGTGTGTCGTCACTCTAATATTTTTCTCAAATGCTTTTAACCATAACGTTCCATCAACTGGAAGATTCCATCTGCCTTGGGCAATTTACTGTAAAAACAATCAGATTTGAGCCTGAAATATGATCTTTTTGTTAGTCAGCTCATCAACAATCAATTTTCAGACACAAATTTTACCTAAAGCAGAAGTTTTGCAAACAGAAAGTAATATGCATTTCCTTGTGTTTCGATGTTTTTGTTTTACTCTACAACTTTGTTGACAGGCTATGTCAGTGAAAATACCAGGAAGATAAATCAAATCAAGCAGAGGTTGATTCCAGAAGGAGCCACATCAATTATTTAATTCTGCCTTTTCATTGTTACTGTTGTCAGGTATCTGGCACTACAGGAAAAAATATTTCCAGCCATTTCAGACAATGGGCCTTAGAAAGAGGCAATGCTGCAAACGAAGAGGATTATTAAACATGAGAAATCTCTAATGCAAATATTATTCAAAGAAGACAAATGTTTATTTTAAAATATTTGTGTGTTTCCTCAAAAAAATGGAACTACCATACGATCCAGCATTCCCACTTGTGGGTATGTATTCCAAGGAAATGAAAAAGGATATCAGAGAGATGTCCACATGCCCATGTTCATTGCAGCATTATTCACAATAGCAAAGATATGGAAACAACCCAAGTATCCATCAATGCATGAATGGATAAAGAAGATACACACACACACACACACTAGAATACTATTCAGCATGAGAAAGAAGGAAATCCTGCCATTTGTGACAACATGGATGTGCCTTGAGGGGATTAGGCTAAGTGAAATAAGCCAGACAGAAAAAGACAAATACTGTATGGTCTCACTTATATGTGGAATCTTAAAAAAAAGTCAAAGTCATAGAAATAGAAAGAAGAAAAGTGGTTGATAAGGGCTGGGATGTGTGGGTAGGG
Organism: Aethalodelphis obliquidens; assembly: GCF_003676395.1. Classification (NCBI taxonomy): domain Eukaryota; kingdom Metazoa; phylum Chordata; class Mammalia; order Artiodactyla; family Delphinidae; genus Aethalodelphis; species Aethalodelphis obliquidens. Next base: position 21,214,210 of record NW_020837960.1, on the reverse strand, counting down.
AAAATAGTGAGAGGTTGCTTAAAGGGTACAAACTTTCAGCTATGAGATGAATAAGATCTGAAGATCTAAGGTATAACATGGTGGCGATAGTTGATAAAACTGTATTGTATAGATGAAATCTGCTAAGAGAGTAGAACTTAAATGTTCTCACTAAAAAGAAAAAAGAAGATAAATATGTGAGGTGGTGGATTGTTAACTAGATGCGGGAATCCTTCCACAACGTATACATGTATCAAATCACCACAACGTATATTTTAAATATCTTACAGTTTTATTTGTCAGTTATACCTCAACAAAGTTGAAAACATATTTAGACAGTTGCAAGGATGAATTTGATTGCTATCTGAAAGTTAATCATTGCAAGGATTCACTTCGTAAGAAAAATATTGTAATGTGATTCTTCAGACACTTTTCTATTGGTGTCCTGCTAAGAATGATAAGGAGCTCCTTCACATATACCATCCCTTCCCATCCTTCCATATCTTCCCCCAATGTTGGTAATCATTTTAGTATTAGGTTGTATCATATGAAGTAGTCATTTTGTATAAAAAAGTCATCACATATAGGCAGTTTCATATGATTCAAACTATTTTATATTTTAGAAATAATATTTATAAATCTATTTAATAAATAATATTCATACATTTAAGTACTGTTCATAAATAATAATATTCATAAATTTATATTTAATGTTGTTTTCATTTTAATGTTCACCTCCTGACTTCAGGGAGCTATAAATTTAATTATACATTTTCAACTTTGTAACATTTCCAGTAGGTTCTGTCACCAAAGTTGGCCCTCCATCTTTTGTCAAAGTTTGATTCTATGGTTGAAAACCATTAAGATTCATTTGCATTATAGTAACTATATGAATATCATTCATTACAGAGTTGAGTATTGGCCTGGGAATCTATTTTTTTTGTTTGTTTGTTTTTTGCTACTCAAGTAATTAATTCATCTTGAATCTGGAATTCAAGACAGACTCACCTAATTCTAATCACCATAAAAGCAAAAATTTTATATCAGTGGCTCGAGATGATGCATTGTAAATACTTTTGGAATGATGCAAAATAAAATGAAAAACAGTTCAAATTGAGCTTAATTGTATATAAGGACAGGTGATTTACAGATGATCGTAATAAGCACATGTGCATTTAATCAAAAATATACAAGAAAAATTTTATATTATGCTACACCTGTATGTCAACAGAATAAGAATGGCCTAGGAGTGAGCAGACGGATGGGGACAGTATGACTGAGATATCCATTTACATGACACTATAACTAGAAGCAAGAAAAGAAGGCAATAAGCTGGTTTTCTTTGCTGTGAGGATTTGAGTAAATCACTTGTTTTCTCTATGCTTTATTTTTTTCCTTTTTAAAAAGAAAAGTGCTATAAAAGGAAAAAACTGATACACTGGATTTCATCAAACTTAAAACTTTCACTCTGCAAATAATTCGTTTAAGAGATGAAATGACAAGCCACAGACGTGAAGAAAATACTTGCAAACCACATCAGCTAAATGACTAGAACATAGATATGTAAAGTACTCTCAAATCTCAACCTTGAAAAACAAAACAAGAACAAAACACATTAGATAATGCACAAAAGACATAAAGAGACACTCCATGGAAGATTATATACAGATGCAAATAAGCACATATAATTATGTCTGATATTAGCCAGTGGAGAAATGCAAATTAATGCCACAATGAGTTATCACTACTAGAAGAATGGCTGAATTTTAGGATAAAAAAATAGTAATGGCACTGAAGTACAGGTGTCACCTTATCCTACGTTCCCACATCCTTTTGCAGTTAAGGATGTGGAGAAACTGGATCATTCATACATTGCTGCTAAGCGTGCACAATGGTACAGTCACTCAGAAAGATAGTTTAGCAGTTTCTTAAAAAAATAAACATTCAACTAGCATATGACTCAATAATTACACTCTGGGCATGTATCCCAGATAAATGAAGACTCATGTTCACACAAAAAACTGTACACAAATGTTTATAGCAGTGTTGTTGGTAATGGTAACAATCTGAAAATAATCCAGATGTTAAGTAGAGTGTGGTTTATCCACACTATGGGCTACTACTCATCAATAAAAAGGAAAACAACTATTGATACACACAATACAATGCATCTCAAGAGCATTAATACTGAGTGAAAGAAGCCGATCTCCAAAGGTCATACAGAGGTGTATGATTTCAGTTATCTTACATTCTCAAAATGACAAAAATACAGTGATGCAAAACAAATGAATGGTTTCTGGTGGTTAGAGATGGTGTCTATCAAAAAAACACACAGACACACACAAGTTAAACTATAAATCAAGAGGCAGACCTTGGAACAGTCCTGTTTAAAATAGACTTGAAAAGGAAAAACAGATAAAGATTTGGTGAGTCTTATTAAAATTGCGATTGATAAAGATGGACTAGAACTAAAAAGGAAGGAATAAGGACACTGTTTCCCCAGACATTGTACAATTGGATTTAAATCCAGTCCCTAAAAAATTAATACTTTAGCAAGTGTTATAAAACCTGAAAAGGCTTGGAAACGTGATGTCATACATGCTAAGACTGATAAACAGAAAACTAGAGACTGTTCAGTAATTCATGTGGGTACACTGAGAAAATGCTTCAGATTTCAAACTTTCATTATATTATAGCATAATTGCTAAGAAACTATGTTGTGGAATTTGTCAGGTTTGGGTTTAATTCAGGGCCATACTACATAATAATTGTGTGACCTGGGAAAGCTGTTTAATCCACCTAAGCCTTTATTTTCCTCATCTGTAAAATGGGGATGATGATAGTTGTCCTGAGGCTAATAATATAAGGCAGGCAAACCAATCAGCCTAGGGCCTGCCATACCCTACTCACTCACTAAATGTGAACTCATGTTACTTTGCTATTATTTTCAGAAAAAAAGTTGGAAAACTTCATTCTAGCCACTATCAGAGCACCTTAAACTTCCCGTACTCCCAGAATCATTAAAAGCCATCTAGTTATTTAGCATGATAATTGTGTATTTGGGGAACTGCAGTGTGACTTTAAGCTCCAATGCGATACCGCAAAGCAAGAGACTGGAAGATTTCAAGAAAAATTGTATTAGGCATGTCGCTCTTCACAGAACACTTCAGAAAATTGAACCCGTATGGTTAAAGTCTGAGCAACTTCATGGCTCAAAGAGGATTTCAGTCCTGAGGGTTTGTAATTATGCAGTTACAGAATTGTGTCTCAAAATTGATATTTATTAAAAATATATATATTTACAGTATAAATTTTTTTGGCCATCAAAAAACTTCAATAGAAAAATCTTTAATACACAAACTGCCATCATGGCAGCATCCATGGAGCGTAATGGCAGACAGAGATAGCAGAAAAGGAGGCTGGGGGAGATAGGAATACAGGAAAGGGAGAGGTATTCAGGTTCCTGAGTTCTACCTTTGTCCACACCATTCTTGTTTGTAAGAGCACCTGGTCTTACTACAGGGCATGTCAAATCATACAGAGATGGATGGCACTTGAGGTCTTCACCAAGAAGACCAGAAGTAGACCCCTCCAATTTTACACCCCACCTCCCATTCCATAATCTATGTAAATGCAGATCCAGTTAGGAGACAACTGACCTTGAAGTCCTTATTCAAGAAAGCCTTCAGGTCTGTGAGCAGGTGCTCTTGGTCATTAGTACTAATAAGAGAAAAGTGGCATGATGGCTTTCTGGCAAATCTACATGGTATGTAGAGAAAAAGAAAGTAGTACTCAGGTCACAAAGAATTAAGGTCTAAAGTATCTGCTTTTTTACAGGTCTGTGGAGTAGAAATGAAGAGGTCCTCTGGGTTGGGTTTGAGAGATCCCAAACATCTTCTCTTTCCTCAAGGACTGTCTTAGATAAAGGTTATAACCCCAAAGTTCTCCAGATGACACCCCACAACTTTTGGGGAAGGCTGATTACCTTCCTCCAGATATATCAAGAGACTGACTGAAGTCCCATCACAGCCCACTGCATGGGCCTGGATTCCCACAGTCGGATGAAATCTATGGGCTTCCTGGGCAGAGAATTGGGTGTGCAGCTACGGAGGCTCAGGTACTGGATAGGAAGGTAGCCCACTGGGCAAGCGAGCTCAGCAGTCCTCCAGCTTGTGCATTTGTTGTCCCAGCCAATATGAAAACTGTGTTTCATCCATACCATGAAATACTACTAAGGAATGAAAAGGAACAAGCTATTGATAAACACAACTACTTGGATGAATCTAGGGTTGGTGGCCAAGAGGTTCCACTGGAAGGAAAGTCCAGCTTTAGGGTGGGTTCTCCTGAAGCTCAGAGATGGTCTACTTGTTGTTGACCATGAGATGATCTCCTTTCCATGGTGGTAGATGTGGTGTTCACGACCATGGTCACAACCATGGCATCAGACTGTGGGCTGAGGGACAGGTTAGGAATGTCAGATCAAAAAACAAATAGGCCTCTCACTTCTGGGACAGGACCAACCAGGTTAAATGGAATTTAATCTAACCCCTCACTCTCTTCTGAGCAAACATAATGGTCCTTTAGCCAGACCCTCCTCTAAGGCCTCATCATACTTAAAGCCATTTATCAACCTGGAAGGGGCTGTGGAGAGAACTTAAGGTTCTCCATTCCTGGAAGGTTCATACTGACAACCTAACAGTCACTTGTCAGTCTGGAGCTGAGACCACGCTGTGTTTGGACTTAATGATGGATCTGTACAGTCTATATTGGGAAGATGGCACCTTCCTCATCCACTTCTGAATCCCTTTTGCACAGAATAAAACTACAATGTATATTTTTTCAAAAAAGACAATAGTGCACATCTCAGGGTAAACAAGGTCTGATTTGGATCATATGAACACAACTAGCAGATATATTAATCAAATGCTGAATGATACTGATGAAAAATTCAGAGATAATATCTCATAGGTAGGTTCGGGTGACGTCTTAAGTTACATGAACTGGTTACTATAATGTTGGGCACATCTGCAGAACACCATTAAGGAAACATTTCAGGCCTTAGGCAATTTTAGCAATAACAGTTATAACTAACACAAACAGCAGTGAGCGATGACACTTTCCCAACCTTGTATAATGGATTTCGAATGGAGAAATGAAGATTACTCAGAAAACCACAAGCCTGAAAAAAAATCTCACCTCAGTGACAGAGGTCATATTGCTACTGCATTATATTGCCTCTACTTTTTGTTCAGTTAATAGTGTCTCTGTTATTCAATAAGAAAGAGCTACTGGTTGGAACTTAATTACAATTGATTTGAGCCACATTAATACGGTTTTATTTAGAATTTATTATTTTATACAAAATAACTTTAAAATGATGGTTTAAAATGGTTGTTCTAATGTCACAGACTTGGTCATTTTGCAAGAATAAGGTTACTCCCGAGCTAATAAAAAAAAGCAGGTTAAACGTTCCAAAACTCCTTTGCAGTTGCTATATTCATCTCTCTGTGGGTATAAATATGTATCTATACTATACCATATAAGTATAATTTCTTTCTTTTAAACATTTTGACTCAATTTTTCGGCATTAAATTCAAAATATAAAAGAAGTACTTGTGTTTCTGACTATGATAGAATGGCATGTAGTGGACTAACATTCCTTCTGATAACATTTAGAAAAGCTGGGTAAATATGAACAAACAAGCAAATAAACAAATCTCTGTCTAAAGAAAAGTTCCAATTATCATACTAAGTAAAGCAAGTCAGAGAAAGACAAATATCATATGATATCACTTATATGTGGACTCTAAAAAAAGGATACAAATGAACTTATTTACAAAACAGAAACAGACTCACAGACTTAGAAAACAAACTTATGGTTACCAAAGGGGAAAGTTGGGCAGGGAGGGACAAATTAGGAGGTTGGGATTAACATATACACACTGCTACATATAAGATAGAGGATCAATAAGGACCTAGTGAATAGCACAAGGAACTCTACTCAGTACTCTGTAATAACCTATATTGGAAAAGAATCTAAAAAAGAATGGATATATGTATATGTATAACTGAATCACTTTGCTGTTTACCTGAAACTAACACAGCATTGTAAATCAACTGTACTCCAATATAAAATAATTTTTTAAAAAAAAATCAACTTAAAAAAAAAAAAGAGTCGCAGAGCTGACTAGGACTTCAGAAGCCAATATCTCAGTTAGGGAGAAACCACAGAGAGATGACCTGACCTTCTACAAACCACATTTCCCCTCAATGCATGTGCCAAGGCAAATACAAGTTTCTCATGTCCTGGTAAGAAGGGAGACAGATGGAAGTGAGTCTCACACTCAGCAGCAATTTTCTCAAAGCATTTGTTAAAATCTTAAGCTTTGCAGGAAAATAAGTAAGACACTTATCAGAAAGCTGCTGAAATTTAGAGTGTTCATCAATCTCGCAAAAATGCAGAGGAAAAATTCATATTCAGGAACCTTCAAGGAGAAGCGATCTATTAAATAGCCAAGGTTCTCAGACCCTGGGGTCTTATAACATATCAACGGGGTCAACCAGGGGTTTATGGGCTTGCAAAGTCTGAAATTAGCCTCTCATCAGCTTAGGTTCTGGTTGGATTAAGATGTTTACTCCCATTTTATCTGCCTTGCAGAGGATAGATAAAGCTATTAAAAATATCCAGATTACAGCACAGAGAGCAAAAATGTGTGGAAATACATTAAAAGAAGAATTAAAAGAATACTAGATATGTGACACAGACTAAAAAGGAAAAAAAATGTGTAACTGGAGGTGTTAAGGGGGAAAAAAGTTAGGTGCAAAACTACCTCTGAAGAGATAATGACCAAGAATTTTCCAAAACTGATAGCAAGCCATACTTAAGAAATGTTCCAAACGCCAAGCAGCAGAAATCCAAAGAGATCACTTCGGTACATGATTGTAAAACTACTGAAAACGAAAGACTAAAAGAAAACATAAAGGCAACCAAAAACGAAGAACACGTTGCCTTCAAAGGAGCCACAATCAAACTGATGGCTGACGTTTCAGCAGAAATGACAGAAGTCAAAAGTCAATTGAGTGGCATAAGGTACTGGAAGAAAATAATTTTTACTCTAGAATACTATAACCAATGGAAATAGCTTTAAAAGGGAGATCAAATAAAAACATTTTCAATCAAACAAAAACTGAGAAAAATTTTTGCCAACATACTGACACTAAACATGCTGAAGAGGACCCTTGGTTGCCCACAGAGGCATGGCGGTGCCACAAGGAACAGAGGGCATATAAAGACAGCAGGTGTAGCATCTGCAATTATAAAAGTAAAAAAGAAAACCAAAATTAAAAACTAAAACAGGTTTATAATTGTTCTTGAAAAAAATTAAATCTATCCAGCTCAGCCCACCCCTCCACCAAATGCATGTATGTCAGCGTGTATAAAATTTTATTTTTTAAAAGATCAATATACTGTCCCTCAAGTTTATTTCCACTTTCTTCTGTGATAAGAAAGAAAGACAACTATAGCTCATCAATAGTCAGGTAAACGTTTTGCATTGGTTGGTCTTACACATATATGTCAAATAATTGGCAAACACTTTCAAAGTACTGCTGTGAATTTTAAGAAAATAAACTGAAAGTATTTGCTGCATGAATTAAAATTAAAGGGTTAAACTCTTTTTAAAATGAATGAGTAGTTATGATTAATAAATCAGTAGTATATCTTAAGTATTTTGTTATTTCAGACAAGACATTTAAAATATTCATATAGATCTTTGTAGTGAATTCATATAATATTTATCCTTATGATTATGGTCAGCATTTATTTTAGTGTAAAACACAAGAATGGTCAGAAATCCCAGCACCATCATGTAATGACTTTCCCCTCATAATGGAGCAGAGCATACAACTGACCATTTTTCTTAAACACAATAGTTTAATCGTGCCCCTTGTATACCAAGAAAGAATGTAACAATGTGAAATCTCCTTTCTTAAAATCCTTTGCTTAAGCCCTTCTTAATATGAAATTTTCTTAAATATATTAGAAAGAAACTTTTATCTCTAACCTAAAGAAAAGAAACTAACAAGAGTATTTTATCAGAAGTCATGATTCATTAGAGGTTGCAATGAAATTTCACCATGAACACAGAACCTTACCACAATTTTATAAATCTTCAGAGAAATAAATGTTCATCATACTTGCCATCTACATACGGAAGTACCCTGATCTGGTAGAGGCAGCAGGGAATGTTGGTTCCTATATGGCCATTTCTCTGTCATCAGCCTCCAGTCTATGAGGGGGCAGCCTTAAACACAGGACCAACTGGACAATTGAAGATGCCCATCTGTAGATATGAGGACGGAGTGCAAGCAGTAGATATTATTGAATGCTGCACTGGAAGTGAACCAAAGGGTGTATGAAACCCTTTGAGCAGTCACTGTCTTTGTTATACCTGTACATCCATTTTATTATGATTCAAATCAAAACAAATTCTGGCAGACTCTGAAACACTCCTAAAAGCTATTGAATACCGATGCATTCTATGAGCAGAGGTTATCTTTAATCACATTAAATAATTGACACATTATATATTTTTATAGATGAGAAGATCTTGACTCATAAGATAGTAGTTCAGTTTTCAAATAACTCTTTAAATAAACTGAAACGAATCAAGGTTATATGGTTCAAATATACCTAAGTTATTCAACAGTGGATCATTTCAAAGACTCAATTTGTTGAAAAAAAGTGGTAATTTTAATATTTAATTGTTCCCAATATTTCAATTATATCAATGTAATAACCAGTAAGAAAATATTTAAGAAGATTAGAAAGTTAGGTTTTAAATTCTGGTTTTAGTGATTCACTGTTAAGCACAACTGACAAAAGCAGTTTTTTTTCTTCAGGTTAGATTTTTTGATATTTTGTATGTTGGGAAAAATTCTTTATCATAAGCTCTATTATAATGAAATGTTTTTTCATTAAGGCTTCTTTTATTCATGAAAGGGCAAAATTACTTGCTGGTTCACTCTGTTCCACGAATGTGCTGGAGTGCTAGATGAAAATATACGGTTCAGTTCTCTAAGTAGTTTGCACGTTACAAATCAGAATGTTAAGCTGTGAGGTTAAAATGAACCAGATAAGCAAAGAAGTCTTTTCCTTCTGCCAACATTTTCTTTTTATACAGCACATACAGAGAGACATATCTTTTTTTTTAGATACAAAGCTATTTAATATCCTACAGAGCAATAATAACCCGAATATTTGAGTGTTCTTTAAAAATATTTTTTTCTCTTTAATTGCAGAGGCTATTAGAGGCTTAGAGACAGGCACTCTGATTATTTCACATGATAACTCTCAGACAAAAAAAATTTCTGGTAGAGTGGATAGTCCTAGGGATGTACTCCCCCAAACATGATTCTAAAAACATGAATGTAGCTCAGTGTAGCTCCCTTTTTGTTCCCAATATTTAAGACCATGAGGTAGCTGGCCTATTTCGAGGCCTTCAATACATGCTCAGCTGTAGACAGAAGAGCTTCCTAGAAACACTAACAGTGGATACTGAGAACTCCTAGATGATTCTAGGATAGTTTCATCCATCTAAGAATATCTTGAGCCAAAGTTTTTCATGTACCAAGGCAAAGGGATAGGGGGGGTGAGGATCCAAGTCAAGATATCCCTAGCTCTAAAACTGGCTTCTTCTCTTAGGTTTGCTTCATTGGTTCAAAGGGCCATTGGGCAACATGTGGCTGTATCACCATAAATCCATCAAGACTCTGGAAAACACTTTATCTCCTAAAATACATCACCTTTGAATGGTAATTCAGTAATATCTATATATAAAAGGAAAGCACCATCTTTAACAGTGTCAATAATACTATTTAAATTTAACATAAATTTCTGGTTGGAAACTCTAAGCCCTACCCTTACAGAAAACAATTGGAAGCAAGGAAGATGCATTTGGATTTCTTCCAACATGATCTGATGTTATTTTTTTTTTAATTCCAAATATAGACTATATTTATTTTAGCATGACTTGTTATTTTCCTAATAAGTTTTCTATTTCCATGAGAAGAGATCAGGTGACAATAAAACAGCAAAACATCTACAAGATAACAGGGGACACTAGAACATGTTAAGAGGCTTATGAGAATCCTTTTTGGAAATCTTAAACCAAAAGGTAGTATGTGCCTCTCTGTATGCTCAGCATCTAGTAGAGTGATTGCCATGCATTAAATAAGTCCTTCATGAAGCATTCTATATGTGTGTGTATGTATCATATATGTATATAGTATTTTAAAAAATCATTTGGTAAGATTTGAGCATTTGCTTAAAAAAAGACTTTTGAATTAGATGAACTTCCAAGCCATTCATGACATATCTAACCTTTCTACAGGGACACTGATACATTGGCAAAAAACTTCTTTTGTCTTTTGTAGGCTACTTTACCCTCTTTGCTAACAATTTTTATCTCCCTGTCTCTGATCATTACTCTGTAAGCATGATCTTAAGAACTCATCCCCAGGAGCAATCTCCCACTCTGTATCATTCTGTACTACTTATATAGCATTATATATAGCTATATGTACAGGCTTACATATAGATACATATACAGTCCATACAGATGGAGATATATATAATTTATGCTTAATTAATGAATTTAAATGCAGGTTTTAAGGGCTGGTATATGTTTAAATGCAAATATATATATATATATTTCTACAGTTAAACAAATCCCAACATTGCTTGTCAAACTACAACTATCACAGAAGAGAATTCATTTAAGGTGTAGCCTTCAATGTGATCTTCAGCTCATACAGCCTAAAGATTTGATGTAAAGAGATCTTTACATAAAACGATACCCATGCTTCACAAACAGTAAGGATGATTATATACAAAGCATGACGGATTCTCCATCCTTCACTCAGTGTACACTATGCACCACGCCTGTCCTTTCATCCTTCTATCATGTTTGGGGGGATTCATATTGGTACGTGACCAGTTCCTTGAAGGTACAGCATATTAAAATACAGAGGCTGAGCATAGCAGCTGACAACAATCACCCATGCATTCATTGATTCCATTCACCCATTCAAAAAGCATATGTTGAACACTAATTATCTTAATTCTGTGAAAATGAAAATTACGATCCAATGAGCTATGAACTATGATCCTGGTATGCACAGGGTACTAGCTTACACAATTGTGTTGTTTCTCCACTATCATTTAGAGGTAAGATATATTAAAAGTGTAGCAGAGTACCTGAACACTGTTCATAAACTTTCATTTGTAAGAATTTTACTCTTAATTAAGTAGAATAAAAAGACTAAAAATACACCAACCACCCTCCAAAAAATAATAGCTCATGCCACCCACAGTTGGACATCATATACTGTCAAGGTTTTGACATGAATTTTTAGCTTAATTTACCAAATCTAATCACACCGAAGAAGTCTCTGACTTTTAGTTCAGTAGGTATTCCTGAGAAATACTTGTTTTGTCCTCTTTCAACTCTAATCACACTTCTCATGGTGTAATAGAACTTAAACTCCCTCCTAAGAATTTCAGCACAGCACCACTTAAACTAAAGCACATTAATAATATAATTGGTTATATAAATCCTGTGAAAATGAGCATTATAGTTGACTGAAAGTTATGACTGAAAGTTATGTCCATTGAATAATGGACATAAAAGTTGACTGAAATTTATGTCCATTGAATAATGGCGGGTTATGTTTATAACATAGGAAGTAATATGGTACTCACAATATCACGTAAGTGCAAAGTTATCATTCTAATGGCTTCATTAGTTAAATAAATATGCTCACAATTATATGCTCGCAATGGAATTATAAAACTGAAATAAATTAAGTATGCTTAATTGCAAAAGCGTAATATTTTTGACAGTCAAAGTCACTTAAAAACTCACACATTGGGCTTCCCTAGTGGCACAGTGGTTGAAAGTCCGCCTGCTGATGCAGGGGACACGGGTTCGTGCCCTGGTCCGGGAAGATCCCACATGCCGCGGAGCAGCTGGGCCCGTGAGCCATGGCCACCGAGCCTGCGCGTCCGGAGCTTGTGCTCCGCAACGGGAGAGGCCACAGCAGCGAGAGGCCCGCGTAGCGCAAAAAAAAACCTCACACATTTTTTGACCATTCTCTGGGTTTCTTAAAGGAGTTTACTGTCTAGTTCAGGAGATATACCTCTACCCATCTGCAAGGCAGAATATAACAAGGGTTTTGCTTGTGTTTATACGCGCGACACCTGGAGACATAAAGGAAACTTTCAAGGAGACAGTGATATTGAGCTAGGTTTTGGTGCCCGGAGAACATTTTGACAGGAAGCAATAAGGGAAAAGTTATTCTGTACAGAGGGAGCTTTGCCAGCAAATGCAAAGATGAAGATCTAATTTGTGCGTCACTCATCTATTTATTCAATTATTCATTTACTAATATTCAAACAATATCTACTGAATGGATACCACTTCAGTGCTAATTTTTGTAATGGTATGACATATATTCAAAAAAGTTATTTCCTCAATTTTTGACATCAATAGGTTTTTGGATTTAAGCACATTGGTTTTAAATTCAGGTGTAGGTTTAAAGAAAAAAAAAAACCCATGGCAAGTTTGTTAAAATGTGCCACCAGCTGACAGATATCTTCTGGGATGCATGAAAGAGCACTCCCCTCATTAAATACCAAGGGACATGCAAAATAATTAGGAACTTAAAACGAAAACAAAACAAACACTTGTCTAGAAATTTCATATAACACTAATAAGATGCAATATAAACCTGTCTTAACATGACTGTGTTTTGTACAAAGACATTTTATCGACAGCCTGCAGATGTTCTAAAGTTTTGAATGACAATTTTTTATTTAGAAATTATAATCTCATGACTATTTAAAAATTTATTACCTTGAATGCTATCCATGAAAATAAGCCTTTTTTTCTTTCCACATGTGTTACATTTAGATTTGAGAGTAAGAAAGGAAATAATTTTAAGAAACTAGCTTGAGCTGAGTAGCTCATCTCCTGCTCTGCTTCAAAACCCATGGAGCTTTAGTTAAGAGTATTGTTTCAAATTCTAGCCTCATAATGGGGTCTAGCCTCATAATTATGTCCCAGTGTTATAACATTTGAAAAATTCAAGCAATAAATGGCTGCAAGAATACAATGACTTTATGGATCTTGTTAAAAGATTACTAATTTTATTTTGGAGACCATAAGAATCAAGGAAAAGGAGTATTGGCTTTAGAATCAAGTAGACATGGGTTCAAATCCTGACTCTACCGTAAAGCAGCTTTGTGATTTTTTTTTTTAGTAATTTAGTCTTTTCAGATTTCTTAAAAGGTAGTAATAATACCTTAGTGAAGATGTGAAGATAAATGTGAGAAAAAAAATTTTTTCTAAGTTTCTAGCATAGCTCTTGGCATACCTTAAGTACCCATAAATAATGGCCCCCTCTCTTTTTCCTCCTTTCCTTTTTTCATAATAGTTCCTGTTTTCCTGTCTTAAGTAAAATTTACTCTTGATAATATCTGTTCAAGGAATGACTTATGGTAACTTTTTCAACATATTTCAAAAACATAGCAAACTACAGGCAGAGTGTAAGGAATGCATATCTGATTCATTACATTTCACTTGCCATTTCTCAAAAAGAATGCAGTGTGCTAGATAAAGCCATCAAAGCATGTTTTTAAATTAACATTTTACTTAACATTTCTAATTTTATGAATAAAACTGTGCCCATGTGTCATCTGGTGCTTCTCAAGAAGCCGTTACTCAGTGACACTGCAAAACATTTTTATAAGGATTGACAAAACATATACTAATATTAATGGGATATCAGTTAATAGAAAATATCAAGTACTGAAACTATTGTCTCTCTTTTATAACCTGTTTAAGTGAAACTGAACTTTCAGAGGGATGACTGAGATTTTTAAAAAATTTAAGTATATCTACATTTACTGAATAGTTCATGGAACAATGTAGTTTTAAATTGATACATTTCCAATGCATGTGTCTTTAATTTTCAGTTTCACAAATGAAGAGCTTCTTCTCCTAAATGTATTTTTTCATCGTACCGTATTTTGGTAGTACTAATGTTTTCAGAGATCAGGTCTTTATTTGTACTGATTAAAAAGATACAGCTATGATATTACATCCCTGATCAAAATATTCTCAAATCTCTTAAAATATTAAGGTCTCAAAGCCTCTTGGAGGATTAGAACTAGGAAACATAAGGAGAGGAAAGATAGTTCTAAAGCAGTTTTTCATCACAACTAGACAGAAGCAAATGTCCAATTTAAGTTGGGTTGAATTAACAAGTTTTAATGTTTATTTGGTATGAGTATGTGTTGTGCGGCATGATGAAGCATAAATGAGGTGAAAAGATAAGGTTTTGTTTTGAGCTGTCTCTTCATCTTTTTTTTTTTTTTTTTTTTTTGCGGTACACGGGCCTCTCACTGTCGTGGCGTCTGCCGTTGCGGAGCACAGGCTCCGGATGCGCAGGCTCTGCGGCCATGGCTCACGGGGCCCAGCCGCTCCGCAGCATGTGGGATCTTCCCAGACTGGGGCACGAACCCGTGTCCCCTGCATCGGCAGGCGGACTCTCAACCACTGCGCCACCAGGGAAGCCCCATCATTTTTAATAAGAACCAAAATGCTTATGGTAGGTTTTCCATAGATATTAAAGAGGTGAGTAACACGAGTTTCAGTTTGGCCCAGACAATACAACGTGGGAGGAAAGGATGCACATTAGAATCTGATCTCATAAAATGTTCAGCAATTATGATTTTGAAAAAAAGAAAAGTTAATAGTTTATTATATTTCCCTTCATTTAGCTTGTTTTTAAAAATAAACCAAGCACATTTTCATAAGAAAATATTCAGTCCACAGTTTTACTTTCCTAGCTAGTGTTTAGCATTTCTTCTATATCTTTATTTACAAAATCCTTTATCTCTTGGAGCACTGATATTCACAATATTAACTACTGAACAAAAGTGTGCATGTCTTTATTTTTGTTCCTATATGAATTAATCAGAAAAGTCAGATTGTCAGTTTTCAGTTGCTAAATATAATGTTGATAATCTGAATTGCCATAAATTATCCTGACAATTAAACACGCAGGCATAAAACTATGACAATTTTTTCTACAATATATTTGTGAAAGTATTTTCAATTCAGTGGGGTTAATCAGTGCATCCCTAGAGGTTATTATTATACTTCAATAGAAATTTATCACATTTATAATAGGGTTTAAGTTTAAAAGTTTAAAATGTATGTACTGAACATGATATTCAAATTCCCCTAATCAGAAAGAATAAAAGCAATGTCTGGTATTTCCTACTTATATAAAGTATGCGTTAATAAAGTTTATCTTATGTGGAAAGTTATTTGCTCTCTTACCATTTTAATAAAGTGGCCATAAAATTCATATAGAACTTTAATTTTCTCAAGGTTTTCTCTTTGCATTTTGAACTTGGCTTTATAGGAATAACTGCCACAGAAAAACAAATAATGTAAAAATTACAAAATGTTAAAGCTTATAAGTAATGGAAAATTTATTCCACCTCTTATATCTGTGAGAATGACCATTAAGCAAGTAAATTGAAACTTACTTTTCAAAAACCAAGATTTTCAGAGTTAATATTTGACAGGATTTACTAAAGATACATGTTTCTTTTACCTGTTGAGCTGAGATAAATTATGCTTTGATGAATGCCCATGTTCCTTTAAGCTCTTAACTAAGTGGAAGAACTTTTCTAAATTTGCAATTACAAATCTTCTTGCTATGCCTTAAACTGTCTGCCTACCTAACTAAATATTCATTCACTCAATGAATATTAAGTACATCTTATGTATCAATTTAATTAACCTGTTAGTACTTCTCTTTGTGTGTAACCTTCTTGGCACTTCACTCCACAACGGCAAGCTTAGCAGGGTAGCTGAGCTCTGATCAGCTCTACTGAAAGGGTCTCCAGCTCTGTGGTTTCATTCATGAACAATGAAAGTGCTGCTTGCTTTCTACCTGTACTAACCGTCCATTAATTCAAGACATTTGCATAAAATACTTTGATAAAGCCAATTTAACTTCTACCGACATACTGATTTGCATTAACTGCATTAATTTATAAATATAGTTTTTAAAGTGCTTCTTTAGCAATATCTTACTAAATTTTGATTCTAATATTCGAACTGCTAGTTATCCCTTTATCTTATTGATTCTTTGCCTTCCATACTTAAAAGAGACGTGTTTCTTGGTCTACTGTCCGGGTGAACAGAAGTAGGTATTACAAATCTAAGTATAAATAGCCAACCATAACACAGTGATGACGATTTCAATGTTTTAACATATCCACCCACTCTTACTCTCCCTAATTCAGAATTAAAAAAAAAAAACACAACAAACTCTAGCTACCCTTTTCTCTTAAAGAATTTGTAATATGTTTTGTGCAGCAATTACTGTAATAGGAAATCCAGAAAGTATATGAGAACGGAATTTTTTTTTTCAGTGTTACAAGTATGTTTTAAATTTCCTTTTAATAAAACAAGTAAACCTTGCTTCTGTCTCCCCCTGCTCCTTTGGCTTGGTGCTTACTCAGAGTAAGCGACCTGCTGCATTTGTCCCCTGTGGATATTAACCACGAAGGGCCACCCTAAGAAACCATGTGAACAGGATTACACCATAGTGGATACAGCGTGGTGAAGACAGACAAGACACGGAGCTCCCTTGTCTCAATCTCTCCCAACCGTCCATCCCCTTCCAGTAGTCTCTAGTTACCTCATCACAAAAGGCAGCTGAGTTCTCAGCTAGAACAACAAGTTGTGCAGCAAATCTCAGTGATTCAGCCAAGTAGCAAACAGGGTCATTGGCTTAGTTGGAATTTCAGTTGCCAAGCAAACTAGGAATCCCTAGCCTGGGTCCAGCGACACGGATAAGTGTTTCTGTTTTTTGATAGAGAATGAAAATGACGCAGAGTATAATTGATCGACAGGATATTGATCACTATCCTTTCTTCATTACCCCAGTTTAGGTACCAGAATCTAAGGGCTCACTTATATACGCCCAGGGGCCACCAAGATCTCCATTTTCCCTAAATGCATAAAAGGCTAAAAACAGCCTTCTTTCCCAGCTCCATATCGTGGCTGCTGCTGCTTTGAGTACCATATAAGTCACACTGGGGGTTCACTCTTTGCCCTCTCACCTGCTTTAAAGCCGGCTGCGGTGAAAGGCTGAGAACTCCAGCTCAGCCTGGGTCCATCACAGAAAGCTTCACGGACCCAGTCCCAAGCCTTAAAGAGAAACCGTGCAGCCGGAGCCTCTTGAACTCGTAACCCCCCAGGGATGTCCGCCTCCCAAGAGAGAGCCGGCTTCCCAGGCAGCTTGAGAAACTTAACCGAGATCCCAGAAAGCAGGCGAGGTATATAGCTCGGGTCAAATGGAGCTCTGAGGCGACACCCTCTTTACCTGCAAAGTTGTAATCTTCTGGCTGAAGAGGGATCGAGTCAAGGTCGGCGGCGCGGGTGCTTTGCCGGGTGAGAGCACGCCCGGCAAATTCCAACGGGATTTCCTTAGTCTCCGCCGAGTTTTGGAGCATTCCAAGGAAAACGCACGAAGCTGGAGCCCACGCAGCTGGCACCGAACTGGGCGGAGTGAGGATGCTCTGAGAGTGATGCCATGGGAGGCGGGGGAGGGGAGGCCCTGGAGGGGGAGGTGAGCTCCGGGGGAGGAGAACCTCGCCCACCCTCGCCCTTACGGACCCCTCCGGATAAAGTTAGCGTTCCCACGGCTGTCAGCCGATGAACCCAGAGGAAGGCACCCCTCCCTCCATCTCCGGCGGCTGCCTGACTCGGGGTCCGCACAGACCGGGCTCGGAGGGGACCACTCGTGAAGATGCGCGTCCCACGCACCGCTCTGCCTGGCGGTGGATGGGACCCGCGCGAGGGCAGGACCCCGGCTCGGCTGTCCAGGAATACCCTCCGCCTCCCGGGGCCAAATGTTTGGGGTGAACCAAGTGTTTGGGGGCAGGCGAGCTCACCACAAACCAGCGGTCATCCAGCCCTGTCGGTGGCCAGAACCCACCCAGTGATCCTGGAGGCGAGCCAGACACACCTCCAGGCTCCGGGCGAGCTCTGCAGGCTGCCCGACTCCAGTTCGCGTCAGGACCCGGCTTCTGAGCACCCTGCTCCCACCCTAGTAAACAAGCACCCGGGCGGCAGGTCGCCTGACTTGAAAAAGTAACCGCCACCCTCACCCCGTAACTCTCAAAGCTTCTCTCACTCTGGCTCTTCTGGGGTCCCGGCACCCGCTCTCCCGTCCTCAAGGTGTCAGACTTCCCCTGCAAGAGCAGGCGTCTGCGGCTTCCTACTAGTGTCAACAATGGAGACAGTCGCAATGAATAAATAACGAGGCAGCGTTCCACCCACCCTCATCCAGCTCTGTCTTTGCAACAGGCATAGGAAATCAGTAAGTTTCCAAATATCAACTAAAACCCCAAACGCGCACCAGCCTAGAAGCGCGAAGCTCGGTGGCTTCAGGTGGGATGTATTGAGAGACAGAGAGAGACAGAGAGAGAGAGACAGAGAGAGAGAGAGAGAGAGAGGGAGGGAGGGAGGGAGAGAGAGAGAGAGAGAGAGAGAGAGATGGATGCTCCCATCAGCGTACTGAGATTTCAGGATAAAAGTTATCTTTTGGCAACCACTTTAATGGTCACACCTGAGAATAAGATCCAAGTGTTTAGAGGAAAAACATATATATCGGCAAAGTTGGCAATAACTTACTTGCTTGCCACTGCGACGCGGTGATTCCCAGCTTGTCACTCACGGAGGCTTTGTTGGTCACGACCCAGGGACTGGAGAGTCCATTTGTAAAATAGAGAGTGGCGTCCACGCGGAATCTTAGCTAGCGATTAGCGAATACCCGACTTGACACCCTCGGGTTCTACTTGATTCGTTTTATCTTCCAAAAGCCCTGGGGTGAGCTGCTGGTCGCCCGTTGCGTCCCAGCAGATGCCTGCTCCAGCTTCGCGCTTGTGCAACAGATGAGTGGCAACCCTTTCTCCCTGTCCCAGCCACACACGTCGTTACACCTTCTGGGAATCAGTGCTCTGGCGACTGCTGGGAGGACCAGTTTCTTCCCAAGAAATGTTCCCCCAAGGGAGTCAAGAATAGGCGGCAAGCAAGACCCCTACGCAGACTCCAAAGTGCAACATTAGAGAATTTCCTTCTTGGCTGTCTTTTATATTTTCCTTCTAAGTTCACAAGAGTGGAGGGGGTTTTTGCTTGTTTGTTTTCTTTTTCTTTTTGAGTATTTACATGAGTGAAGAGGATATTGCTAGAGATCACCCCCTGGGGTGATGTGCATGCTGCTTTTTATAAAAAATAACTTTTCTTATTTCTAAACTTTTCTTTCTCTCTAGCTTCCGGCTCTTCTCATGGGTTTCTCTCAAGCCCAGGCTTGACCCCTGTTGTAAATTTCTAGGTCATCTACAAATACTGAGGTACACAGAAGCAAACGTGGTTCCTATATCTCTCCAGAAAATAATTAAAGGCACAAACAACAAAGGGATTCCTTTCTTTCCTCAAATCTCTCTCTTTTCACTTCTTTACCACAAAAAATACTTTAACATTTTTAAACAGTTTGTAAAAGGTTTTATGTTAAACAATGGCAACTATGAAATGTGCAGGAACCCATGTATCTGTAGACATGGTAATGAACTTTATAATAAATACAAATCTACTTTCTACCTAACAAGGGAGGGGGAGGACAGCATATATGAAAATCTATTTTATGCAATGGAGCAGTAAATATTTTTGTATTTTTTCATGAAACAACTTATATTCCCATTAATTACCAGTAATTAAAATGTTTTAATGCCTAAGAAACAAAAGTGAAGCTGACGTTTATTAAGGTAATGTTTTGTCTCAGCCTGATAAACAAAAGCCTACATATTTAAGTGTGTGTCTTTTAAAATAAACCCGTAACAGAATTCCACATACTAAGATGAGTGTATGCCTTTGTAATACATTTAAAAATACATGCAAAAGAAAGTGGACCACTGATGACACATACCCATTAAAGGCTGAGAACTTTACTTTGCAACCTTAGCTTCTGTAATGCCTGCTCCTGCCGCTCTCAGGATATGTTCTTTATAACAAATGCCATCTCTGTCATGATGTTGGTGAGATGCATTTTGTCAACTTCCCTAATTTGGCAGTTTTTCCATAAAAAATGTGCCTGTGAATGTACCATAAATACAAAACAGAAAGGAACAGGGAGGGCAGCCATCTGAGTAGGCTGTGTTTCCATGGGAAGAGGAATGTTCTATTGATCCCTGAGCCTCATTTGCAACACTTTCATGTGCTTATTGATGGCTGACCTCATGCCACCTACTAAAATGATTAACGACTACAAGAAAGTTATTTGAAATCTATTTAAATAACACTAAACTGGTATATTACAGTCATTAACAATAGAAGGACAATTCGCTTTTGTTTAAATTTTAAAATACAAACCGTGACATCATTCCACAAACTGGCATTCCACTTAAAATGCAATTCACTGAACTCACAGAAATTTACAATAAAAGGTTATATGGTTACTTGAAATTTCTTTTGAGTACCTTAGTCAGAAAAACAAGAACGTGCTCATTTTGAAATTAGCAAGAGATAAGTGAGTGACCTCAGAAATGATAGCAGTGAAACTATTCTCTACAATGCCTATTTATTCATAGCTAAAGTGTATCATGGAACTGGAATTACAATTGTTTCAGGAACTTTCAACTTCTTTCTAAAAATTATTCTTCCACTTTGGAGTTGATTAGTAACATGCGAAGAACTTTCTTCCAAAGCTGCTGTATCTGGGACTTAAAGGCAATCACAAAGAGAGGTTATTGGAAGAGGTATTTGGAAAATTTATTTTTTTACATGTGTCACTAACAGGATTTTATGTGATATACATATATATGTGATTTTATATATATATAATACTCTCTATATAATAATGCCATCATCATCATCATTACATGATAATCGCCTTTATTTGCTTACCTTAGGCAAATCTGGGAAATAAGTTAGCATTGTCTTTGAAGCCCAAGTGACCTTTCTGCCCATGTGACCAGGAGTCTCAATGATTTGGCACTAGGCTCACCCAAGGCCCTTCACTGAAGGGTCTGATCAGCTTGCCTAGTAGACTGTAACCCCTGCTCCAGGTTTTTGCATCCTCCAGTTGTAACTAGGCTTTGATCCAACCGGCATAGACCATGCTATCATCATAACTGTTTACCCGCCTTTAAAAAAAAGTTATTTTCTATGTTTCCTTCAAAAACATTCATTTTAATGGATTACTATACATTTGCATGAAATACTTAAGTAGTTCTCAAGTCTGGAAAGTATGGTTTGTTTTTATAGTATTATTCCTTATTCTGAGACTTTGATGAAAGCCTTTGTACACATACTTCTCTCTACACATCCGCTTACGTCCTCAGAGTAGATTTTTAGAAATAGAGCCACGGTATCAAAATGCAGGAATATCTTAAAGCTCATGATAGATGTTATACATGATTTGTCGAGCCCTCATCGACACGGGGTTTAGGTAGTCTTTTTTTTTTCCTCTTTTCTTTCTGTATTTTTGCTAACTTCCTGGTTTTTAAAAATGACACCTCAATGTAATGAGTTGTATTATTAGACAATGTGAATTTCTATATATTATGCTTTTCTCTTTGTTTCTTTTCTTGTGAGTTAATATATCTTTTTAATACTTGTAGGGAGGATTTTTCCCCATTTGATTTGTAACAGTTTACCACATGTATAGTAGATATTTCTCGGTTTTACTTATTGCTAACATCTTGGATAACGTTATATTTTAAAAACGGTTTAATTCTTATATACTTTTTTTTTAACATCTTTATTGGAGTATAATTGCTTTACAATGGTGTGTTAGTTTCTGCTTTATAACAAAGTGAATCAGTTATACATATACATATGTTCCCATATCTCTTCCCTCTTGCGTCTCCCTCCCTCCCACCCTAACTATACCACCCCTCTAGGTGGTCACAAAGCACCGAGCTGATCTCCCTGTGCTATGTGGCTGCTTCCCACTAGCTATCTATTTTACATTTGGCAGTGTATATATGTCCATGACACTCTCTAACTTTGTCACAGCTTAGCCTTCTCCCTCCCCATATCCTCAAGTCCATTCTCTAGTAGGTCTGTGTCTTTATTCCTGTCTTCATGAACCCCTTCAAGAACCCCTAGGTTCTTCATGACATTTTTTTTTCTTAAATTCCATATATATGTGTTAGCATACGGTATTTGTCTTTCTCTTTCTGACTTACTTCACTCTGTGACAGACTCTAGGTCCATCCACCTCACTGCAAATAACTCAATTTCGTTTCTTTTTATGGCTGAGTAATATTCCATTGTATATACGTGCCACATCTTCTTTATCCATTCATCCGATGATGGACACTTAGGTTGTTTCCACCTCCTGGCTATTGTAAACAGAGCTGCAATGAACATTTTGGTACATGACTCTTTTTGAATTATGGTTTTCTCAGGATATATGCCCAGTAGTGGGATTGCTGGGTCATATGGTCGTACTATTTGTAGTTTTTTAAGGAACTTCCATACTGTTCTCCATAGTGGCTGTACCAATTCACATTCCCACCAGCAGTGCAGGAGGGTTCCCTTTTCTCCACACCCTCTCCAGCATTTATTGTTTCTAGATTTTTTGATGATGGCCATTCTGACCGGTGTGAGATGATATCTCATTGCAGTTTTGATTTGCATTTCTCTAATGATTAATGATGTTGAGCATTCTTTCATGTGTTTGTTGGCAGTCTGCATATCTTCTTTGGAGAAATGTCTATTTAGGTCTTCTGCCCATTTTTGGATTGGGTTGTTTGTTTTTTTGATATTGAGCTGCATGAGCTGCTTGTAAATTTTGGAGATTAATCCTTTGTCAGTTGCTTCATTGGCAAATATGTTCTCCCATTCTGAGGGTTGTCTTTTCATCTTGTTTATGGTTTCCTTTGCTGTGCAAAAGCTTTGAAGTTTCATTAGGTCCCATTTGTTTATTCTTGTTTTTATTTCCATTTCTCTAGGAGGTGGGTCAAAAAGAATCTTGCTGTGATTTATGTCATAGAGTGTTCTGCCTATGTTTTCCTCTAAGAGTTTGATAATGTCTGGTCTTACATTTAGGTCTTTAATCCATTTTGAGTTTATTTTTGTGTATGGTGTTAGGGAGTGTTCTAATCTCATACTTTTACACGTACCTGTCCAGTTTTCCCAGCACCACTTATTGAAGAGGCTGTCCTTTCTCCACTGTATATTCCTGCCTCCTTTATCAAAGATAAGGTGACCATATGTGCGTGGGTTTATCTCTGGGCTTTCTATCCTGTTCCATTGATCTATATTTCTGTTTTTGTGCCAGTCCCACACTGTCTTGATTACTGTAGCTTTGTAGTATAGTCTGAAGTCAGGGAACCTGATTCCTCCAGCTCTGTTTTTCATTCTCAAGATTGCTTTGGCTATTCGGGGTCTTTTGTGTTTCCTAATTCTTATATAATTTTAACTGTCACATTTTTTCCTGAATAATTTCTTTTAGTACTTTAATATTCCTAAAGCCTTTTCCCTTCCCATGTTCACTGATTTTTTGAACATTTTTAGAAATAATTTTATTGTTTATGGAGCTGCTTAGTTGTTAATTTTATGGACTCTAGACTCATGCTGCCTATGTTTGAAATCCTAGTCCCAACATTCATTCAACAAATATTTATGGAGTCTGTATTAAGGGTGAAGCACTGTGCTAGGTACTTAGCATACATCTGTGAATGAAACAGGTAAGATCATGCCCATGCAGAACTTATACTTTAGGGAAGACAAACAAAAAATAATAAGTATATTAAATAAATTATATGTGATATTAGAGATGGATTAAAAGAGTGAAATATGGGGATTACAAGTGCTGGTGGGGGCAGATGGTGATGGTGGGTCACAATTTTAGACATGTTGTCAGGATAGCCTTCATTATTATGGAGACCTTTGAGCAAAGACTTGAAGGTTGGAGAGCTGGCTATGGGGATTCACTGGGGAGCAGTCTTCAGGTAGAGGAGTAGCCTGATCTGATTTATATTGTAAGGGATTATTCTGGCTGCTTCAGTGAGAATAGACTGTAGAAAAACAAGGGTGAGAGCAAGGAGACCACTTAGGAGACGAAATAAACTAGGAAATAGGGTGTGGACCATCTTAGATCCACTCGCATTTTCCAAAATGCTTGTGTGCAGGATGTAAGAAGAGTTAAGCATGGCTATGAGATTTTTGACTTGAGTAACTAGATGACTCTAAGTAAATAATGTTCTGAGATGGAGACGATAGAGGATGGTATATGTCATTTTTTTATAAAGAAGATTAGGAATTTGCTTGTGGACATGTTAAGTCTGAGATGGCTATTGGAACAGATAAGCTGTGTGACCTTGGACAGTGTTACTTAACCTCTCTCCATGCTGGTTTTCTTACCTGTGGAAGAGTGAAATCATTGTTCCTACCTCATAGGAACTTGTTATGAGGACCAAAACATTTTTATATGTAAAGCACTTATGGCAATTATCAACACAGTGTATACAATATGTAGATTTTGTCTATTCATTTTATTACATTGAATTCTAACATATATGGGAATTATTTTAGTATGCATTATTTAGTGAAGATCTAATGTTTCTCTTTGACAAAATAGGGAACCAGAACTATTTACTATAACTGGCAATGCATGAACGACTTCTTTCTTACCACACTGATTGATAATGTCACCTTTATTATAAACCAGATTCTTTTGCCAATGCCTCTTTCTGAGCTATCTACTCTTCTACTGATACCTCCACTTTTATGAATTAGCCCCAAATTTCCTTTTTTCTCATTCCCTATCCTTTTTGGAGTTGGTCAATTACTAAATACCACAGGATGGTGTTGGTTAGCTCCTCCATCAGTTCCCAATGTCTAGATGGGTACGGCCAGTGAAAGCCATAATTGTCCGGATGACATGAACTAATACTAATACCTGTAAAATGATAGTAACAGGGATGAGCACATATACAGGCTCAATAATTGTTAACTGATGTCAGCATTATCAGTACCCATCAATGAATGAGGCTCTGCTGCCCCTAAGATGGAATAATTATTTACCCTCCTACCCTCAGCCTAGCACTCCATCACATATGGTACGTAGCAGATTCCCATCCCAAGTGCACTACTTATTCCAGAACTTCTGTGTTCTCCACCCTAACCTGGAAACATTTTCACAGCATACAGTTCACCTTCATTAACTACTCTTGTAACAGAGAAGAACAAACCTGACTCCATATTGGATCTATTCCTTTAGCTCTAACCCTTGTGCTCTGTTGCCTGTCTCAGTCATGCTGGCTCTGCATGTTTTTGAAAGAATGTTGCCCATAGCCTGAAATATACATGATAGCCCATTCTCAAGGCTCTGCCTCCCAGTCTTGATCTTTAAAGTTATAACACCTTCCCATTCATATAGAGATGAAAATTACATAACAGAAAACAATCTGTGTCTTGTTAGAGGTTTACAGGAACATTGTGACAGCTGCAGGAACAAAGGATTCCAGCACCAGGAAGTTTGCAGCAGCCAGCCACATTCCCTCCTTTTTAGTATAAAAGAAGCTTGAATTCTAACTCGAGTAAGATGGTTCTTTGGGACACCAGTGCACCATCTTCTCAGTCTGCTGGCTTTTTGAATAAAGTCACTAGTTATTTCTTGCCCCAAAACATCATCTCTTCATTTATTGACCTGTTGAGCTTTGAGCAGGAAGTGCTTGGACCCGGTAACCTCTCTTCCACAAATTCTTGCTTAGTTATGTTCTGGAGGTTGAAGTCCTTTCCTAGATCTAGAACAGAAGTATGTACCATTGGGGAACCTGAGAGAGATATTTTGGCTGCCTCAGGAAACAGAAGGAGTAGACGTGCAGAATCCCAGTTTCCTAATGGTTACTGAAGTACAGCAATACACATAACACATACTAATTTTCAAAAAGGAAGGAGATAATGAGACCTGGCTAAAGGACCTTCCTCCTGATTTCAGCAGGAGAGCTTTGCACAATTCCTAAAGCAAAGCACTGCTGCATCATCAATTTTGTTGTACAATTCATGTTCTGTTCCATGATTTTTTAATTTAGTGGAAATCTTTCTACACTCTGGTGACAGAGCAACAATTAGTCCTACATAAGATCAACATTGTTATGAAATCTCTTCTCTGAGACATGAATTTTGGGAAAGTTAACAGAAGTTGTAAAAGAGCTGCTAGCAGATGCTATTTCAAGCCTGAACATTTAACCTGGTCTTTTATTTTATTTTTTAACATCTTTATTGGAGTATAATTGCTTCACAGTGGTGTGTTAGTTTCTGCTTTATAACAAAGTGAATCAGCTATACATATACATATATCCCCATATCTCCTCCCTCTTGCGTCTCCCTATCCCACCCCTCTAGGCGGTCAAAAGCACAGAGCTGATCTCCCTGTGCTATGCAGCTGCTTCCCACTAGCTATCTACCTTACATTTGGAGGTGTATATATGTCCATGCCACTCTCTCACTTCGTCCCAGCTTACCCTTTCCCCTCCCAGTGTCCTCAAGGCCATTCTCTGCATCTGAATCTTTATTCCTGTCCTGCCCCTGGGTTCTTCAAAACCAATTTTATTTTCAGAATCCATATATATGCATTAGCCTACGGTATTTGTTTTTCTCTTTCTGACTTACTTCACTCTGTAGGACAGACTCTAGTTCCATCCTCCTCACTACAAATAATTCAATTTTGTTTCTTTTTATGGCTGAGTAATATTCCATTGTATATATGTGCCACATCTTCTTTATCCATTCATCTGTCTATGGACACTTAGGTTGCTTCCATGTCCTGGTTATTGTAAACAGAGCTGCAATGAACATTGTGGTACATGACTCTTTTTGAATTATGGTTTTCTCAGGGTGTATGCCCAGTAGTGGGATTGCTGGGTTGTATGGTAGTTCTATTTTTAGCTTTTTAAGGAACTTCCATACTGTTCTCCATAGTGGCTGTATCAATTTACATTCCCACCAACAGTGCAAGAGGGTTCCCTTTTCACCACACCCTCTCCAGCATTTATTGTTTGTAGTATTTTTATGATGACCATTATGACTGGTATGAGGTGATACCTCATTGTAGTTTTGATTTCCATGATTAGTGATGCTGAACATTCTTTCATGTGTTTGTTGGCAACCTGTATATCTTCTTTGGAGAAATGTCTATTTAGGTCTTCTGCCCATTTTTGGATTGGGTTGTTTGTTTTTTTGATATTGAGCTGCATGAGCTGCTTGTAAATTTTGGAGATTAATCCTTTGTCAGTTGCTTCATTTGCAAATATTTTCTCCCATTCCGAGGGTTGTCTTTTCATCTTGTTTATGGTTTCCTTTGCTGTGCAAAAGCTTTGAAGTTTCATTAGGTCCCATCTGTTTATTTTTCTTTTTATTTCCATTTCTCTAGGAGGTGGGTCAAAAAGGATCTTGCTGTGATTTATGTCATGGAGTGTTCTGCCTATGTTTTCCCCTAAGACTTTGATAGTGTCTGGTCTTACATTTAGGTCTTTAATCCATTTTGAGTTTATTTTTGTGTATGGTGTTAGGGAGTGTTCTAAGTTCATTCTTTTACATGTAGCTGTTCAGTTTTCCCAGCACCACTTATTGAAGAGGCTGTCTTTTCTCCATTGTATATTCTTGCTTCCTTTATCAAAGATAAGGTGACCATATGTGCTTGGGTTTATCTCTGGGCTTTCCTGTTCCATTGGTCTATATTTCTGTTTTTGTGCGAGTACCATACTGTCTTGATTACTGCAGGTTTGTATTATAGTCTGAAGTCTGGGAGCCTGATTCTTCCAGCTCCATTTTTCTTTCTCAAGATTTCTTTGTCTATTCGGGGTCTTTTGTGTTTCCATACAAATTGTGAAATTTTTTGTTCTAGTTCTGTGACAAATACCATTGGTTGTTTGATAGGGATTGCATTGAATCTGTAGATTGCTTTGGGTAGTATAGTCATTTTCACAGTGTTGATATTTCCAATCCAAGAACATGGTATATCTCTCCATCGGTTTGTATCATCTTTAATTTCTTTCATCAGTGTCTTATAATTTTCTGCGTACAGGTCTTTTGTCTCCTTAGGTAGGTTTATTCCTAGTTATTTTATTCTTTTTGTTGCAATGGTAAACGGGAGTGTTTCCTTAATTTCTTTTTCAGATTTTTCATCATTAGTGTATAGGAATGCAAGAGATTTCTGTGCATTAATTTTGTATCCTGCTACTTTACCAAATTCATTGATTAGCTCTAGTAGTTTTCTGGTAGCAACTTTAGGATTTTCTATGTATAGTATCATGTCATCTGCAAACAGTCGCACGTTTAGTTCTTGTTTTCCAATTTGGATTCCTTTTATTTCTTCTTCTTCTCTGATTGCTGTGGCTAAAACTTCCAAAACTATGTTGAATAATAGTGGTAAGAGTGGACAACCTTGTGTTGTTCCTGATCTTAGAGGAAATGATTTCCTTTTTTCACCATGGAGAATGATGTTGGCTGTGGGTTTGTCATATATGGTCTTTATTTTGTTGAGGTAAGTTCCCTCTATACCTACTTTCTTGAGAGTTTTTATCAAAATGGGTGTTGAATTTTGTCCAAAGCTTTTTCTGCATCTATAGAGATGATCATATGGTTTTTTTCCTTCAATTTGTTAATATGTTTTATCACATTGATTGATTTGTGTATATGGAAAAATCCTTGCATTCCTGGGATAAACCCCACTTGATCATGGCGTATGATCTTTTTAATTGTTGTTGGATAGTGTTTGCTAGTATTTTGTTGAGGATGTTTGCATCTATGTTCATCAGTGATTTGGCCTGTAGTTTTCTTTCTTTGTGACATCATTGTCTGGTTTTGGTATCAGGATGATGGTGGCCTCATAGAATGAGTTTAGGAGTGTTCCTCCCTCTGCTATATTTTGGAAGAGTTTGAGAAGGATAGGTGTTAGCTCTTCTCTAAATGTTTGATAGAATTCACCCGTGAAGCCATCTGGTCCTGGGCTTTTGTTTGTTGGAAGATTTTTAATCACAGTCTCAATTTCAGTGTTGGTGATTGGTCTGTTTACATTTTCTATTTTTTCCTGGTTCAGTCTTGGAAGCTTGTGCTTTTCTAAGAATTTGTCCATTTCTTCCAGGTTGTCCATTTTATTGGCATATAGTTGCTTATAGTAATCTCTCACGATCCTTTGTATTTCTGCAGTGTCAGTTGTTACTTCTCCTTTTTCATTTCTAATTCTATTCGAGTCTTCTCCCTTTTTTTCTTGATGAGTCTGGCTAATGGTTTATCAATTTTGTTTATCTTCTCAAAGAACCAGCTTTTAGTTTTATTGATCTTTGCTATCGTTTCCTTCATTTCTTTTTCATTTATTTCTGATCTGCTCTTTATGATTTCTTTCCTTCTGCTAACTTTCGGGCATTTTTGTTCTTCTTTCTCTAATTGCTTCAGGTGTAAGGTTAGGTTGTTTATTTGAAATGTTTCTTGTTTCTTGAGGTAGGATTGTATTGCTGTAAACTTCCCTCTTGGAACTGCTTTTGCTGCATCCCATAGGTTTTGGGTCATCGTGTTCTTTGGCATTTGTTTCTAGGTATTTTTTGATTTCCTCTTTGATTTCTTTAGTGATCTCTTGGTTACTTAGTAGTGTATTGTTTAGCCTCCATGTAATTGTATTTTTTACCGATTTTTTCCTGTAATTGATATCTAGTCTCATAGCGTTGTGGCCTGAAAAGATACTTGATGCCATTTCAATTTTCTTAAATTTACCAAGGCTTGATTTGTGACCCAAGATATGTTCTCTCCAGGAGAATGTTCCATGAGCACTTGAGAAGAAATGCATTCTGTTGTTTTTGGATGGAATGTCCTATAAATATCAATTAAGTCCATCTTGTTTTATGTATCATTTTAAGCTTGTGTCTCCTTATTTATTTTCATTTTGGATGATCTGTCCCCTGGTGAAATTAGGTTGTTAAAGTCCCCTACTATGATTGTGTTACTGTTGATTTCCCCTTTTATGGCTGTTAGCATTTGCCTTATGTATTGAGGTGCCCCTATGTTGGGTGCATAAATATCTACAATTGTTATTTCTTCTTCTTGGATTGATCCCTTGATCATTATGTAGTGTCCTTCTTTGTCTCTTGTAATAGTCTCCATTTTAAAGTCTATTTTGATAGACTATATGAGAGTTGCTACTCCAGCTTTCTTTTGATTTCCATTTGCATGGAATATATTTTTCCATCCCCTCACTTTCAGTCTGTATGTGTCCCTAGTTCCTAAGTGGGTCTCTTGTAGACAGCATATATGTGGGTCTTGTTTTTGTATCCATTTAGCCAGTCTATGTCTTTTGGTTGGAGCATTTAATACATTTACATTTAAGGTAGTTACCGATATGTAAGTTCCTATTGCCATTTTCTTAATTGTTTTGGGTTTGTTATTGTAGACCTTTTCCTTCTCTTGTGTTTCCTGCCTAGAGAAGTTCCTTAAGCATTTGTTGTAAAGCTTGTTTGGTGGTGCTGAATTCTCTTAGCTTTGCTTGTCTGTAAATGTTTTAATTTCTCCGTCTATCCTGAATCAGATCCTTGCTGGGTAGAGTAATCTTGGTTGTAGGTTTCTCTCCTTCATCACTTGAAATATGTCCTGCCACTCCCTTCTGGATTGCAGAGTTTCTGCTGAAAGATCAGCTGTTAACCTTATGGGGATTCCCTTGTAAGTTATTTGTTGTTTTTCCCTTGCTGCTTTTAATATTTGTTCTTTGTATTTAATTTTTGATAGTTTGATTAATATGTGTCTTGGTGTGTTTCTCCTTGGATTTATCCTGTATGGGACTCTCTGTGCTTCCTGGACTTGATTGACTGTTTTCTTTTCCATATTAAGGAAGTTTTCAACTATAATCTCTTCAAATATTTTCTCAGTCCCTTGCTTTTGCTCTTCTCCTTCCGGGACCCCTATAATTCGAATGTTGGTGCATTTAATTTTGTCCCAGAGGTCTCTGAGACTGTCCTCAATTCTTTTCATTCTTTTTTGTTTATTCTGCTCTGTGGTAGTTATTTCCACTATTTTATCTTCCAGGTCACTTATCCATTCTGCCTCAGTTATTCTGCTATTGATTCCTTCTAGAGAATTTTTAATTTCATTTACTGTGTTGTTCATCATTGTTTGTTTGCTCTGCAGTTCTTCTAGGTCTTTGTTAAATGTTTCTTGTATTTCTCCATTCTATTTCCATGATTTTGGATCATCTTTACTATCATTACTCTGAATTCTTTTTCAGGTAGACTGCCTATTTCTTCTTCATTTGTTTGGTCTGATGGGTTTTTACCTTGCTCCTTCATCTGCTGTCTGTTTCTCTGTCTTCTCATTTTGCTTAACTTACTGTGTTTGGGGTCTCCTTTTTGCAGGCTGCAGGTTCGTACTTCCCATTGTTTTTGGTGTCTGCCCCTAGGGGCTAAGTTTGGTTTGGTGGGTTGTGTAGGCCCTCTGGTGGAGGCGACTGGTGACTGTGTTCTGGTGGATGAGGCTGGATCTTATTTTTCTGGTGGGCAGGACCATGTCCGGTGGTGTGTTTTGGGGTGTCTGTGACCTTATTATGACTTTAGGCAGCCTCTCTGCTAATGCGTTGGGTTGTGTTCCTGTCTTGCTAGTTGTTTGGCATGGGGTGTCCAGCACTGTAGCTTGCTGGTTGTTGGGTGGAGTTGGGTCTTAACATTGAGATGGAGATCTCTGGGAGAGCTTTCACTGTTTGATATTACATGGAGCCCGGAGGTCAGAGCACAAAGGCCAGAGCACAAAGACCCTGTCAGCCACACAGCTCAGAAGAAAAGGGAGAAAAAAAGGAAGAAAGGAGAAAAATAAATTAATTAAATAATTAAAAGTTATTAATATTAATTTTTTTAATTATTAAAAATAAAAAAATTGAAAAGTAATTTAAAAAAAGAAAAATAAAGAAAGAAAGAAGAGAGCAAACAGTCCAAAAAACAAATCTACCAATGATAACAAGCACTAAAAACTATATAAAAAAAAAAAAGATGGACTGACAGAGCCCTAGGACAAATGGTAAAAGCAAAGCTATACAGACAAAAATCACACAAAGAAGCATACACATACACACTCATAAAAAGAGAAAAAGGAAAAAATATATACTATATATATTAAAAAAAAAAAAGAAAGGAAGAGAGCAACCAAGTCAATAAACAAACCTACCAATGATAATAAACTCTAAATACTAAACTAAGATAAACATAAGACCAGAAACAACTTAGATGCAGAGAGCAGATCCCAAGTCTACAATTGCTCCCAAAGTCCACCTCCTCAATTTGGAATGATTCCTTATCTATTCAGGTATTCCACCGATGCAGGTTACATCAAGTTGATTGTGGAGATTTAATCCGCTGCTCCTGAGGCTGCTGGGAGAGATTTCCCTTTCTCTTCGTTGTTCGAGCAGCTCCCGGGGTTCAGCTTTGGATCTGGACCTGCCTCTGCGTGTAGGTCGCCTGAGGGTGTCTGTTCCCCACCCAGACAGGACGGGGTTAAAGGAGCAGCTGATTCGGTGGCTCTGGCTCACTCAGGCCAGGGAGATGGAGGGGTACGGATGCGGGGCAAGCCTGTGGCGGCAGAGGCCGGCGTGACTTTGCAAGAGCCTGAGGTGCACCGTGCGTTCTCCTGGGGAAGTTGTCCCTGGATCCCGGAACCCTGGCAGTGGCGGGCTGCACAGGCTCCCCGGAAGGGGGGTGTGGATAGTGACCTGTGCTCGTACACGGGCTTCTTGGTGGCGGCAGCAGCAGCCTTAGCGTCTCATGCCCGTCTCTGGGCTCCGCGTTGATAGCCGAGGCTCACGCCCATCTCTCGAGCTCATTTAGGCGGTGCTCTTAATCCCCTCTTCTCGTGCCCCCAAAACAATGGTCTCTTGCCTCTTAGGCAGTTCCAGACTTTTTCCTGGACTCCCTCCCAGCTAGCTGTGGCGCACTAGCCCCCTTCAGGCTGTGTTCACGCGGCCAACCCCAGTCCTCTCCCTGGGATCTGACCTCCAAAGCCAGAGCCTCAGCTCCCAGCCCCCGCCCGCCCCAGCGGGTGAGCAGACAAGCCTCTCGGGCTAGTGAGGGCTGGTCAGCACCGATCCTCTGTGTGGGAATCTCTCCGCTTTGCCCTCCACACCCCTGTGGCTGCGCTCTCCTCCGTGGCTCCGAAGCTTCCCCCCCACGGCACCCCCAGTGAAGGGCCTTCCTAGTGTGTGGAAACCTTTCCTCCTTCACAGCTCCCTCCTACTTGTGCAGGTCCCGTCCCTATTCTTTTGTCTCTGTTTATTCTTTTTTCTTTTGCCCTACCCAGGTACGTGGGGAGCTTCTTGCCTTTCGGGAGGTCTGAGGTCTTCTGCCAGCGTTCAGTAGGTGTTCTGTAGGAGCTGTTCCACATGTAGATGTATTTCTGATGTATTTGTGGAGAGGAAGGTGATCTCCACGTCTTACTCCTCTGCCATCTTGAAGGTCTTCCCTTACCTAGTCTTTTAAATCAGACCATTTATGAAAAGAAAAGATAGCATCCTGTTTTTGGTTAGAGACCCTTCTCCTTACCATTGTGTGTCTTGGTTTATTTGAGTCTTTACTGTTTTTTATAAGGATCATAAGTTTCTGAGAAAATAACTGAATGTTAAATGGAATGGCTCTTATCTTTCTTACAGTATCAAATGAAATAATATGTCAGGAAACAATACTTAAGTTATGGGTTATGCCTAA
This sequence comes from Aethalodelphis obliquidens, assembly GCF_003676395.1. Lineage (NCBI taxonomy): Eukaryota > Metazoa > Chordata > Mammalia > Artiodactyla > Delphinidae > Aethalodelphis > Aethalodelphis obliquidens. The sequence continues at coordinate 21,180,402 of NW_020837960.1, read as the reverse complement.
CTCATAGCAGGAACCCAATTACTGCTGTGTCAGCCTTTAGTTTCTATATAATTGATTAAAAATACATAAACTGGGGACTTGCCTGGTGGCACAGTGGTTAAGAATCTGCCTGCCAATGCAGGGGACATGGATTCGATCCCTTGTCCTGGAAGACCCCACATGCCACGGAGCAACTAAGCCTTGTGTCACAACTACTGAGCCCGTGAGCCACAACTACTGAAGCCCTCATGCCTAGAGCCTGTGCTCCACAACAAGAGAAGCCACTGCAGTGAGAAGCCCGCACACTGCAACGAAGAGTAGTCCCTGCTCGCCACAACTAGAGAAAGCCCGCAAGCAGCAACGAAGACCCAATGCAGCCAAAAATAAATAAATTTAAGAAAAAAAGAATACATGAACTGATCAAATTACTTTTAAAAGTAGGTGAAATGGCCAATTAAGTGGACAAGAACACGTATTCTACAGCCAGACTGCCTAGGTTTGAATTTGAGCTTTGCCACGTACTCTTTGTATGGCTTTGGGCATACCACCTACCCTCTCAGCCTCAGGGTTTTGTTCCTAAAGTGGGAAATATAATATTACCTCTGCTGTAGGACTGGTATAGAAATCTGTGTAAACAAATGTAAAATAATGAATGTAAATTGCCTCCAGTACCTACCATTGTAAGTGTTGTATGTTGCTTTATTTTTTACTTTACATAGAAGTATGTTTGTATTCTGACTTTCACAGATGGTGAAGCTATCTCCTAAAATGTTAATAAAAATGTGGTCTATTCAAGAAAGTTAAGACTTATTTTGATGGAATTCTTGCAATATATCAGTGCAGAGCAAAGTAGCGTAGAGGTTTGCAATTCATCAGTGAATTCAAGCAGAGAAAAGAGCAAATTCAAGGACCTCAGAGCTGCAAGAGCAATTCAGTTCTGGACTGTCTAGATTGTCTATCCTTCCAACGATGCTGGAAAAGCTGGGTCCTGCTTTGTAGGAAATAGGGCCAAACCAGGGGAAATTATGTCATAGAATAAATTCTGAGTTCCTAACTCAAAAAATAGCTTTGAGGTTTCAGCACACAGATATACATTTGTCCTCAAAAGAAACTTGGGTATCTTATCTTTTATGAGTTCTTTATGATGCGAAGTTTTAAATTACTTCATGTTCTTTTCACGTATTGGATATTGTATGGTGTCTGAGTACATGGGCTTTAGAGTCAGAATATCTGAGTTCAAATCCTGCCTTTACCCCTTTCTAACAAAGTGACCTTAGGCAAGAATAACTTAACCATTCTGTGACTCCAGTTCCTTATTTGGCAAATGAACATGAGTATTTGCTTTCTGTGGTTGTTATGATCATTAAATGTGGTGGCATTTATAAAGCACAAAGTAAGACTTCAATAAATGTAGTAAATTTTATTCCTTCTTTTCAATTCCTGAAACTTGTTTTAAGAGCTTCTAAGAAGAGCAATACACAGAACACAATATGTAAGCACTAAAACTATAGTTTTTATGTGAGCACAAATTATTTTTAACTGAAGAAAACCTGTGAAAGTGTAATCAGCTCTACTTATGAAATGGACACAAATATTTCTCTGTAGCATAAGATAAAGATATGGAATTTAATTGTTCACAGTGCTCAAAAGCAGTCACGAGAGATTTGCCATTAAAGCCAACATCGGTATCTTGTTGGTAATTTATGTGTCAACCCTGCTTCCCTAATGGAATCTGGGTATTCCAATTTGTTTTATTCTTTCTGATCCCAAAGCAAAGGCATTCCTTGTTAACAATTATATATGCCATCAAAAAAGTACATCCTTTTCTTAACGTACCAATCATGGCACAAATTTCTCTGTTTTTTCATTCTTGAAGGAGCTCGAATTTCTTTTGTTGAGTTACTCATGACCCTGTATGATTTCACCCGTTTGTAGCATGATCAGCTCATCCTAGTTTTCACAAGACATTCTTGACTTTAGCACTGAAAGTCGTGCCCCCACGGAAACTCCTCAGCCCTCGGCCAGTCAGGACAGTTGGGCAACTTACTTCTTCGATGACAATCCCAACCTAGAATAATTTCTTTTGCTTCTAAATTTTTATGTAATATGTTTAGCACGTTACATTCATTTGGTACTTCCAGAGTTTACATTTTGTCATATGTAAAGGGTTTTACTACCTCAGTAAATTTTCATTTCTTGAGGAGGCAACACCATATATATGAATCATACATGTGCATGGAAGCCAGTATACCTGAATTCAAATGCTGCTGGCTGTATCAGGTTGAGAGTTTTAATTAATTGTTCTTTAAATATGAAGTTTTCTTATCAACATCTATTGTACCAGGTATGATTCTCAGTCTACAAACTCAACTGAGGGAAATAAAGTTTAAAAAATTATTATAAGACCAAAATAATATAGAGAATCAAATATATGGGAAATCTAAATACAAAGTAAAACCCTATTTTTCTCTATAATGTTTGAAAAAATTGATTTGGTCCATTAGAATATAAAACATGCAGATAATGTGGAAAAATATCTACTTATATTTAATTTATTAATTTATCTGTCAATACATTTAAAATTATGTTGTAGGAAATAAAGATATTTAGAAATATTGCTTTTCTCTGTTCTCATATTTGATGAAACAATTTAATTGAGATTCTTCACCTGCCACTTCAAAATAAATTTCCTAGTCACCATTAGAACCATTATTCAAGATATCTAACAGTTTTATAGAAAACCTTATTTTCATTTCCATTTAAACACTTGGAGATATGCTGCCCTTTTAAATGCATCATGCACTCTGTGTGTGATGTTGTCACTGGAAGCTTTATCTTATGCCTCAAGAATCCATTCACATAACATTAGAAAATTTTTTTTTCATCTCTTATACATATACTGCTGATCGCCACAAAACAGACAAATAAAACATGTAATGCTTTTAATAACATAAGACTAATTTACAATACTATTGAACACAAATTATGAGCACATATTCCTAGAAATAATTACCACACGTGTATTGTATTTTTTTGACTTCTTTTTTAATGATGACTCTTTCATGAGTGAGCTCTAGGCATCCAAGGCTGGCATTGACTGAGGTTCTTTGAGATGAGTTTGCGTCTCCTAGATATTACTTTTTATTTCATTCATCAGAATGAAATTATGACTCCCAATCCCACCACTGCATAACATGAAAAGCCACTTAAGGACTCTGAGAAGGTTATTGTTCCTTTTCTGGGTTATTAATCGAAGTATACAAACGGAAATAAAACAAAGATTCAATTGGACTACATGATACACGTAGTTGTGCTGACAGCTGTGTTAAATGCTAAGGTAGCTGTTTTCTGGTGGTAGTCTTGGTTATTCTTATTGCACCCACCTTCATATTTCATTCGGGAGAAGATAAAGTAGTTATTAGTTGCTGCTAAGGACAAAATACATAAAGATGGAGAGAGGGAGAGAAGACAAAGGGGGGCTGGCAGAGGGAGAGTGCGAGGGAGGAAAAGACCTGGTCTTTAGATATCCTAGAAATAGTTCACTTATCCCTAGTGTGTCAAGCTCTCTGATGTTCTTTAAGAATGTAATAAATAAAAAAATATATACTCCCATTTTCACGGAATGGATGCATTTTATTATTCTATGACCACACAGTGATGGTTTCAGATCAGTGGTGTCATTTTTCTGCCAGAGGTCCTTTGAGTTAAATTCAAATTAGCTGCTGTAAGCATGGCCTCTGCCATGTCTCGTGTCACAGCCTGAAGCCAGCAGTGAAGTGCTTGTGGTCGAAGTGTTTGATATAGTGGAATATAACAAAGCACCTCAGCTTCTCTAGAAAAGGAAATGTTATGTTGAGGTTTTTTTGCTTGTTTCTTTTGGAGTATCTTTTCCATTTATGAGAGTTTTGCTGGTTCTGTTTGGAAGGGGGTGGAGTGTGTGTTTGAATAGCCAAAAGAGTTGTTCTTCAAAAGGAGAGGCTGGGTCCTTCTCCAGATGGACTTAACCCTCTCCACTAGTTATGCATTAGCATGTAATGACTATTTTTATTGTTGAAATATTTTAAATCTCAGGAAAATTGTTGACCTTCTAAACAATATAAATACTTATTAGAGAACTACAAAAATATATTTGTAAAGATAATATGACCTTATTTCTATAAAGTCAGTTGGCATGGACAAAGTTTGGTTTATGCCACATATGGTAAACCTGTGTGGCCTTGGCCATGTTTGCTAAATTTGACAAACCTCAGGTTTCTCATCTGCAACTTGGAAGTAATAGTATCTTGCATGATAATCTCACCAAATTTTGATTACGTAAGTCAAACATTCTTACAAAATATGTAGAACGATATCATAATTATCCATCTACCCTACACTGAAGTAATTTAACAACTTATTTAGGCACATGAATTTTTTTACTTACTGTTCCAAATGTTATTTCGAGATTATTAACCATATGTAGTAGAACTAGTTTCAGAGGCTTTTATAATAAAGTTCTATGTATAGGAAAAAGCTAGTTTTTTAGATGGAGTACCTTTTACTTTTACAGTGTTACTATTTAAATCTTATTCATGAAAGAAAGAGGAAGCAGCTGATTTGTATTCAAGGATCTATGGTAAATAAAGATTTAGAAAGAACAATTTAATGAATTCTGTGATGGAAGGGAGTGGATGATTAAAATAATAATAGTTTATGTAGAGCTCAATGCAACAGAGCTGTGAAATAAAGAGAAGATGGTAAGCACCTATTACCTGGAGCCTTCCTGTTTCCCATGTGGAAATCATATGTGCTTCCTTGGGCCACAGACTGCAGTAGGAAAAGATGAGGCTAAATTGATAGTCTGGAAGACGAAAAGCAGCACACTTACCTGAGCAGCTCCAACTAGCACAACCATATGTAAATGTGACATTAGTGTCAAGCATACCAGCTGTGCTGTGTGATCTCTGGGTTATTAATGACTGTGCATGGGGCATGTAACTCGTACTCTGAACCAAATTCCAGAATTCCTTTCTTCTGTTTTGATGACTTTCAGTGTCTCTTCCCAGTGTGATCTAAAACGTCTTCTTTTCTCAACTCTGAGCTGCCATTTTGCAAATAAAATTAAAATAAATAAATACTATCAAAATGCATTTGATATTTAGAAGTTGTTAAGATGTCATACATAATGCTTTCAATTGTCTTTTCTCCCACTAGAATTGCAAGTTTTAAGGAGTTCTTTGGAAATATATGTATATGTATGATATCAGTCAAGCAAAATGTTAAAATGTTCTTGCAAGTAGAAACTGGTAAAGAACAGCCTTATAAATTGAAAGTAATACCAGGAAAAGAGAGAGAACTGTTTAATCATTTAGCACAAGTTATACTCCAAAAGGCAAAAAACTGGTCAAGAGAAAGTGAATTCAGTTTTAAGAATTAAAGTCATTTCGATTCAAGCAATACATAATTTTATTTTAAAATTCTTTGACACGGTTTATAAAGGGACACTATTTGGAATACACACATTTTGCTTCTCCCACCACCATCAAATCACTGTTACAAATGCTTTAACAGAGACATATTGACTTTATAGAGTAATGCATGCAAGCAGCAAACAATTCAATGATATGAATTTGCTTATTTGCAAAATTACATTTTCTCTGATTAATTTGCTGATTCCCATGTATGCTAAATATGATCTGTCTGACTTTTGTATCAGCCTGGTGATTCGTAGTAAGTGTATGAGCTTATCCTGAAGCAGGAATTGCTGTTCTATTCACTTTAAGAAAATAGTAGCCTTACATTCCTTATACAATCTGTACACTTTTATTGTTTTCCAAAAACACTTTGTTCCATGTCTTTTTCCTTCCTTTTTAGCATGAAAGGTATCAAATGATAAAACATAGCAACACAGTGTTCTTTCTAGCTTCTTTAACATAAAGTTTTGTTCCCTCTAAGAATTCAGATAATTATAAAGATTTCTCTTGGAATCTGCACTTACCCTTTGAGAGATGTCTGTCGTATCATCCGTAATGGCACAGACTATGTGTTAATTATTTCTTAGCCAGAATAAATCACGAGATCTTAAAGTACTTCAGATGTCACAGTAGGAAGAAAAGGGTAGATTGACACTTGGCAAGCGGAAAACAATGTATCCAGAGAGAGGAAAAAGGACAGAGGGTGCAACGGGACTGGTGACATAAATGGTGAAGAGAAATGGCTAGTACAGTCATTATGAAAACCTTTTAAATGGAAAGGCATAGGTTTTCCCATTCACCCACTCCTACTCTTGCACATACTGCAATTAACCAAATGCTCTCTTTTTAAAGGTGGAATTTCTACCTGGCAAATAACTTTTACATTCTGGACATAGGTTTTAGAATGTAAAGGAAAAGCTAGACCCAGTGCTGAAAAGATTTTCTCATTTAGTTTCAGCAAAATAGTTTTTTTTCCTAGAGTAGGATACTATTCAATACATTTCTTTTACTGTATTTTCTAGATAATTGTTATAAATTTGGTTCAGTGAAAACCAAGAACAGTGTTTGTTGGGCTTAGGAAGCCATAACTAATAATCATTTTTAAAGAACAGAAATTCTGTCTTCAGCTCTGGTGATTGAATTAAAATGAAGGGCTAAAGGCAGCTGTCCGTTTCTGCTTTCTAAACTTGTTATCTCTTTTTACAGTGCAAGGTACTCTTCCCTCTCCCAAGCTTTATAAACTCACACGAAACCCACCACTATAGACACAGAGAAGGGCATGCATGTATCCCCTGGCCTTAATGGTTGAACAAAGGGATGGGCTCTTGACCCAGGATGGGCAAATTATTTCCTGGAATTTACATGTAATGAAAAGTGACTCTTCCTGTCTTCTGAAGCTTCTGGGATAAGATCGTTTAAGTTTAGAGGTGCTGACAGCCATACCTCTCACTTTGTGGAGAAAACAATGACTCTTCAGCCTGGTCTCCATAATCTCAGTAGAAGAGATCGAGGACAGCATTAGGGAGAAGAGATAGAGAAACAGGAAGATGTATAACGACAGAGAGAAAGATGAATACAGAGAAAAAGAGATCTAGAGGCAGCAAATGAGTTTCTGGATCCAGTTTAGCCTGAGAGGAGCTCTATATGTCCCCATCCTTTTTAGGTGATTCAGTGCATTTCCCTTTTATTGGTTGATTTATCTGAGTTTTGTTTTCTGTTAAACCAGTTTGAGTTGGGGTCCTGTCAGTTAAAAAAGTAAAGTGCTGATTAACCAAAGGACAAAGGCGTAGTAATAGAAAAAATGTAAGGACTTGAAAACCCATTAGAATATCAGTTCCACCACTTTTTCACTGTGATTTGTGGGAAAATCTGTCTCTCTTAATGTCATCCATTTATTAGTAAAATGGAGATACTAAACTTTGTCTCATAGACTTTCTGGGAAAATCAAAAGTGATTTGAAAGAGGAAAGGACTATCTAATCATTCTAAACTGAACTGAAAAGTCTACCCAGATCTTTATGTCAGAAAACTGAGCTGGAAAAGGAGGTGCAGTAGAGAGCAAAGAAAGAGTGGATCGATTGTGAAGTGCTGTTGGCTATCTCAGTGAAGATGCTTCATGGCATGGCGTCACTGGCACTTTTGGGAATGGATACGCTTTGTAATAGGAAGCCCTCTTGCCCAGAGTAACTATTTCTGCAAGTTTCCTACAGAAATGGAGCCTGTTTCCTCTCGAATTATCCTATACTCTTTTTTTTCCCCTTAATCTTTTCCAGCCTTTTAAATCAACAAAATGGGGGTGACCTATTTTCAATAACTTTATTGTTTTTTTTTGCAGGCTTTGTAGCTCTTTATGTTCTTTAAGAAAATGAGCACTTGAAATCCATTTTAAGGCTCTTAAGAAAGGGTGACTTTTCCTTTCATTTTGCTTTGTATTTTGATCCATACCATTTGGTGACATTTAACGTAGAATATAAAAAATTTCTTCTATTTTATTTAGAAAGGGCTTTTATTTGGTTACTGTTACTAATGCTTCTAGAAGGCTCAATACCCAAAGTAAATGAAGTGGGTGGATATTTGCCATGTGTTTCTGGATATAAGCAATAAACCAATTACTCTATTTTATGAACCTAGAGAAAGTGATGCCAGTGACACATACGAATGGCATTTCACCTGTTGTATTATTTCATCGTTAATGGTTTAATGATGGCAATAAAGCAGGATGCTGGGTGATCACACTGTTTCCTCCAAGTTGCCTGTGCCTCAGCTTGGCTATCTTTCCTGTTCATCTGCTCTCACACTTTGGAGAAGAGGTGACAGTTTTGCTTTTTCAGTCCGATTGTGTGGGAACAGCAAGAGGAGTAGAAGCAGGGGGGTGGAACAAGGTTGCTAATGGCTATACCTCCATCAGATTTGATTGTTTTTCCTCTTTTCAGCATTTCCTTTTTAGCACCCTCTGTAAGTCCTGAGGTACAATATCAATAGGTACAATGTAAAACAAAATGCGATTAATAAGGAGGCATGCTAAGATGATCCTCAGAGTGCATTTCTAAAATGAAACATTCTAGATGAGTTCTTGATGGGATTATTTCACATCGCATCACTTTCTCAACTGCTACTTGTTTGTGAAGCCTTTACAGAAGGAGAACTTAATCAGAAAAGCAAGAAACCTCTAAAAGCTAGAAAGGCAGAATTTTGGTGAATCAGAAAATGTCTGCATTTGGGTAATAGCAAATGAATTTTCTATACTCCAAAGTGAGTTACTTGTTGAATAAAATACTGGCTAAGGAAAGATTTCCATAGGCAAAAAATGTGCCCCAAAAGTCACAATAAAATGTTGAAATGTGTGTTTGTAGCTTATATTCAATAACTAAAACTGGAAATCTATCAATAGCAAGTGAGTATGGATTTGTTTTCCGTATGCTTTAAATACAATCTTTTTTTTTTTTTTTTTTTTTTTTTTTTTTTTTCGGGGGTCTCTCTCTTTTTTGGCCTCTCCCGTTGCGGAGCACAGGCTCCGGACGCGCAGGCTCAGCGGCCATGGCTCACGGGCCCAGCCGCTCCGCGGCACGTGGGATCTTCCCGGACCAGGGCACGAACCCGCGTCCCCTGCATCGGCAGGCGGACTCTCAACCACTGCGCCACCAGGGAAGTCCTAAATACAATCTTTATGTTGCTAATTCTTCTATAGTATATTTCAGTGATGATGATGATGATTTACCTAATAGTATAACTAGTTAAATTATCTTAGTTTTAAGTTTCTTGTTTTAGAGAGTATTATTTCCTATTTTTATCCCTTAGTATCAAGCACTGAATACATAGAAAAACTTAAATAGAGCTCAAGGAGAACAAAAAATATGAATAATTTTGATGAGGAAACTAAAACATAGAGAAGAGTTAAGTGTCTCAAAATCACATAACTTGTTTGTGATAAAATATGGGCTCTTAATATCTAATCATGTGCTTATAATCGAAAATTTTCGATAAACAATGCTAATTTCCATGGTCTTTATAGCTGGAGGAAAAAAATACCTCCCTCTCCTGTGGCTTGTTGAATAATCTAGGTAGTCGGATTTATGCAAACACATTCCAGTTCTAGAATACTAAGAAAAGTCATTTTTATAAAAATGATATTTATTTCAGATGAGAAACATGTGAGTTACACTTCTGGGAAAGCTTTCCCAACTCAGCAGCTTCAGCCCTTCCCAGCGTAAGGCCCTGCTCTTCTATAGAAGGCTCAGTGGGATTTATCAATGTTTACTATTTTGCACATGTTGTATACATATTATCTACCAATATTGTAAACCAAGACTAGCCCTGCAGGATGAATATTTCCATTCCCACTTTGCAGACAGGACAACAGAGGCTCAGAGAACCCAGGGGACGGTTTGGGGTCACAGAGCAGCCCAGTGGAACCACTCAGTGCCTAATGCAGATTTTCTGATCCCAAAGCTCCGTTCCTCTGAGCTGCTTCCATAGAGAAGAGTGAATCTCAACTCTGCCCACTTCTTACGCACTTGAGGTGCATAAAAAAAAAAGGACTCCTGAGAAGACCCCACCTACAACTGATTAAACTGGAATCTCTGTTGGTGAAACCTGGGCACAAAACCTCGACAGGTGATGCTAGTGTGCACCCAGGTGTGCGAACCTTTGTTCTAGAAGATAAACAGGAGAAGCATTTGTTCATGAAGGGGAAAGAGCCATAAGAGCAGTTTCTCATTGCCATAGAGTTCTTAGGGTGGCCTATGATTTATCATCCAAATCAGGGTGCATTAGAGAGTGTAATGAGAGGGCTATTAATAAAAAGCAGGGACAACAAAAATAAACCAGGTCTGTCCTGGGCTAATGGATCAGTATTTCAGTCTCTCTCTGAGTCCCAGCGCATTGCAGTCCAATGGCAATGATTGCTTTATTTAACTCTGCCTATTATGACATGTCGCATAAAGGATACCCATAGTATTTGAAAGACAAATACATTCGAGTCATTTTTGCCTCTCTATTTAATAGAATACCACTCATTTTCTCACTTAAAATAATTGGTAACATTCTATGAGGTGGAGGAAAAAATAGTCATTATTTTCCAAAGCCAAGAGCTTAAATAATATTTCCATTGTGAAAAAGCTTTCTAGACGGGTGCTATCTGAACGCCCTAATGAACTGCTCTATTTAGCAGCCTATGCCATTTATTCTGAGAATTTTCAGAATTATCTTCCCATCTACTTTTTAGATCTGGGTTTTTAGCTGAATTAAATGGACATAAGGATACTTAATGTATTTTATATAGCAAAATAATTACATTTACACTAAAAAATATATAGGGGTGGTTTTGTGTAAATAACAATCCTAGGCAAAGTCCATAGGAAATAAGGTGACATATTTTTGACGGATAACGAACTCATCCTTGTCATCCAAAGCAGCGGGCCATAGCTGATCTCCATGTCTCTAAACAGCAATTCCAAAGGAACATGCACTGCAGTAGTGTCACCAATATAATTGTCTTGAGATTATCTAAATCACCATAAGTAAGCTTCATAACTGGAAAAATTTGGCAAACTATTTATTTTGAATAAAAACATTAGAAGATTTAAATAGCAAGGATTTATTGTGCACTAATGTACACTTAAAAGAAGCCCTGGGGTAGTCACTCATCTGAGCCTTTTTTAATCTTCCAGCTTATAATTTATACTGCTAAATTAACGTAGGAGCCAATGAGCTTTTCCTATACGCTACAGAGGATAATAGATCATAGAGGCCTTCCGGAGTATATAGCTCTATAAAAAGCTCTGAGAAATACATTTAACTCAAATCTCTTTCCAATCATAAAAGTTGATTAATTCTTGATTGAAAACATAACTCTATACAAAGTAATGCTAAGTAAATGGTACTTTGTTCAGCACATTCCATGAGAGTTCTACCCAGGTTTATTGAACAGTAAAAAACACCAACATTTTTCTAGGTAGTTATTTCATATAATTATATTGTAGTAGACTATTCAAGACACTGATGGGTATATATTAGAGAAAGATCATACGATAAATGATAAAAATACTTATTTAAGAAGAGAAATATAAATTATCCATGCACATTCTATGTTTAGAGTAGAAACTAAGAAATAATTTAAACACGTATAGTTCTGGTCCCTCACTGATTTATGCTTTTGTCTTTACTTTGCCTTCTCAATGGCCCCTGCAGTTTCTGAATGGTTAGCGCTCTCTTACTCTTGGGAGAATAATATGCTTCATTTATCTCCACCAAGCAGATGTCTCCCAAATCTGTACTTCAACACCTCTTTCTCGCCACTGTCCCTCCTTTGAGCTATAATTTCATATTCCCAAGTGAAACTCTCACTGAAATTTCCCTTGCTAATATCCAACAGTGAACCTACAAATGAATCCATCATAAAAGTTAGAGATAAACACAGTCTTTGATGCTCTTGTCCAGTAGTTTACACGATGCTCAATTTCCTTTTGTAGAATCCTCACTATTTTGCATGGACTTCTTAACCTCACAGCCTCATATTTTTAGCTCCCCACCCCCCGCCCCTGGGCCATGTTTTCTTCCCTACAGACACATCCTAGAAACATGCTCCTAGAGCATGCATGGGTGGGGGTGGGGTCATTCTAGTTAATTCCCTGTGATGACACCCTTGACTTCACTGATCATGGTAATTATGTCTCCACTGTAGTTGTCCTCTTCTGTTCCTCTGCTGGAAAAATTGCTATCTCCTTAACAACAGCAGCAAGGACATGCTCTTCTCTGCCTCAGTTCCAAAATTTAATTTCCCATGAATCACTGAAAGAGAAGTAAGACATTGCTTAGGTTTAGAAACTTGCAGTTGGACTGCGGAAATGATGATCAACCTACTTTCTTTGCCCTACTTCTATATGGTGTGTGAAAAGCTGTCAGATGTTTTTTCCCTTAAGAAATAAGGGCTACCATATTCCAATTGATCTAAATGTTATTTTAAACCAGTTTTTATTTTATTCTTCTGAGTAATTTAATGAAAAGAAAGAAATCTAGCCATGTCCTAGTGGGGTTAAAAAATAAAGTGGAAAAGCAGAATAAGGCAACCACCCACTGTGGGCAGGGGAGAGAGTTTTATAAGATTATTCAATCTTAAGCTTTTTAGAGAGCCTAGTGTGCCATTATCAAGTCCCATAAAGGAGTCTATTAAGACAAAAATCCAAGTTGTACCGCTGAATACTCCATGTGCTAATAACACGTGACACCGCGTGAACATTATATAGTTAGATAATAAAACCCCATTCTGCTACACCTCAAGGGGTAGCAAGCCAAGTAACCATTTCTGCAGAGGCAGAAAGACTTTCATATATGACTTAACTTGGAAGTTATACTTCTCCAGAACAAAGGGCTGTTTATGTAACTTCACCTCCACTGCACAGAAATAAGGGGGGTATACCTGGGTAGTAAACCATGGCAGCAAGAAATGTGTACTTAAAAGAGACAGAAATCCCTAGATTTCCAGAAATACTTCAATTTGTCCAGTATCCAGTTAAGAACGTGGGTAGCCAAAGCTGTATACATAGTTGATGAAGATGTTAATACAATAATTAACTGCATACCTCTCTGCAACCTTTGACAGAGTGCACACTTCATTCAGGCCATTCTTGTTCACCACAACATATATATCAAGAATTTATCATAGTAACTAATACATACTAGGGACTAAATAAATAATTTTAAGATACTGAGAACTTTCTACAAATAAAGTCCTGATTGAAAAAAGGGCAACACTTGGTATGGATGATACAGAAGATGACTAGCTGATAACATAGAAGTGACACGGAAAAAATGACAGCAGTCTCTTATATAGTGCCTATATGCCAGTTGAGAATATGTATGTAAATTTATTCCATTCTATAATAGGTATTATTATATGTGAGAGAAAATTAAAGGCATAAAAAGTAAAAATGAGAAGAGAACACGTTTTAGCTTGCATAGGATGTGAATGTTGTACAAGGGACAACCAGAAGATAACAAAATAACTTTAAAAAAGAGAGAATTCGGTGAATCAGTAAGGTACACAATTGATATGCAGTAATTAATAGCTTTCATATATGAAATAACATCTGTGTAGAACATACAGTGAAAGATAAGACCCCGTTTGGAATACTAACAACAAGGATGAAATATCTAAGGATAAAATTAAAAGTGAATTAGAAAAGCCTTTCAGAAGAAAATAAAGATATTAAAGAGGGAAAAATGAGAAGCTACGTAAGTACTTTTTGAAATATGCATAAAGAAACGCTGAAAGACTGCATGATAAACTCTCCGAGAACACATAAGAGCTACGGGCAGGTTTTACATGTATATGAGTTGTGGGCAGTGTGGGAACTTGAACCATGGGGTCAAAGATGGGAGGAAGAGTTTATTTCTCTTTATATACTTTTTGGTCTTTGAATCTACGAGTGGATCACCCATTCTCAACCTAAGAAATAAGTTTAACGAAATCATGAGCATCTGTTTTATCTTAATAGAACAAAATTCTCAATATACATATCAGCTAGCAAGTGCCCCAAATTCACTGCCAATCAATCTTATACTCTTTTACATGCATATACTATAACGAATATTTTAGGTGATGGCAATAATTTTCTATAATGAGTAGACAACAGATAGATCACTCGCTAAATTTTGTAGGAATGTGGACTTGCAAATAATTCTCAGTGCAGTGAATCTAGTGCAAATTCACTTCTTATCATGAGATGAAGCAAAATGAGGAATTTCAAGAAACAGTGAAATTATCTGATGATCAATTTTAGGGTCTTGCTTTGGAAAGATTATTTTTTTAAAAACCTTTCAGAGGATTTCAGCAGGAATCTGTAAATATGTCTCTATATCTTTCCTGACATCAACTGGGCAATACTGAGTATACTAACTTCTTTAGGAGTGGCCATTTCATGCTCAGAATCAGAGAAATGCACTAACTGCTAAACATGTTTTTGACTAGAGTTTGCACAGAAACGATGAAATAGCTCCCACCAGGAAACAACCCAGGGGGATAAGGCTCACAATGCAAATCCTCTGGTACCCAGAGAGGAAGTGGGTGTTTGGGGATCTTCAGGGCACTTAGTGAGAGTTACAATCTGGTCACGCTCTTCTTAAAGAGGAGCAGCGTGGATGGTAGCCTCCTGGAGAGAGAGCCATCTCTCCTCGACCCATTTTAAGGAGGCGGACCATGGTGTTTCTACGTGAATGAGTTTTTCATCTAATTAGGTGACTTTCACACAATGAGGTTACTCTTTATTAGGTCTAGAAAACACATTTATTGCTTTAAAAATTCACCTTCTAGATGAAATTAGCATTGAATGTAAGAACAAACATTTCGGATAGAATTAAGACAGCAATGGAATTGTTATATAATTTTTCTCCAATGAACTGAAGGCCTTCATCAATTTTGTACAAAATTGAAACAAAATCTATGACATGTGGAGGAATATAATAAATTCTAAGAGCTATAAAGCACAGAATTTCAAAAATTCAGAATGTTGAACTCTTTTGAGATTACCATGTTCAAATGATTCCTTATGTTTATTTGTTAGAAAATTGTTATAACATCTAATCAGCTGAAGAACAACACATACTTTGGTGACACAGAAGGTTAATGTAAGAGTTGGGAGCATGAACCCTGGAGTTAGACAGCCTGGGTTTCGATGCCTGCTCTGTTACCTCCTCACCTGTTGAACCTCTCTGTGCCTAGCCTTCCTCATCTGCAAAATGGGGATTATAACTGGCTCTTTCTCATAGGGTTGTTGTGAGTATTCAATGAGTCTTTTTATGATTAAGAAATAATTTTTGTCTCAAGTGATCATATGGTTACCTGGCAAATTTGAGACATAATAACAGAGAAGATATTAGGGAGATGTAATTTAACATAGAAAATTCGAGAGGCAGCCAAGCACAGGGCTGTCATTGAGATGTGCTTGTGTTTGAATCCGAGTTGCTATGCTTGCTAGATAAGTGCTTTTTAGCAATTTACTTAACCTTGGTGTGACTAGGTTTCCTCGTTTGCAATTCATTTGCAAAATGCATCTGCAGTAGCTACCTCATCACGTTCTTGAGAGAATTTAATGTACTGATAAATGAATGAGTGCTTGAAATCGTCTCTGGTACATAGACTAGCTTAAATAAATATTAATAACACTTATTACAGTCCATCTCTTATACTGATACAATTGATCATTCAGTTAGTCATTTTTTCTATCTTAAAAATCAATGTAGATTACCATTTAGTAGTGATCAAGGTGAATGAAATAAAAAGGGTATGATTATAACATAAAGCTCTGTTCCAAACTGTGGTGTACGTGGCAGAGAGGTGTGCAAGTTGATCCACTGACCTACGGGAAGAAGCCATTAGAATAGGAATTCTATTGAATAAGAAAATAAAGTTTCAATAATATTTAATATATATCTTGAATATAGTGGATGTAAAAGATGTCAGGCCTCAAGAAGATTTTATAGACTTGTGTGGAAGTTTAGGAAGTTTAGAAATAACAGACATAAAAGAATAACCCAATCTACTAGAATGGACTGAATAGTCAGCACGTTTGATTTCTAGAGCAGTTCTGCCATTTCCTTACTCTGTCATTCTAGGGCAGTGGGACGAAAGGTTGTCCCAGGATTAACAGCAGTAGCATCACCTGGTAACTTGTTAGAAATGCAGATTCTGGAGCCCATCCCAGACCTACCAGAGCAGAAATTCTGAAAGTTAAGCATTCTAGTTTAACAAGCCTTCTAGGTGATCCTGGTGCATGCTAAAGTTTAAATTTTGGCCCCAAATTGTTTCCATCACTATTTTAGTTTCATTACGTGTTGATAAAATGTCTTAATCGGAAACTGTCATCTTAAAGAATAGCTCCAGCAATTCATATTTAGCATTTCTACTCTGTCTAAAGCACCTTATGGAATGTAAGGCATGTAAATTGATTTCTAGCCAACAATCACAGGTTTTTGTCATCTAAATAATTGTTTCTGAGTAAAAGGTTGCTTGCAAGCCTCTTTGAGAGAAAATGTAGGAAATTTGAGAAATAAGATTTCAACATTTTAAGGGATTATTTAAAAAATCATACCAGAATCAAATAATTTGACTTTTGCATTGCTTAGCTCAAGGATGGATAATTTTCTCCAGAAGTATTTTAAAATTTTTATTACTGTGCAAACGAAAAGTGTGTAAGAAGCTAACATGGATGCAAATCATTCAATTGATTGATTTCAGACAAATTATGTCTAAGCAATATACACAGGCAGTTCTCACTCTGCATCTGCTTATGTGGGACCAGAAAATTACTCCGGATGCTGACACCCTGCATGAGAAAATAGAAAGACTAGTCAAAGAAAAAGAAGATATAAAATAGGGACAAATGGAAATTTTAGAACTGAAAAATGCAGTAGCTGCAACTTAAAAGGTTGACTTCACCAGCAGAAAGTAAGGGCCAGAGGAAAGAATCGGTAAACTTGCTCTCAGTAGAAAAATAGAAATTACCCCATCTGAACAACAGAGAAAATATAGAGCAAAAATGAACAGTATCAGGGACCTGTGAGATACATAAAGATCTAACATTTGTGTTGTCTGAGTCCTAGAAGGAAAAAAGGAAGAGGGTGGGGTTTTGAATTCACTTGAAAATATAACAGCTAAAAATTTCCCAAATTTGGCCAAAGAAATAAACTAAAAATTCAAGAAGTTGAGCAAATCCCAAACAGGATAAACCCTAAGTAATTCCATTAATATCTATGAAGTATACATGCCAAATCCTCCTTACGGTATAAAGGCTATGAAGATGGATAAAGTAAGGACACTGCCCTACAGTGATAGTTTCCAGTCTTCTTAGGTGTATAGAAATGTAAGTATATCACTTTAATCAATCTGATAATTGTTATGGTGAATGTTTGTGCAGTTTGCCACGGGACACCAGAAGGAGGAAACTTGGTTGAGAGGACTCTTAAGCTGATTCTCGAAGTATGAGCGCACCCAAAAGAAAGGGCCTCAGGAAGGGAGTGTGAGAGGGATTTACTGACAAAATAAGAAGCATTGAACAAAGACATAAAGCCCTGAAACAATGTGGTGTAAGTATATTTTTGATATTACAAACTGCAACTTATAAAGTGTATCGTGGGAGATAAGACTAGAGAGATGGTGTGCTAGACCCAATGTCGGCATTGGAAGATTTTAAATTAAGTAATGATAGTTGTTCTCTCTGAGGAACTTAGTAAGATGCTGGTAATCTCACCACTGTGTAACGCGAAGAGTAGGAAAGGACTGTCATTCTTCTCCAAAGCATCTTCATGACCAGCCTTAGATGGCCACAGTAATCAATGTTTTGGATCAAGACATTAAATGTCCTTGACAAAATGTAAATTTTTATGGAAATGGTAACATAATAATTCACTATCTATCATTAATATTAGGGTCCTACTTTACCTTCTTGATTATCACCTGTACTATATAAACATCCTATGGAAGCATCCTGTAAGCAAGCTTTGCTGTAGGAAAAAACAGGATATTGGGATAATATTGGGGCATCTGAGTAGAAATTAATATCGAAGAAGAAGTTCTGGGAGAACAGGATGCCTAAATCCAAATATATACCTTTATAAAAATTTAGATATAATTGGCATATAACATTATATTAGTTCCAGGGGTACAACATAATGATTTTTTGATATTTGTATGTGTTATTAAACGATCACCACAGTAAGTCCAGTTAACATCCATCACCACACGTAGTTACAAATTTTTTTTCTTGTGATGCAAATATGTAAGATCTACTCTCTTATCAACTTTAAAATAGTCAATACAGTATTATTAGTTATAGTCACCGTGCTGTACATTACATCACCATGACTTATTTATTACATAACTGGAAATTTGTACCTTTTGGCCCCCTTCACCCACTTTGCCCACCCCCTGTCCCTTGCCTCTGGCAACCACCAATCCATTCTCTCTATCTTAAGAGTTTGGTTTTTTGTTTTGCTGTTTGTTTCTTAAACTCCACATATAAGTGAGATCATAGGGTATTTGTCTTTCTCTGTCTGACTTATCTCACCTAGCATAATGCCCATCCGTGTTGTTGTAAATGACAAGATTTCTCTCTTTTTATGGCTGAATAAGATTCCATTATATAATGTACACTGAAGTTTCTTCATCCATTCATCTAATGATGGACACTTATGTTGCTTCCATGTCTTGGCTACTGTAAATAATGCTGCAGTGAACATGGGGGTGCAGATGTCTTTTCTGATTAGAGTTTTCATTTCCTTCAGATAAATGTCCACAGGTAGAATTGCTGATCATATGGTAGTTCGATTTTTAATTTTTTGAGGAACATTCGTGCTGTTTTCCATAGTGGCTGCACCAATTTATATTCTCACCAACAGTGCATAACTGTTCCTTTTCCTGTACATCCTCTCCAATATTTGCTGTTTCTTATCTTTTTGATAATATTTGATAATAGCCATTCTGAGAGGTGTGATATCTCCTTGTAGTTTTGATTTGGAAAAATGTCTATTAAGCTCCTCTGCCCATTTTTTTAGGTTTTTTTTTTTTTTTTTTTTTTGCTATTGAGTTGTATGAGCTCTTTATATATTTTGGATATTAACACCTTATCAGATATATGATATATTTTCTCCCATTTGGTACCTTTACATGGTTTAGTTTAAATATGGGTTCAATAGGTCAGAACAAGTAAATAAATTAGCACTGATTTTAATTTATGAAGCCTGGAAAATAAAACCCTTTTGGGAGAAGGAATAATGAGTAGTTTGCTCCTTTTTTCTCAATGATTGCATTCTATTCCAAGCCACCAGTTCTGGTCTTTGTTACTGAGCCTAGGAAATCTTCATGTGTCTGAACTCTGCTCTTTCCCAGACTCCAGAAGAACAGGTTAATAAGGTAGCTGAGACCAAATCATCAATTAGCAATTCATTGCAGGACATCTAGTTCACAGGACCTTAGAATTCCACCTCTGAGTTCAGGAGACACTAGCAATTACATCTGCAGGCATAGCCTCTCAGCACATAGCCCCGAAATTCAATTAAATCAACATTTTGAGCTCTAGCTGTAACATTTAAGTTACTGCCGTACATCTGGTGTCCATCCAGGAGCTCAAACAAAAAGGAAGTCGCAGGTGACATTATTGATATTGGATCAAACAAATAGTCTATTGTTTTAGGGGGAAAAAAACCCTAAATTAAACAGTGAGCCCTTGAAATATCACGGATTAAGCATGGACAGCAGCATCAAAAGAAATTTGCTCATTTCTGGGAAGAAACAGTGATAAAAAGTAAACCAAAATGAAAAAGATACACAGGCAATACACACAGAAATCTGTACTTTTTCATAAAAGAAATTATAAAGAACATTTGCTTGATTTATACTTCAATAAGAAAGAAAATTAATAGCATTTTAAAAGGTTATATGGAAAACCTCACACCTATTCACGGTCCTGTGTGTGCAGGTGGCTATAAATTCCTTCTACGAATATTTATTGAGTATTTTTTTAATAGATTGATTGATTGATTTTTGGCTGTGTTGGGTCTTCGTTGCTGCGCGCGGGCTTTCTCTAGTTGCGGCGAGTGGGGGCTACTCTTCCTTGCTGTGCGCAGGCTTCTCACTGCAGTAGCTTCTCTTGTTGCGGAGCACAGGCTCTAGGTGAGCGGGCTTCAGTAGTTGTGTCACACAGGCTCAGCAGTTGTGGCTCGCCGGCTCTAGAGCACAGGCTTCAGTAGTTGTGGTGCACAGGCTTAGCTGCTCTGCAGCATGTGGGATCTTCCCGGACCAGGGCTCGAACCCGTGTCTCCTGCTTTGGCAGGTGGACTCTTAACCACTGTGCCACCAGGGAAGCCCTTATTGAGTATTTAACTTCATATCAGGCACTATTCTAGCACCAGCATCGCATGTTGAACACGTCAAGTAAGATCCTTGCCTTCATTGAACTTACTTTCTTATTGGGATGGACAGAAATATGAAGATGAACATAGGCTTTAAATTATTTTTGAAATTATGAGTGCTATGGAGAAAATCACCATAGGAAGTGAAACTGGGGGTTAGTGAGGTGGGTAGAAAACTACTTTGGATGGTGGTCTGAAAAGACCTCCTCGAGGCTGTGAATTTCAGCCTGTATAATGAGTAGGGAATAGGCACTGCACTCCAGGAAGAGGAAGAATGAGAATAAACGCTGTGAGCCAGGAAAAATATTGGAACATTTGAGGGAAAGAAAGGAAAGCAGAGCATCTTGAGTACAATGCATGAGGAAAAGAGAAGTAAGAGACATCAAAGTCAAAGACAGGTCAGGGGGCAGTCCCCCTCAGGCTAGGCATCTGTTATGACTTACAGTTCAGTTTAAAATTGTGCAATAATAGTTTATCTCACTGCTACTTAAAAAAAGAGGGAGATGGCTAGTTCAGCTCTTGGCTGGACCTCATATTACAAGACATTTCTGGAGTTGACAGCTGCCTTCTGCAGTGTGGTTGGCATCGTAAAGCAGGTGTCAGAAACAAGGTGTTGGGATGAACAAGAGAGGACGATTTTTGTGGGTTAATGCACTCATTTTTATCTTTTTCTGAGACATGTTTACAATATCTCTTTGGACCGAGAAGCAGGGAAATTTCTCTGATTATGGAAGCATAAGATTTTGTGCTTTAGCATAAGAGTTTACTAAGATTTTGTGTAACAAGAATGTTTCCTTCTAAACATTGGATATAATTCCCATGGGCTACTGCAGTTGCATTATGTGATTCCTGATTCCTATGAACTCTCATAGTCTATGATCATTTGAAACCTGGTTCTGGAAGTAGCAGGACTGAGGCAAGGAATGGTGACAATCTGAATGTATCTAGAATCAGTTAAGACTTCAGATTTTGGGAATAACAAAAGTTCTCAACAGCTTGGTAGAAGAATGCAACAAGATAATGGATGATAAGCAGATGGAAGGTCTAGAGAGGCACCGAGCTTCCAAAAATCCTGTGTTTAAGGAAAAAATACCTATTCATGGAATCTCGGATTCCATGTCAGAATTCCAACATCTAGAAGAACTGAAAGAGGAAGGACTCATTGGCAAAGGGATTTGGGAGAAATATCATGATGCAAGTGCGCTCTGGACTCTTGACCAAGTGGAAACTTTGAATGAAGCATCCTGGCTCAGACTATAATCGACTCAGAGAACAAGCATATCAGCCTTCTTTGGGTCTTTCAAAACTTTGGACATCAGCTGGAAAGATCACTCCACTGAAAAGAGAGATTTGATTCATTGTGAACTCGCGTTAATGATAAGTGAGGAGAAAAAAACACCGAGAATTTTTTTTCAGGTTTATGATAGCCAGGTGGAGTGACTGGGACATACTGTTGTTAGACATAGAAAAACAGGAAAATGTTATATATATGGGCTTTACCTCATTTTTAAAATACAGCTTTAAAAATTTGGTATTGTCAAATATAATGGCTAGGCTCTCAATAATATTACTCAACAAGAATGAAAGCAAACATGAAAACTCTCAATCATAAAGCTCAAGAGAAGCATATGGTGTTCTCTGGGTTGCCTCTTCTGGTGCAGAACCACATAAGCTGGGGCAACGGTAATCCAGGGCTCTGTGTTCTCAGTGTACTGCACCCAAGGCAGAGCCTCCATGTCACAAAGTGGAAGAAAAGAACCCCCAGTTCTTAACTGCACTAGCCAGGACTACAGGCAGCTGGGGGCAAGATGAGAATCGCTGAAACCCCTATCTTCCCCAGAAGATAACCCTCTGACAGGGAGCTGGGCGAGGGGCAGGACAGCAAGGCTGTGTTCTTGGGGGCAGGAATTTCCAGTGGACTGTCCCTCTTGCTGAGCTGGGAGGGGCGAGGGAGGGTCTTGGTTCAAATACCACAGACTTGCCTTTCTTACCCAACCCTTCACAGGATGCCTTGAGTAGACGTTTCTTCATTTCCTGTTTGTCCTTAGGACAATTTCCAGAGCCTTTAAATATTGTTTTAAAAATGACCTTTATCAGCTTTTCCAGAGAACAAGTCATTGGAGTTCCTCACACTTTCATCACCCTCCGCCTTGCTGTCAATCCATCATCAATGCATTATTCTTTTCCAACTGTGTGAGAATCCACATAGTTTTTTTAAAACATCATCGAATAACAGCACAAGTATTTATGTAGGATAATTATTCAGTCCATTTCTCTGTTTCTAAGAAACCTTTCAGTAGACCAGTAAGTGAATTTTCTTCTTCTGAAATCTCAGCAGAGAAAGTTCTCTTTCCACTCCTGCAATCTGTGAGTATACTGCCAACAGCAGGTTACTCCTGGTGGTGTGAAGAGAGTTAGCATGATGAAGTTTGTTGATGACAGACCAAAGGAGAAGATTAAGGTATATATACTGAACACCCAGCACTTAGTATTGCCGTCAGCTGTGTACGTGAATTACTGAACGTCTGACTCAAGGAATTGGCTCGGGCAGGTCAATGTCAAGGGTGTTGCCTTCTTGGGCTCTCTTCACTACCACATCCTACTCTTCCTAATTCCCTACCTGCATTCAACACCTCCATTCAACATTTACAACTCATTTAGAATGTCCTGAGCAGGGCATTGGGCCAAGGTCACTCAGAGCCATTAAATAGGGACACTGCTTGAAAAGTGGTCATGGCCCATTGGATGAACTTGCCCTATGAAATGAGAATGGTAGGAGGGCTATTGTGTCGATTTTCATCCAATGCCTCTGTGTGCCCATGACAATCTGTTTTTCAGAGAAACTTATTTCATGGCTTTTTTTTTTTTCTGTCCTCTGGTGAGAGAGATTAGGGTCCAAAAGGTGAAGAAAATTGTGAAGAAGCCGATCAGACACTGAGTGCAGCCTGACAAGCCAGTGGAGCAAAGTGGGGCAGCCTAGAGACGATAAACATAGGAAAGTCTGGGACTTGCTAACTGTTGCCTAATCAGAATGCCGAAGCCTCTGCCATGCCTCTGGCCCTTTTGTTTTTTTAACTTTCGGGCCAAGCCTAATTTGCCTTTTGGAATAACACATTAGCAGGCTTAGAACATTACACCACACAGCACATGTGGATGGTATGGGGAGAAAACAAACAGAGTCCAAAAAGGACTGAATCATTTCTAACTCAGAAAAGAAAGAATGCAGACCACCAACACTGAATAATTGCATCTCACTATAAATAGCACATTCGCTGAGAAGGCAAACCAGCCGGGCAATGGCTGAAGGATGTCTTCAGAGTGTTTGCTTGGTTTCTTTTTGGGAAATAGATTCTTTGACTGCAGTAGCTGGTGAATTAAATGAAGTTCTGACTGCACAGACATCTAACGCAAACCAAAGAGATTTCTTTGTTTATCTTATTCGTTTGGTGCAGAAAATCAAGTTCAACTAGAACAGTAACACTTTTATCCAGAAGGGTTTTATTAAAAACATTGCCCATTATAAAATTGGCCACACAGTGGAAAGCACGAAAAAAAGGAATATTTTAATTTATGTGTGGAGAAGCCCTCAGGTTTACATTCTCGGTCTACCAAACTGTAGATTTAATACAAAAAATTTAGAACAGTGTTTTCCCTCTTACAGCTGCTTAGAAATAATTAGATATTAGAAGAGGGAAACTGGAGAGCTTTTGGGGAGAGATACGGAGAGTGATAGCCAACAGGCCAGGCTCTAATCTCCTGTAATATTTGACTTCAAATTCGGTTAAATCTGTGTCCTCCCTACCAGGTTCCAAGCTTGCAAGGCAGAGATTCACTCTTTTTTGTTGTTGCTGTTAGAAATTCACTCTTATTCAGTGCTGATTCCAGTTTTAACAACACTGCCTAAAACATATTAGCTGTAATAAATAAATGAATAATATTCTAAGACATTTCCAGTGAAGAAAATAACGTTTGGGGGGTAAAGCTACACGTTGTCACCTTTCCTTGGTATTCTAGAGTCAGCATCATCAGGAAAAGACATGTCTGAGTCCAAATGGGGCAGAACGCCAGCTTCTTAGCTTGGGGGCCGGATTAGAAACCTGGCATTATAGTCATTAGAGCGACACAAATATTCTGCTTCTTCTCCAGCCAGGAGTATGACAGACTTGCACTTTCTCACTTCCTTTTAAGGTATGATTGTTTTCACCAATGAAATGTGAACAGAAATGCCATGCTACATTTCTGAGGGCCTGTGCACAATTGTTCACGTTTCCTGCCGTGGTCATTTTGGAAGTATGGATCAAGCTGGAACCTCCATCAGCCGAGGTCCCTGAGTGACCAGGGAGATGAGAGCCTTCCAACCCCTGTAAACAAATACTTTCAAAAGTTATTGCCTGCTTTCAATTCTACTTATTTTTTCCAAAATTAAAAATGAATGGGAAATCAGTTAAAACAGCATAGAAAAGCCAACAAATGGCATGCTAATCATATAAGACTAGGTCCACCTCCACAATCTCTCTGGATAACAGCTAGAGTGCTTATTTAGCAGTTTGGATGGTTGGTTAGACTGCCAAAAGGAACTCTGACTTTCTGTACTTAGATCCATTTTATGTCCAGTTCCACAACTTGTCTTACACTTTCTTATAATTACTGTCACAAACCTTAAACCGCAGTGTATTGGTGAAGTTCCTAGGGAATATTCTATAACTAATAAATATAAAAATACTTTACATATAAAACATTATGAGAATAAAAATGCTTGAATATACCAACATCAGATATTCTTGTAAAATGAGACAAGCTATAGGATTTAATAATCTTATACTTTATCCTTAGGATATTCTGCAAAACAGACAGGCATAAAGGAGTATAAATATAATTACAAATTAAAACATCTATTTAAAATATCTATAGTAATAAAACAATAATTTAAGGACTTGTTCTTCAACATGAATAATCCCGTTCTAAATAATTGATATAATTGTATGTTTCAGATAGCCTTGGGAAAGTGATAGGGTTTAGGATTTTGACTTCACGTGCAGCTGATTTGGAAGAAATGCATCCAGATACCTCTTTTCTACTTTTTCTCTTTTTCCTAAACTAAATTCCCAGGAACTCTAATACTAATATTCTTAGTAACAAAAATCATAGTAACAACAATACATGTACACCTTCTAACACACAATGTCAACAACAGTAAAATTCCTTTTTATTTTGAACTTCATATGACTACAGTTCAACTCATTTATGTCCCACGACAACCGGATGAGGTAGGAGCTACTATTATTTTTATTTTTATTTTTATTTTTGCGGTACGCGGGCCTCTCACTGCTATGGCCTCTCCCGTTGCGGAGCACAGGCTCCGGACGCGCAGGCTCAGCGGCCATGGCTCACGGGCCCAGCAGCTCCGCGGCATGTGGGATCTTCCCGGACCGGGGCATGAACCCGCGTCCTCTGCATTGGCAGGCGGACTCTCAACCACTGCGCCACCAGGGAAGCCCCTATTATTTGTATTTTTAATGATAAGAAACTGGGTGAAAAAGAGTGTCCTGTGTGATGCCCTTGGAGCGTCGTACATTTGATCTGTCTTTTTGACTTTCCCTACACCTGCTACGCCAGCTCCAGATGACCTGCCACCACACACTGGAACAGAGAAATGCAGGACCTACAATTTGGGCCAAGACACCTATGTTGTAATTCATGCTCTACAGGTACCAGCTATCCTTATTCTAAAATGGGGAAAAATCAATACAATAGGGTCTTTATGAGAATTGAATGAGATAACATATGTTAGCCACTTAGCTTAGTGCCTGCCACATAGCAAATTCTCAATAAATTGTATCAACTATTATAAATTCTTGCTTCTCAGCCACTAAAAATATTTAGGCTATGAAAAACTCTG
The DNA here is from genome assembly GCF_003676395.1 of Aethalodelphis obliquidens. Lineage (NCBI taxonomy): Eukaryota > Metazoa > Chordata > Mammalia > Artiodactyla > Delphinidae > Aethalodelphis > Aethalodelphis obliquidens. The sequence goes on along the minus strand of NW_020837960.1, from coordinate 21,154,168 downwards.
CCAATTGACCCACCAGAAATGACTGCTATGTAATTACAATGTACTTTGAGTTCATCTTCTGTGTACTCTTTAAGCTTTTGCCAAAGCAATATTTCAAATGTTATTTATCCTGAAGCCTGTGCTAGACACACTCAGAGTCTGCCACAAAAGTGCAAAGTCATACAGCATGGATTTCTTCATCCATAACACAGATATTAATTGAGTTTCTGAGAAGTCAGTATGGGGTAGATATTAAGAGCTCAGGTTTTGGAGCCAGATTCCCCAGTTCTAACTCCAGCTCTGCCACTCTTTGTATCTTAGTTTTCTCATTTCTAAAGTAATGCTCATAATTTCTAATTAATACGTTTGTTTTGAGCCTTGAATTCATTAATATATGGAAAGTGTTTTGAACAGTGCCTGACATACAATAAGCGTTATATAAGTTTTCTTAAAATTGAAGTATAGTTAATTTACAAAATTATATTAGTTTCAGTTGTATAACAAGTTTTGCTAAATGAGTTAATCAAAGCTATTAGATATCAACGATGAGCTTGTTAGCTACAGCTCAGAATTCAGAGAAAAAATGTTGTGATCCATATATAACATCTTCTCTCAAAGAACTTTAGAGTCTTTGGGGAGTTACAGATGCAAACACAACTAGAAAACCAGGTGGTAAGTAAAATAGAAGATGTACAAAATAGTGCAAGCAGAGAGTCTAGTGTACTTCAGTGATAGAGCAGTTAGGGTAGAGATGAATATGATTCCCATTTTATGGGAGAGAAATCAAAAAGAAAGATGAACTGGTCATGCAGCTACTGAATGTTAGCAGAAACACGAATCTAAACTTCTAACTTTGGACCCCAAGGTTTCCACTACACCATTCTCTTTCTATTTTCCCTACATTATTCCTTTTCTCACTCACACATTTTTCTACCTGACAAGCCAGGGGAAAATAATGGAAGAGAATCTTCTTATCTTTCCACCAAAGGAACCAACCTATTTATATTTGCAGCCATATGTTGAAGTCACAATTCACACTCCTGCGTAAGGTCAGCACCTCAATTTGGGGAGTTGACCCCCTTTTCTCTCAACTACTCAATTATTTCACTCCTGAAATTCTTCCCTTTCTCCCCTGCACTATTGTTTTCTCATTTTTAAATTGTTTCTGCTGTCATACTAACATGAGGTAAAATCCCATCCCCTCCAGCTTCTGTCCTATTTTTCTGCCTCATTTTATAGCCAAATTTCTGGGATTAATTTATAGTCACTGCCCCATTTCATCACCTCCTCTCCTCTCTTGAGCCCATTACAATTAGACCACTTTCCCACCACTTCAACGAAACTGCTTGTTAAGGTCATTTATGAGCTCTAGATGACCAAATCTAAGAGTTATTTCCCAGTTTTTATCTCATGCAACACAGTTGGAGAAATGGATAAATATTAATAAATGAAGAATTGAAAGCCCTAGAGGCTCCCAGAGAAATCTGTTGATCATAGAAGCCCGAGTTTATGAAACTTTATGACCAAGAAGAACACCCACTTGATGAAGTCTTACTGCATCTCAAAAGGAGAATTTAGAAAAGGGTACTCCTAAGATTTGAGACTGGGTTTTAGTCATAGGGTCTTTGTAGAGTGGAAATTGGTTAAGTGTGGCATAGGTATGGAAGGTCAGAATTTGTAAACTGAGTTTTGAGGGGGGCAGGAGGGTGGGGAAAGAAAGTGGTCTTATCTTTGGAATATAGGAGCCATTCAGAATTTATCTCTGGTCTTGTCTTGGAAAACATAAATCTCAAAGAGCTGCTGTTCAAATTTCTGAGCTTAGACAGTTTTGTTGCATGCTATGTCAATACTTTGGTACAGGTTATCTGTGTTGAGAATCACAGTATAGTTTTTTTTTGCAAGAAGGGGCTTTTATTCCATCTCAAAAGGATTCTTAGCCCTTTCATATCTAAGGGACCTGGAACATTTGGTCTGGCTACTCAGTTACTTCGACAGCCCTTTAAGAATGTTTTGATTCTCATCCTGACCCTTAAACTCACTTATAAGCATGCCTATCTATATATTTCCGCTTCTAAGAATCAATATTTTTAGTTGGATTTTCAAGCATATGTCTTCATATCCTTGTACAGTGCCTCTTCAATGATATAAATAGCCTCCCATCTGAAGTGGAAGCATTGCCATGGCCTGAATTAATGATTGTGGCTCTAATGGTTACAGGCTTTCCCTCCTGGAACATCCCTAAAATCAGCCTCCTGGAACATCCCTAAAATCCTAAAAGTAACAAAAAAGCCACCGAGAGTGGAAGCAAACAATGTTCTATGATTTGTATAATTTACCCCATAGGAAAGACTTAGACCAAGGGATGATTCTATCACTTCAATTATCTTATTTTCTATTCCACAGAAGTGTAGAAGCTAAAGGTTAGAAATGATGGGCAGTCCTATTATGCACTGGTACTCAGTTAGCAGTGAGTAGGTATCACTGAATATCTACCAGTAGAGAAAGACAGAAGAAAGAAAGAAAAAAAATCTAAAAGACTAATAAAACACATTTGCTTTTCCAATATGCATTACATATCTTATGACTCCTGATAAGACCACGTTTCATGTAATTTAATATTTTTTTGATGATTCAGTTATCATTATTATCAACTATTTTAATTATTATATTACAATGCACAAAAGCTCTCAGAATCTGGCTAAAGTTGTTTTATCTTATCCCAAATAAGTACTTTTCAAAGGTCTCACTGTATTGTGAGACAGTATAATAACAAACAAAAGTCCTGGAAATATGGAATGAATTGTAGAAAGATTTTAATAGAAATGAATATAATTTTACAACAGACAATATCAGGGCTTCAAGAATTATGCGTTGATTACCTGGAGAATTTTCTTGGGATTAAGACTTCATCTGCCCATGGTGCCAGAGAGCTGACTGCCTGCTCTACCTGAGCATTTGAATGCATAACGCAGAAAAAACCAAGAATGTTGTACTGGGTTACCAGCATGTACTGTGATCCATCTTGGACAAGAGCCAGTAGGGCTGTTATCATCTTCCAGTAGTTAGAACATCATTACACAGTTTCTACAAATAGTTAGCTTTCATTCTGATGCAATTTTAACTGTAGCATTTGCCATAATAAGCTATGTAGGCTAAGAATACTGTCAACAAAAGTGTTAATCAGATGATTATTGTAACCAGTGTATTTGAGATTTTTTAAAGCTGTTCTGCAGCTTAACAAGCATGTGTCTGGCATGACCTTTCTCTGCCAGTGGCAAGCTGTATTCACTGAAGGACAGTAAACATGAAAGGAGAAACTACACATCTTGGTGCTTTAACTTTTGCTACAGCTGTGCTTTGTTTAAAGCTTATAGATTTATGCAGCTGCTTCATGGTATCCTTTCCCTCCGTACCTGATGGGAAATATTGATATTTTGAGTTAAAGAAGATGACCAACTTTCCTTTTCAACATTTCATAAGCATGCCCTTAGAGCAGTTGCCTGTACTATCTTTGCTCGTGTTATTTCCTAACTTATTATTAATACAAATTTTGCAAACACGGTATTGAACTCATACTTTTCTGTGGTAACCTTTTATTCTTATCTATAATGGAGATTTTGATTGTATATTACTTTGATTCTTCACATGTTTGTAATTTATCAAGCAGCCATTACCTGTAATTATAAGCCAATATATTTTTATCATCTGACATGGTGGACTATTTCCAAGAATTGGCCTGATCCTCTCTACTAATATCCCTTCAGAAGCACAAACTTGGACAAAATGGCACTGATTCAAAATGCTAAACATCCTTGTGCGTTGTAAACTTGATCGGATTAGAAATTAACTTGCAATCCAATAGTAAATTAGGCACTTCAAGAGAAACATTAATGAAATGAAACCAATAATTTGGTTTTATACTGTATATTAAAGCAGTGATCTACTTAAGAAACTCTTATGACAGGAAAATATATTATATCTGTGAAAATATGAGTCTACAGTCCTGTTTATATGCAATTACAAAATGGGCTACTTTGAAGTCAGCTTTTATTTTTTCTGAGCAAAATTAACAGTCATTCTCTGTAGAATCAATTGGACAAAGCTGTAGTATACCCAACTCAGCATTTATGATTACAAAGTAAATGATCCAGCTTCAGGCATGGTAGTTAGATTAAAAAATAAATGTCATATATTAAGGTAAAATCTAACTGGGAAGGCTGACTGCTGCCTGAAGGTAGATTTTATCTAAGTATTTCAATATACATTACAAGTATTAAATACATTTTCTTCGAATTCACATAAGCTATGGATTAAGAAAGCTCTATATACAGCCAGAAAGTAAACCCTGGAAAGTATGCCCAAAACCTAGAAGAAATCAAGGGGTAAAAATGTAAATCAAAGAGCAGACCTAAAAGGAGGTAGTATACAGTGTCTTGCCTTGTTTTCTCTTCATAGAAACTCGTGTCAGCTTCATGTGGGAGACGTAGCCCAGGCCCAATGCCTTGTGCTTGACACTTGGCTTCAGAGTCAGTAAATAAAACTGTCTTCCAACTTCCCTCAGTTTGCCTGACTTTAAATATCTCAACCATCCCACTATAAAAAGTCACAAAACCAATTGTAAGGGGAAAGAACACATCATACAAAGGCATCTTGAATCCCTTCACTACTCTCCATCCCCACTGCTCTCCTAGCATCAAAGTCTTTATTTAATCCTACGTCTAAACAGCTATCTCTGGTGCAAATGAACACTTGCAATGTTGATTCCAAGATACTGTAAGATCCTGAAGAGGTTTTAGATCTCTCCAAAGGTAGTCACTTTTGTGAAACACATTGTATGCAGCTCCCTTTTAAAATACAGTTTTATACAGAACCCCATTATATAAATGAGAAAAAAAGCAGATATTCCATGGTAGAATCCCAGGTGTCAGCCTTAGAGGAACTGCTGGGTTCCCTAAACTATGTAAAACCCTTCAGGAGTACAATGGAGGGGATGTGATGTAGCAATTAGGAGGACGGACTAAGGAGTTAGATTGTCTGGTTTGGAATCTGAGCCCTGCCATTTTATAACTGTGTGAGGCCACTTAGGCTACTTAACTTCTCTATGTCTTGGTTTCCTCATCTGTAATTTAGAGGTATGAGAATTAAGTGAGTTAACATCTGTAAAGTATTTAGAGTACAGCAAGTCCCCTACATACGAACCTTCAAGTTGCGAACTTTCAAAGATGCATTCCATCAGCGTCAGGTGTGAGTGAAATTGCAGCTTGCCCTCCATCCCCTATTGCTGACGATCCTTCAGCTCTACCATCTCCCACCTCCTCTCCCTCCTTCAGTCAGTAACTCTTCTTGCCTGTTCACTGGATGCCAGCCCCTGGATGCCAGCTGTTGTACTGTACTACTGTACTTTTCAAGGTACTGTGAGATTTAAAATGTTTTCTTTATTTGTTGTGTTTGTTTGCTTTTTATGTATTATTTGTGTGAAAAGTATTATAAACCTATTACAGTACAGTACTGTATAGCTGATTGTGTTAGTTGGGTACGTAGGCTAACTTTGTTGGACTTAATGAACAAATTGGACTTAACAAATGTGCTCTCAGAACAGAACTTGTTCGTATGTAGGGAGACTTACTGTAGTCATATAACAGTGTTTGTCTAAAAAAAAGTCTTCCTTAATTTATTCATTTTAGTGTTCTTTGAAATGAAGAGTAAGAACATGTACTATTATAGGACAAGGTTTTATTGCCCAGGATATTATACTTCCTAGCCAGATTATTCCTCTGAAATCTACTATCCATTGGTTGGTCTTATCCTAGAGAAATCAATCACCACGGTGATTCCAGACCTGAACCTGTATGTTTTATGTGTATTCCTGGGTAATCCCAGGTGGGCTATGCCATTCTACAATACATTCATTTTTGAAGATTAATGAGAATTTTGAAAAAAAAACTATAAAAATAATTATTTCCAATTTAGAATCATTTTCTCAATCTGTTCTTCTCTGGCTTTCTCTACATATTAACATAATTAACACATAGACTAATATAGTGTTAATAATATCTCTCAAAAATATCCCAAGGCATTTTCAATGGCCTCCAACAATCACTGTGCAATTTTCACTCAGTCTGAAGCAGAGGTCAGCCAACCAACAGTCCTTTACCAACCAAGCTGTGTTTTCTACTTGTATATCTGGAGTTTGAATGAAGCCATCAAAAATCAGCCAGGATTAACATTTAGGAAGTAATCCTAGTACTAGTTTTCATTAGATTTTTTGTGTTTTGTTTTGTTTTTGTGATGATTTATAAGCCATTTATTTAGACCTAATATTAAACAGCCAGGTATGACAGGAGAGATGAAGGATGACGATGCCCATCCCACTGAAATGTCTGCTTGTGCACCTAATTGTCTGTTGCACGCTGCACATTCCCTTACTCCTAGCTGACGACTTTGGCTATTTAGGGTCTGTCATTCTCTGGCTTGCAATGTAGATTTTTAATTTTGACAAATGTACAGCTGATAGTAGGGCATAAAGCTTCTGACATAGGAGAGAGAAATAGGGCATTTAATAGCATTTATTTCTGGGGGAAATTACAAGAATTTGCATTGAACTGAAGAAAATGACTGCAAAAGAGGGAAAGCACACTGTGTTACAGAGAGCAAAAAGCACATTCTGTCCCGGTACATTCATTACCCACTGGGTTCAAACGGAACACAGCTCTTTCTCCGGAGCCACCTCCGTGATTAGGGCTCTAAAGGATGGTGTCACGGTAAAATAAAAAGCTGGTTGGGAAAACTGCTAGTTGGTAGAATGCGTGTTTGAAGTTTTACAGCAGACACTGGGCTTGCATAATACCATCATTGCCTGTGACTACATCTGCATGTGTCTAGTTAGAAAAGGTCATTTAATTGCTGAGTCTTCTCAAGAAAAAGAAAAAACCTGGCTAAAAGAATAAGATGGATAAATGGCTAAAATAATGCCAACAGCTATTCAAAACTACATGCTTTCAGTTACTTTCATATTACATTCTTGGCTCAAAGCAAACATTTCCCTTTCTTCTGCATTTTGCATGTTGGAAATGTGCAAACAGGAAAACAAACAAAATACTACAATGAGAAACTAGTTTTTAAATTCTTATTTATGAGATAATGGTTATTTTTCTGATTACAAAAATGATATCTGTTCATTGTATAGTACATGGAAAAAAGGAAAGTGATCATAAGGAAATAAAAATAACCATTAATCTACTGCTAATATTTTAAGCAGATTCTTTTTCCTGTGTGTGTGTGTGTGTGTGTGTGTGTGTGTGTGTGTTCATGCATGCGTGTGTGTGTGTGTGTGTATCTGTTGGGAGGATATGAGAGTTAATATTTCTATACCCTTTCATTTTACTTAAACTATACCATATAACTTCCCCACATCATACACATATATGTTATATATATTATATTAATATATATTATATGTATGGACACCATGATTTATTTATTTAAACTTTTTACAATTATGGACATTTACATTGAAAGTTTTTTAAAGTATTATGATGAATATTGATGCACAAGTATCTTGTACATAAGTTATTTCTCTAAGGTAAATTCCCAGAAGTGTGAATGCACTATCAAAGTGAATGAAGATTTATGTCTCTCAATAACTTGATACCACTTTCCAGATACGTTGATCAGTTTATACTAATACCAACAATGTATGCCACAAGTTTCATTCACCATGTCAGCCAAATATTATTATTAAATATATATGTATTCATATTTATGATAAATACATATTTGCCAATTTCAACGAACAAAAACCCAATATCATCCTGTTTTAACTGGCATTTGCTTTATATCCTTATCTTTATCTCTTGGATTTACGTAACTTGAAGAATGGAACAATCACAGACAGCCTTGCATGAGACAGAGTCCCATGGAGTCTATCTTGGTACGTGGACGATGTTCAGTAACCACAATTGACTATGACATAAGGCTGCCGGACTAGCGATGCACTTGACATACAGTGGTGACGCTGCCTGACTTTGAAGGTGACCAAGCTCAACTGAACGTGCTTCCGTTCACACAAGAATTCTATTCTGAAAACTTGTAAAGTGATTGTATGTTTCTTAATCAAGTCACATATCAAGTATCTCAAAGTAGTGCCCAAAGTAAATGAACTTAGAAATGAATCATTTAAAAGTATTTCAGGTAAATCCAACACATAAACTTAAGTGTTATACACAAATCGTCTAGTGTGAGCCTTACAAAAACATTAGGACCAACCCTTTGAGGATGGCATTTTTCTTAGTTCATTGTAGGATGAGGAAACTGAGGCTTATGAAAATGAATGGGAAGATGATAAGGAAACATCTTCTATAAGTAAGTAACTTGCCCATAGCACACAGCTACTGGGTACTGGCTAATGTGTTCTCTCTCTCATAAATATGCATATCTATATATATATGTGTATATACTCATACATACATATTCATATATATGTATATGCACATACACATCACACGTATATACACAATACATATACATACACATATATGTTAATTAAATATGTGTACAAATATATGTATACATATGAATTAAGTTTTTAATGAGTTCCAAAGTGTACGTGTGTGTTAGTGTTGCATGTTTGTATATATTTTATAATATATAATTATAATATATAATATATATAATATAATATATATATACAAATATATATTCAGAGCCTCAGAAATGTTCCTGCATTCACTAATGACTAGCTAGGATAAAGAAGATTCCCTGCTTTTTGAGTCTGTTCAGTTATCTGTGACTCATCTTCAAGATGAACTTTCTTGCCCTTCATTAATCGAGTATAAATACGTACATACAGGTGAGAGAAATACATACAGATGAGAGAAAGTCTGTCCTGGTGTCTCCTTGCACACGGAAGAGTACGTCAGGCGGATATCTATGCAGAGCGTCTGTTCAGTTCAGTTACCGTCAGCAGATCCAGACAATTCTATTTGCATAATGAACTCTCTGAGCTGTCTTTAAAGCCTCTGCCAGCAAAAATTAGAGAATAATCACCTAAGGATTATTGCTATGTCTCATTCAGTGAGCTCTCAGATGCTGTCTGCTCTGAGCTGAATTGCTGACCCCTAATATGAGTGTTCATGGTTTTCTAAGAGATCTAATGTGCAGTGAACTTTAGTTATCTCGTTGACATGGAGAATGGGTGGCAGGAAGTCAAGCCAGGCTAAGTGGGTAAAAAAAAAGGGGTCTCCACATTAATTATAGGTGAAACAGGCAAGAAATTGAATTGAAATGTTCAATCAATATTTATTGAGTACCCAATATAGAAAAATTTGGCCATATCATTCTAGAAAGGAAAAATTACCCAAGAGTGACTGAAAATTCCCCTTTTCACTTCTATTAGAACTCCCTTCACCATGTAAACTCATAATCTCAAAGGTCATTTGAGTAAGGTAGATACTGAGACATATTTAAAGGTAAATAAAAGCCATTGTTTAAAAGATATCTCAAATTATAATAAAAGTAATGTATATATATATAAATGCAAACATAATAGAGAGCTATAAAATGAAAAGTCAGAACTTTTCATTGTGAGAGAAAACTTCCTTGACTGTTTCTTTTTTAATACTCCTAGTTGTAAACTCAATAACTCTAAGTAATGTATATAAACCATTAATTCTTGATTTATAACTTTTTATGTATACTTATTTATTATCTAGTATGAAAAATACTTTACTCACACTATCCCCTCCAGCCATCCTTCCTCCCAAAATCTTTTTAACTATGAATGGTTGTTTGGGTCTGTTATTGTCTGTAAATTTAAAAATAACCTTAACATTTTTTTTTATAGGTTCAGGAACTTTAGGTAGTATCTCAATTTCCTCCTGTATAAGAAGAAACAAGTCTATCCAATTCTATCTATTTCTTCCTTCCCTACACACCATCATCCAGCTGTACCCCTACTTTAATGTATGCAGAATTTATAGCACATACAATTTTTTTATATTTAAAAATATTTTCATGCTTTGTCTATAGTAGCGTTTCAAAGTTCAGAAGCAATTTTGCCACCTTATCTGAAGGGACATTTAGCAGTGACTGGAGACATTTGAGATTGTCACCACTGGAGTGTTAAAGGCATCTAGTGGGTAGAGGCCAGGGATCTGCTAAACATCCAACAATGAACAGGACAGCCTCCTACAGCAAACAACTTACCTGGCCCAAACGTGAAGAGTGCAGAGTTTGAGAAACCATGGGCTCTCTAGGGTTATTCAGGAAAAGTGAAATCCTCAAGGGATAATTTTTAAAATATCATGCAGGAGAATCCATTGAAGAGCCAGGTAGCAGGTTCTGTGTTGTTCAAAGAAGAAACTTGAAAGCACCGAGGCTGAATGGCGTCCATTTTCTTAAATTTCATCACTCAGTAGAAATCATGCCACATCACTTACTAATTGGATCATGATTTTTGTTCATTTTTGTTATTCTTGGAATTTCTAATTGTTCATTTTAATCTCATGGAAGTAAGAAGTATATGCTGGGGTTTTTATTTTTTTAATTTAATTTTTTTATTTTTAAAAATTTGTACATCTTTATTAGAGTATAAGTGCTTTACAATGGTGTGTTAGTTTCTGCTTTATAACAAAGTGAATCAGTTATACATATGTTCCCATCTCTTCCCTCTTGCGTCTCCCTCCCTCCCACCCTCCCTATCCTACCCTTCTATGTGGTCACAAAGCACTGAGCTGATCTCCCTGTGCTATGTGGCTGCTTCCCACGAGCTATCTACCTTACGTTTGGTACTGTATATATGTCCATGCCTCTCTCTCGCTTTGTCACAGCTCACCCTTCCCCCTCCCCATATTCTCAAGTCCATTCTCTAGTAGGTCTGTGTCTTTATTCCTGTCTTACCCCTAGGTTCTTCATGACATATTTTTTTTCTTAAATTCCATATATATGTGTTAGCATACGGTATTTGTCTTTCTCTTTTTGACTTACTTCACTCTGTATGACAGACTCTAGGTCTATCCACCTCATTACAAATAGCTCAATTTCGTTTCTTTTTGTGGCTGAGTAATATCTCATTGTATATATGTGCCACATCTTTATCCATTCATCCGATGATGGACACTTAGGTTGTTTCCATCTCCTGGCTATTGTAAATAGAGCTGCAATGAACATTTTGGTACATGACTCTTTTTGAATTATGGTTTTCTCAGGGTATATGCCCAGTAGTGGGATTGCTTGGTCATATGGTAGTTCTCTTTGTAGTTTTTTAAGGAACCTCCATACTGTTCTCCATAGTGGCTGTATCAATTCACATTCCCACCAGCAGTGCAAGAGTGTTCCCTTTTCTCCACACCCTCTCCAGCATTTATTGTTTCTAGATTTTTTGACGATGGCCATTCTGACTGGTGTGAGATGATATCTCATTGTAGTTTTGATTTGCATTTCTCTAATGATTAATGATGCTGAGCATTCTTTCATGTGTTTGTTGCCAATCTGTATATCTTCTTTGCAGAAATGTCTATTTAGGTCTTCTGCCCATTTTTGGATTGGGTTGTTTGTTTTTTGTTATTGAGCTGCATGAGCTGTTTGTTGGAAGATTTTTAATCACAGTTTCAATTTCAGTGCTTGTGATTGGTCTGTTCATATTTTCTATTTCTTCCTGATTCAGTCTTGGCAGGTTGTGCATTTCTAAGAATTTGTCCATTTCTTCCAGGTTGTCCATTTTATTGGCATAGAGTTGCTTGTAGTAATCTCTCATGATCTTTTGTATTTCTGCAGTGTCAGTTATTACTTCTCCTTTTTCATTTCTAATTCTATTGATTTGAGTCTTCTCCATTTTTTTCTTGATGAGTCTGGCTAATGGTTTATCAATTTTGTTTATCTTCTCACAGAACCAGCTTGTAGTTTTATTGATCTTTGCTGTCATTTCCTTCATTTCTTTTTCATTTATTTCTGACCTGATTTTTATGATTTCTTTCCTTCTGCTAACTTTGGGGTTTTTTTGTTCTTCTTTCTCCAATTGCTTTAGGTGCAAGGTTAGGTTGTTTATTCGAGATGTTTCCTGTTTCTTAAGGTAGGATTGTATTGCTATAAACTTCCCTCTTAGAACTGCTTTTGCTGCATCCCATAGGTTTTGGGTCGTCGTGTCTCCATTGTCATTTGTTTCTAGGTATCTTTTAATTTCCTCTTTGATTTCTTCAGTTATCACTTCGTTATTAACTAGTGTATTATTTAGCCTGCATGTGTTTGTATTTTTTACAGATCTTTTCCTGTAATTGGTATCTAGTCTCATAGTGTTGCGGTCAGAAAAGATACTTGATACAATTTCAATTTTCTAAAATTTACCAAGGCTTGATTTGTGACCCAAGATATGATCTATCCTGGAAAATGTTCTATGAGCACTTCAGAAAAATGTGTATTCTGTTGTTTTTGGATGGAATGTCCTATAAATATCAATTAAGTCCATCTTTTTAATGTATCATTTAAAGCTTGTGTTTCCTTATTTATATTCATTTTGGATGATCTGTCCATTGGTGAAAGTGGGGTGTTAAAATCCCCTACTATGAATGTGTTCCTGTTGATTTCCCCTTTTATGGCTGTTAGTATTTGCCTTATGTATTGAGGTGCTCCTATGTTGGGTGCATAAATATTAACAATTGTTAGATCTTCTTCTTGGGTCGATCCCTTGATCATTATGTAGTGTCCTTCTTTGTCTCTTCTAATAGTTTTTATTTTAAAATCTATTTTGTCTGATATGAGAATTGCTACTCCAGCTTTCTTTTGATTTCCATTTGCATGGAATATCTTTTTCCATCCCCTTACTTTCAGTCTGTATGTGTCTCTGGGTCTGAAGTGGGTCTCTTGTAGACAGCATATATATGGGTCTTGTTTTTGTATCCATTCAGCCAATCTGTGTCTTTTGGTGGGAGCATTTATTCCATTTACATTTAAGGTAATTATCGATATGTATGTTCCTATTCCCATTTTCTTAATTGTTTTGGGTTCATTATTGTAGGTCTTTTCTTTCTCTTGTGTTTCTTGCCTAGAGAAGTTCCTTTAGCATTTGTTGTAAAGCTGGTTTGGTGGTGCTGAACTCTCTCAGCTTTTGCTTGTCTGTAAAGGTTTTAATTTCTCCATCAAATCTGAATGAGATCCTTGCTGGGTAGAGTAATCTTGATTGCCGGTTTTTCTCCTTCATCACTTTAAGTATGTCCTGCCAGTCCCTTCTGGCTTGCAGAGCTTCTGCTGAAAAATCAGCTGTTAACCTTATGGGGATTCCCTTGTGTGTTATTTGTTGTTTTTCCCTTGTTGCTTTTAATATGTTTTCTTTGTATTTAACTTTTGACAGTTTGATTAGTATGTGTCTTGGCATATTTCTCCTTGGATTTATCCTGTATGGGACTCTCTGTGCTTCCTGGACTTGATTAACTATTTCCTTTCCCATATTAGGGAAGTTTTCAACTATAATCTCTTCAAATATTTTCTGTCCCTTTCTTTTTCTCTTCTTTCTGGAACCCCTATAATTCGAATGTTGGTGCATTTAATGTTGTCCCACAGGTCTCTGAGACTGTCCTCAGTTCTTTTCATTCTTTTTTCTTTATTCTGCTCTGCAGTAGTTATTTCCACTATTTTATCTTCCAGGTCACTTATCCGTTCTTCTGCCTCAGTTATTCTGCTATTGATCCCACCTAGAGTATTTTTAATTTCATTTATTGTGTTGTTCATCATCGTTTGTTTCATCTTTAGTTCGTCTATATCCTTGTTAAATGTTTCTTGCATTTTGTCTATTCTATTTCCAAGATTTTGGATCATCTTTACTATCATTATTCTGAATTCTTTTTCAGGTAGACTGCCTATTTCCTGTTCATTTGTTAGGTCTGGTGGGTTTTTATCTTGCTCCTTCATCTGCTGTGTGTTTTTCTGTCTTCTCATTTTGCTTATCTTACTATTTTTGAGGTCTCCTTTTTGCAGGCTGCAGGTTCGTAGTTCCCGTTGTGTTTGGTGTCTGTCTCCAGTGGGTGAGGTTTGTTCAGTGGGTTGTGTAGGCTTCCTGGTGGAGGGGACTAGTGCCTGTGTTCTGGTGGATGAGGCTGGATCTTGTCTTTCTGGTGGGCAGGTCCACGTCTTGTGGTGTGTTTTGGGGTATCCGTGGACTTATTATGATTTTAGGCAGCCTCTCTGCTAATGGGTGGGGTTGTGTTCCTGGCTTGCTAGTTGTTTGGCATAGGGTGTCCAGCACTGTAGCTTGCTTGTCGTTGAGTGAAGCTGGGTGTTGGTGTTGAGATGGAGATCTCTGGGAGATTTTTGCCATTTGATATTATGTAGAGCTGGGAGGTCTCTTGTGGACCAGTGTCCTGAAGTTGGCTCTCCCACCTCAGAGGCACAGCACTGACTCCTGGCTGCAGCACCAAGAGCCTTTCATCCACACGGCTCAGAATAAAAGGGAGAAAAAGTAGAAAGAAAGAATTAGTAGAAGTAGAAAGAAAGAAAGAAAGAAGGGAGAGAGGGAGGGAGGGAGGAAGGAAGGAAGGAGGGAAGGAAGGAAAAAAGAAAGAAGATAAAGTAAAATAAAATAAAGATAAAATATAATAAAGTTATTAAAATAAAAAAATAATTATTAAGAGAAAAAGAATTTAAAAAACAAACAAAAAACGGACAGATAGAACCCTAGGACAAACGGTGGAAGCAAAGCTATAAAGACAAAATCTCACACAGAAGCATATACATACACACTCACAAAAAGAAGAAAAGGGGAAAAAAATCATAAATCTTGCTCCCAAAATCCACCTCCTCAATTTGGGATGATTCGTAGTCTATTCAGGTATTCCACAGATGCAGAGTACATCAAGTTGATTGTGGAGCTTTAATCCACTGCTTCTGAGGCTGCTGGGAGAGATTTCCCTTTCTCTTCTTTGTTCTCACAGCTCCCAGGGGCTCAGCTTTGGATCTGGCCCCGCCTCTGCGTGTAGGTCGCGGGAGGGCGTCTGTTCTTTGCTCAGACAGGACGGGGTTAAAGGAGCCGCTGATTCGGGTCTCTGGCTCACTCAGGCCGGAGGGGAGGGAGGGGCACGTAGTGCGGGGCGGGCCTGCGGCGGCAGAGGCCGGCGTGACGTTGCACCAGCCTGAGGCGCGCCGTGCGTTCTCCCGGGGAAGTTGTCCCTGGATCCCGGGACCCTGGCAGTGGCGGGCTGCACAGGCTCCCCAGAAGGGGGTGACCTGTGCTCGCACACAGGCTTCTTGGTGGCGGCAGCAGCAGCCTTAGCGTCTCCTGCCCGTCTCTGGGGTCCCGCTTGGAGCGCTCTTAATCCCCTCTCCTCAAGCACCAGGAAATAAGAGGGAAGAAAAAGTCTGTTGCCTCTTCGATAAGTCCAGACTTTTCCCCGGACTCCCTCCCGGTCCGACCGAAGCCTGAGCCTCAGCTCCCAGCCCCGCCCGCCACGGCGGGTGAGCAGACAAGCCTCTCGGCCTGGTGAGTGCCGGTCGGCACCGATCCTCTGTGCGGGAATCTTTCCACTTTGCCCTCTGCACCCCTGTTGCTGTGCTCTCCTCCGAGTCTCCGAAGCTTTCCCCCACAGCTCCCTCCCACTGGTTCCGGCCCCGTCCCTATCCTTTTGTCTCTGTTTATTCTTTTTTCTTTTGCCCTACCCAGGTACTTGGGGAGTTTCTTGCCTTTTGGGAGGTCTGAGGTCTTCTGTCAGCGTTCAGTAGGTGTTCTGTAGGAGTTGTTCCACGTGTAGATGTATTTCTGCTGTATCTGTGGGGAGGAAGGTGATCTCCGCATCTTACTCTTCCGCCATCTTCCCCTCGTCCCTGGGTTTTTTATTATATAACTAGGATTATGCAGCTTCTTGATAAAAGGTCAGTATTAGACAAGCTGTTTCTTATGACTTGTGCATAGCTGTCATTCAGGGAATTTTTTTCTGTCTCTCATGCCCCTCCCCAATCTTTCTTAGATTTGATATCTTCATATCTTAGATTCCTTTTTAATTTTGCTGATATATATCCTCATGTAATTATATCAATAAAGAAGTAGGAGAGGTAGAAAGGTTTAAATACCTTCATACTCGAAGGATTAGCAAGCTACAGAATCCCAGTTTCAAAACCACTGATCTCAAAACTTCTCGAATATTATTGCATTGTCATCAAGTATCTTGTGATCCTGACAAGAAGTTTCATGTCCGTCTCATTCCCATTCCTTTGGGGATACTCCCCCTTCAAAACTTCTGGAATTTCTCGTACGTCTTATTTGTACTTGTTAAGTTAGTATTGGCTGCAGCTGAAAAATGCAAGGTTAAATTAAACTAAAAAGGTGTTTATATGTTTCACATAAAAAATTATGAAGATAGCTCTTCTGGGGTTGATTTGAGGGTTTTCAGCAAGCTCTTCTGGGATCCTCTAGGCTGTATTCTTTTTTGTTGAAATATAGTTGATTTACAATATTGTATTAGTTTCAGGTGTATAGCATAGTGACTCTTTTTTTTTTTTTTTGCAGATTATATTCCGTTGTAGGTTTTTACAAGATATTGGGTATAATTCCCTGTGCTATACAGTAAACCTTTGTTGCTTATGTATTTTGTGTATAGTACTTTGTATCTGTTGTCTATACTGTGCTCTTACGGTTGCAGATTAACTGCAGCAATTTAAGATGGTGACCTCCTGAGCATGTATCTTGCAGAAAGCATCAAGGACTTTTCCTCCTCTCCTTCCTCATCCTCTTTCTCCTTTTCCCTCTTCTTCTTCCTCGTTTCTCCATCCTCTTTATCTTTCTAGTCCTCCCCTTCCTCTCTTTCTCTTCTCTTAATCAGAAAGAAATTATTTCCCTGAAAACCCCGTTTAGCCACTGTCCCTTTCATATCATTGGCCGTAACTGGCAAACATCTGCACTCAATCACTGATCGAATAGACTATGGTCTATGACTTATCTCCCGTGGTTGCAGAATATCAATCTCCTCTTATGATATTGTCTTCCCCTAGGTATCTGAACCTTTGTTCTCCTGTCGTTGAGCGTCAGGCTGTATCCAGCTCCATCTGCGATGCCTTGTACAACTGAAGATCGTTGGAATTGGATACCCTGCAGGTAATCTTTTAATATCCATTTCATCTTTTGCCTAAAGTGGTACTGTTTGAATCATTAATTACATCAGGAGTTAAAGATAACATAGTAAAAATGGATAGTGCTTGATTTTCATGTCATTTACTCATAGCAATGAGAAGATTTGCATAGCATATGGGGTAAAGAGTCGAGGTTTCTTGCAGTGAGAGGTTACTGGCCGTAGGTCTCTATCCACCTTTGGCTCTTCAGGCTGCCTGAAGGCTTCTGTATGCCAGTGGAGAAGCTCTGCCTAAGACCGTGGATCACTCCTATGAGGAAGTGATATCTGAGTTGTGTTTTTCAAGATGTGAGTCAAAAATGATTTTTAGCACTTAGGACATCTTTCATGGATTATGCAGCAATAGCATTTTTAGACTTGATTGCTTTTGTATCTTGGTAATCCCTCTCTTTAGACTAGGTGTATTCTAGTAGTTTGAGTTATGTAACCTTCCCGATACTATGTCCTCCCAATCTCTTCTCCCTATTCCTGCCAGGTTTGTTCTTAAGCATTATTTTCATCAAGTCTCTTTATTCTATGTCTTGCTACATCAAATTCAAGCACTTTAGTTTGGCTTTTACTGCGTCACATGATAGATGGATCCAGCTCCATATGCAGCTTTGGTTCTCAGTCTTTTCATGCGTTCATGCATTTATCCATTCCTTTACTTGTGCATCGCTGGTGTACTGGACTCCTATGCACCTGTTGTAGTGTTATGCATTATGGATTTATAAATTCATAAGACATGCCCTCGATGAACTAGCAGTCACGTGTAGGAAAATAGATATGGAGATGGATTATCCTATACAGTGTGATAAAGGCTGTAATAGAGTTATGAATAAAGTGCAGCAGGAAGGGATTATCCTTTACTGGCCATTGCTCTTGGGTAAATAAGGGCACCTCACTGAGGGCTTTAGTAGTGCTTTATTATTTAAATGTCTTCATGTTTCTTAAAATGTCAGCCAGTGGAAGGGTGTTATTTCAAAAAGGAATCAGCTTGGATCGTTTGTTTACAGGAAACATGTGGCAGGCAGTGTGATGCAGTGCACAGACACTGAAGAGCTGAATTCCAAAATGGCATAGAGTAAATCGTTTTACTACTTTGGGACTCAGTCGTCTCACCCGTAAAATAAGGACTTGGGCTAAATAGTCTTTAACGACCGTTTCTGGATTAGCAATGTAGTTGCATATTTGGCCACTGTGGTAACTGCCATTCTAGCTGTCTAGGTAAGAATATTTATTACCAGTTCCAAACAGATGGATTTAGAATCTGGGTTCCTCAGATAAGGGTGGTGTTGAAATACGCTTGGACTGGACTTCTTAACTTCACGTGTAAGGGAATCAGCCAGGAATGACAGGAACTGCAAAGTGTCACAAGCGTCCTTCCTTTTACGGGATTGGGTGTAGGAGGCAACCATCTGAGCACCAGGGGAGTAGAGCAGGCCATGAGACGCATGCCTCCTTTCGAGTCCTGATGCTTTTCCTCCTGGAAAGGCCACTGGCCAGATGACGAAGTGACACTCCTTGCTGGGAACACTTAAAAAGAAGGATGCTTAATTGGAATTGGAATGAGCTGTATTTGTTTTTTACTTAAGGCAGAAGCTTTAAAGTTGTTGGATATCCCACACCTCACTGAGTCTGACTTCCTTCTGCATTTTACTCTTAAATCTTCTTAAAGTTTCTAATATTTTGTATATTTTTCCCACAGATAGTACCTTCCAAAGATAACTTGCATTTCCCTATGAATGTTTTAAAGCCTTTTTGATGATTACAGGATGGCTAGATGGTCAGAGCTCAGCTCCTTTACCGTGTTCTTCTCATCCAATGTGTGTGTATATATTTTTTCTCAATAAAATGTACTCAGTGAAGTGGACACTGAGACCAGAGTGTCTCCTATTTCCGTGACAGTGATAGGCATCATGAAGTCAGTAATTTTTCTAAGATTCTGGTAGCCATACTGATTAATCCTCTCACAAAGTCACCTCAGGAACCCTTAGAAAGATTATAACCCCTAAGATGATGTGCTAATGCCACCAAAAATTCATATCGACCTTGTCCCAAACTGTGACAGAAAGACTATGGCTAGAGAAAAATCTCTTGGGTATGAAACATTTTTAGATCTAGTGGGAGCCAGAGTTGAGGTAAAACAGAAAGTGAACAAATCCTCAAGTTGGGTCTGGGGAGGGAACAGAGCAAGCAAAATCAGGGACACAGAAAAGAGGCAATAGGGGTTACCAATACAAGAGTGAGGATCTGGGGTAGATATTTGGAACTGGAATATGAATCCAGAGATTAAAAAAAAAAGATAAACGAAAAGCAGACCCAGCAGTGGGACTGGGCAAGTCAGATGCTGTTGAGGTTGAATGCCAGATGTGGGCTCTTTCCCCAAAATTTATTCATTTACTCTCTTTGGCTGGCTGACTCCATTTAAAAGGCCAGGAGGGGGATTTCCCTGGTGGCGCAGTTGTTAAGAATCCGCCTGCCAATGCAGGGGGCACAGGTTAGACCCCTGGTCCGGGAAGATCCCACATGCCACGGAGCAACTAAGCCCGTGAGCCGCAACTTCTGAGCCTGCGTGCCACAACTACTGAAGCCCGTGCACCTAGAGCCCATGCTCTGCAACAATAGAAGCCACCACAATGAGAAGCCCACGCACCGCAACAAAGAATAGCCCCCCTGCTCGCCGCAACTAGAGAAAGTCTGCACGCAGCAACAAAGACCCAATGCAGCCAAAAAATTAATTAAATAATTTTTTAAATTAAAAAAATAAAATAAAAGGCCAGGAGAGGCACTAACCAATAGTGTTCCAAGGTTCTATTATGAGAGGACTGGATGGTGGAGAATAATTCTCTTTAGGAGAAAACAGTTTCCGGAGTCTGTGTTAGTAGAATGATCTGATGGATAATATAGTTTTACCAAGAATAAATTTGAATCCTGATGGAAAAAAATGGCTCTAGAGATTATATCGGTGCCAGAGAATAATATCTGTAAGAGACAGAATACAGGGAAGTAGCTAAAGCAGAAAAAAATCAAGGAAATATCAATGGATAAGGAAAGGTCCAACTTCAAAAATCTCAGAGAAATGACAAGACTAGAAACAGGGCTAGACATGTCAAAGGTGACTTTTTTCATTTTCTGTCTTTTATACTCTAAATTACATGAGGAACAGTGGGTTTATATTTGGGGCAAGAGGCCAAAAAGTGCCCTGCACATGTGGTAGCTCTTAATGAAAACTAGTACAAAACGGTTGGACTAGGATAGGATTTTTTTTTGCGGTATGCGGGCCTCTCACTGTTGTGGCGTTTCCCGTTGCGGAGCACAGGCTCCGGACGCGCAGGCTCAGCCGCCATGGCTCACGGGCCCAGCTGCTCCGCGGCATGTGGGATCTTCCCGGACCGGGGCACGAACCCGTGTCCCCCCCATCGGCAGGCAGACCCCCAACCACTGCGCCACCGGGGAAGCCCAGGATAGTATTTTAAAATATTAGAGATTCTCTCTCCTGTACTTTAGTCAGAAATTTTAAAATTTAAAAATAATGCATTTTTATGAAATGCTGCAAATATGGATTTATTTAATAAGTTTAGAAACATATGCATTATAATATTTAAAATTGTATCTGTAAGATATATACAATTTTTCAGTTGGTGTTTTGCTTCGCATCAGCAACCTGATCCATCCCTACAACGCAATCCATGTAGTTCTGGATGCCAGTTACAAGTCTTTATCACCACCACTAATTTAGGTTAGTCCATGTGACTTAAGAATATTCTATTCCCCTGGCCACAGTAATTGACCCATGGATAGTCTATGATGGAAGCCAAGCCTATCAGGATCTTACTCTATATTTCCCATACTGACACTGGAATGGAAAATCTTCTACAAACCACCACCTGATACCCACACATAGAGTTGAACATGCACTCTTGCTTATCTAGAATGATGCAGCCCTAGGGCTCCCTACAGACGTATTCCAACCCCAGGGTATAAAGCTCTGTGTAAAAGAGAATATAATCAATACCGAGTGTAGTAGGGATAGGAATGAAGAGTAGTTGGTTAGAAGCTAAAACACTTCTAAGTCTCCAGATCCTGAGGTTTCTTAAAACCAACGTCACTCCTGCCCTTCAGAGTTAACTAATGGATAGTTAAAATAATCTCCCTTCATTTTTTACTAAAACTAGTTTCAATCATACTGTACTTGTACATGAAAAAATATTGTGAAAACGTAGTATCTTGAAGGTAAGTCATTGTTTCTGAGAAGACTGCATTTTTTAAAATTTATACCAGATTAAATGTGTAGCAGAACTAAACAATCACAGTAAATTCAACGTCCTTATGACACTGATGTAATTTTACTAGTAAAAACTTTTAATTTTGTGCCTTTTACAGGCTGGAAATAAAAGTAGGAAAACAAACAAACAAACACAAAACTAAGCACGTCTTTCTTACCCATAAAATCAGTTTGTTTACCTCTGAATAAAACATTCAGTAGCAAAGTTCTTACTCTATTAAGCCTGTTAATTATCTTGTGGTGTGACCCCCCCCCCAATTTGTGAATCAGGAGTAGTGTGGAAGAAGACAGTTGAACTGTTAATTTATAATTACTCTTAAAATAGTAGTTTTCTTTGCTATGGATAATATATCTAGGCTTTTCTCTATTGTCCAAGATAGATGCTCTGTTATAATAAGTTCTAAGCAAATGTTTTGTAAAGTTTAACGTCAGTGCTATTTTTGGGAAGTCACTTGTCAGAATTCATTTAATGAAATACTTTCTCAGGGTTTTGCAAGCTAGACTGGTCTTCTGGGATCTTTAATCCCTCATTAAAAAAACAAGTAAATAACATCCATGACATTAATGTTCCCATTAAATAATGACATATTTTCATCTTGCATATTATCCCTAGATAATCAAAGGAATCATACACTTATCAAAAAATTTAAGTGAGTGTGTAAATTCCTCCTACACCTTCAGCATTGCTTAAATATCAGCCCTTCTTTAGAGTTCTTGAAGCTGACACTAGTGGGAAAATATTGGAGAAGAAGAATGGGGAGACATAATACACTTAATATTTATTTGTGATAGCTCTGTGATTGCTATCTGTCCTTCTCATCATGGCATGCCCAGGCCCTAATATGGTGCTGCTGTGCACATATAGGTACTTAAAGATACTTACTAGCCTGCATGGCCATGAATCTATCATGGTCTTAACCAGTGTTCCTCTTTCTGTGTTTACCCTTCTGCTTTCCTTGCCCAACCTATTTAACAAAGCCATGCCAAAGAAGTAATATTTCTGCACCGAATATGTCCATACCTAAAATTACATTTGCATTTGTTCACTTCATTATTGTGAAATGTAAAGTCATGAGAGTAGGAGTTTCTTTGGTCGGTTCATTGCTATAGCTCTGGGAAGCTACCTTGGGGAATGCCATTGAAGGCATTCAATAAGTACTTTATAAAAAACTGAATAAATGAATTGATACATATAGTTTGAAAGGAAAGGAAGGAACAGATGTAAGAAACATTAAGATGGATATTTCATAATACTGGGTAATTTATTGTATAGAGAAGGTGAGATAAAGTTTGTTCTGTCTCCAGAAATCAGTAGATGATTGGGATAATGAGTTTGTCATTAACTGAGATAGAAAGCAGATTTGAGGTGAAGGTGGGAGAAAGGAGAGAAAAAGTGTTTATTTTGAGAGCCTGCCCAGCTGTCCTCGTGGGGAAGTCCATTAGATAGGCAGAAAGGAAACTTTGAAGACTAGGAGAGAAATATTGACGAGAAAAGTAGATTGCAATATGATTGTCATATAACTCATGGTTTAAATGTTTACATATATTATTTCTTCTGCCTAGAATAATTGCCTTTTCTTCATATATTTTGACAAGTGTTCTATTTGCTCTTCATGGTCCAGATCAATGGTATTCTCATTTGGGAACTCTAATTGACAGAAGGATATTTGGTCATTTCTCCTTGGTACCATCATTTTATTATTTCTTGAACACAGTAGTACACTTATGGCATAGCATTACAAACAATAAATTATATTCTTGTCTGCTCTAATCCTCATGTCCATACATACTTAGCTAAATGTGATGGCAAGGGACATATTTATCATTGAATAATAACTTTAATTATAGTAATGAGCACTTTTATAGCTGAATGAATGAAAACTGTATATGGAATCAGTAAGCAAGAGATTGAAGAAAAGCTGATACTGAAACACTGGGGAAAGCTATATTAAAATGGATGAAGAAATGGAATTTATGATTGATAAAGAGAGAACCATAAAGAAGATTGAGATGGAGCAATGGGGTAGGAAATGAAACAAGAAAATGAATTGCTAATTCTTATAGAAGGAGACTTCGAGAACAAGGTGCTACATAAGTCAAAACATGAAAAACAGTCAAGTAGTACATTGCCAGAGACAAGACCCTTGAGTTCTAACTGATGCAGGGCACTAGTGACCTATGAGACAACTGTTTTGTAGAATAAAAGGGACAGAATTAAGACTGAAGAAAGAATAAGAAATATAATAATGAGCAGAAGATGCAGTCTTTCCAAAAAGAAAAGGGCGTGATGAAAAGAGATGTAATAATTATTCAAACAGCTGCAGGATCCTTAAAGATGCTGGATTCTTAGTTTACTTTCAATACAGAGGTGAATTGGGATACTATGTTCTTTAAAAGAAGATACCCAAATTAGCAGATGCAAACTATTATATATAGAATGGATTAATAACAAGGTTCTACTATATAGCACAGGGAACTATATCCAATATCCTGTGATAAACCATAATGGAGAAGAATATAAATAGATAGATAGATATAACTGAATTGCTTTGCTGTACACCAGCAATTAACACAACACTGTAAATCAACCATACTTCAATAAAATAAAAAAAAAACAAAAACAAACAAAAAAAGAAGCTACCCAATGTAAAAGAAGAGGCCAAAACTACAAGAGAAGAGACACTTAATGGAACAATATCTCAGAGCATGTAGGAGAGGAGAGGAATACGAATGAAGGTGGGGAGGGGATTCAATCGGTTTTGGAAAAAAAGGAAGGCTAGCTCTTTGAAATGGGTGGAAAGAAGAAATAGTGAAAGTAAAGGGATTTATTATTCTGTTAAAAGGAAAAATTGAGGGCATTGCATAGAATAAGAGTTTTAAAATTCAATGTTATTAGATAGATACAATGGCAATAATTTTATCTGTCAAAAAAGATTGCCAGTTAGATGTGAACAGAAACGTACAAATAATAATAGTCTTCCTATGATGTAACTGAAATACAGTAAAAATCTTAATGACATTTACGAAATCTTTTAGAAGACCAGAATACCCCTTTTGAGATTTTGATTATCTTAATATTTTAATATTATAATTACAGCATGTCAGTACTCTATTTAAAATGAAATTATCAAAGCTCAGAGGAAACTGATTCTTGTGCATCCATAATTTCATACAATATAATTTTAGAGCTTGAGCTATTTTTATGTTATCATTTTAGTCTTAGAAACATAGTTGAAATTCTAAGGACTTGTATTTTTCATTTTTCAAGAGGCTTTTAAAGATAATCTTTGCTTTTAAAGTGGCCTTGTCCCTGAATACACATTTATCTGAAGTAAATCAAATTGCTTCTGGTGGAATAAAATGGTTCATGAGGTTTTCATAAACATATCATAACAAAACTATATCCTCCAAAACACGTGTTTTATAAAACTCTTCCATAGAGTCCATTTTACCTTACAGGGATTAGGACATTTTTAATTATATTGAATGATAGATGCTTTATTGATTTCATTTGAGTATTTACCTAAATGTCATTTCAAAGTGGCCTTCCTCAACTACCCTATTTAAAATAGTTCCTCAACAAAATGTAAACTCTTTGACATCTGGGGATTTGCTTTGTTCATCAGTACATCCCCAGGGCCCAGAAAGAGGGTCTTTCTTGCCAAATCAACAACTGTGTTTAGGAGATGTATATACTTCTGACAATGATGTTACCACTGATTAAAACAATGGTGGTCCCAGGCTGTGTGGGCAAGAAGGCTGGGTCTCCAGGGATGTGGTCCAGCATCGCTAGACGTGAGTCTTGCCAGACATTCAAGTCTCAAGGAAGTTGTTGAGACCTGCTATGTACCAGGCACTTTATTAGTTCCAGCATATTCCCTGACCCAAAGGAAAATCCAGCTTAACAAAGCAGGCTGAACTGGGACAAAGAGTAACCCTGTGTATGACGAGCGGGCCGTAGGAACCAGGGGAAGATATAGCTAATTCCACTGAGAAGCAAGGGGGAAGTTTCACCAAAGGAAAGCAAAATTAATATTGGAAGAATTTGTTAGAAAGGAGACCTGACTGCAACTGCTGGATTGCTACAAGGCTGAGGGAAATAGTCAATCAAGTCCAAGAAGCACAGAGAGTCTCATACAGGATAAATCCAAGGAGAAACACGCAAGACACATATTAATAAAACTATCAAAAATTAATTACAAAGAAAATATAATAAAAGCAGCAAGGGAAAAGCAACACATAACATAAAAGGGAATCCCCATAAGATTAACAGCTGATTGTTCAGCAGAAAATCTGCAAGCCAGAAGGGTGTTGCAGGACATATTTAAAGTGATGAAAGGGAAAAACCTACAAGCAAGATTACTCGGCCCAGCAAGGATCACATTCAGATTCGACGGAGAAATTAAAACCTTTACAGATGGGCAAAACCTAAGACAATTCAGCACCACCAAACCTGATTTACAACAAATGCTAAAGGAACTTCCCTAGGCAGGAAACACAAGAGCAGGAAAAGACCTACAAAAACAAACACAAAGCAATTAAGAAAATGGTAATAGGAACATACATATCAATCATTACCTTGAATGTAAATGGATTAAATGCTCCAACCAAAAGACATAGGCTGGCTGAATGGATACAGAAACAAGACCCGTATATATGCTGTCTACAAGACACCCACTTAGGAACTAGGGACACATACAGACTGAAAGTGAGGGGATGGGAAAAGATATTCCATGCAAATGGAAATCAAAAGAAAGCTGGAGTAGCAGCTCTCATATAGTCTATCAAAATAGACATTAAAATAGAGACTATTACAAGAGACAAAGAAGGACACTACAAAATGATCAAGGGATCAATCCAAGAAGAAGATATAGCAATTGTAAATATTTATGCACTCAACATAGGAGCACCTCAATACATAAAGCAAATGCTAACAGCCATAAAAGGGGAAATCAACAGGAACACAATAATAGTAGGAGACTTTAACACCCCACTTTCACCAATGGACAGATCACCCAAAATGAAAATAAATAAGGAAACACAAGTTTTAAATGACACATTAAACAAGATGGACTTAATTGATATTTATAGGACATTCCATCCAAAAACAACAGAATACACTTTCTTCTCAAGTGCTCATGGAACATTTTCCAGGATAGATCATATCTTGGGTCACAAATCAAGCCTTGGTAAATTTACGAAAATTGAAATCATATCAAGTATTTTCACAACCACAACGCTATGAGACTAGATATCAATTACAGGAAAAAAACACAAACACATGGATGCTAAACAGTACACTATTAAATAACCAAGAGACCACTGAAGAAATTAAGGAGGAAATTTAAAAATACCTAGAAACAAATGACAATGAAAACACGATGACCTAAAACCTATGGGATGCACCAAAAGCAGTTCCAAGAAGGAATTTTATAGCAATACAATCCTACCTCAAGAAACAAGAAACGTTTCAAATAAACAAATAACCTTACACCTAAAGCAATTAGAGAAAGAAGAACAAAAAAACCCAAAAGTTATCAGAAAGAAAGAAATCATAAAGATCAGACCAGAAATAAATGAAAAAGAAATGAAGGAAATGATAGCAAAGATCAATAAAACTAAAAGCTGGTTCTTTGAGAAGATAAACAAAATTGACAAACCATTAGCCAGACTCTCGAGAAAAAAAGGGAGAAGACTCAAATCAATAGAATTAGAAATGAAAAAGGAGAAGTAACAACTGACACTGCAGAAATACAAAGGATCATGAGAGATTACTGCAAGCAACTATATGCAAATAAAATGAACAATCTGGAAGAAATGGAGAAATTCTTAGGCAAACACAACCTTCTGAGACTGAACTAGGAAGAAATAGAAAATATAAACAGACCAGTCACAAGCACTGAAATTGAAACTGTGATTAAAAATCTTCCAACAAACAAAAGACCAGGGCCAGATGGCTTCACAGACGAATTCTATCAAACATTTAGAGAAGAGCTAACACGTATCCTTCTCAAACTCTTCCAAAATACAGAAGAGGGAGGAACACTCCCAAGCTCATTCAATGAGGCCATCATCACCCTGTTACCAAAAACCAGACAAAGATGTCAAAAAAAAAAAAAAAAGAAAAGAAAACTACAGGCCAATATCACTGATGAACATAGATGCAAAAATCCTCAACAAAATACTAGCAAACAGATTCCAACAACACATTAAAAGGAGCATACACCATATAAAGTGGGGTTTATTCCAGGAATGCAGGATTCTTCAATATACGCAAAAAATCAACGTGTTACACCATATTAACAAACTGAAGGAGGAAAACCATATGGTCATCTCAACGATGCAGAAAAAGCTTCTGACAAAATTCAACACACATTTATGATAAAAACTCTCCAGAAAGTAGGCATAGAGGGAACGTCCCTCAACATCTTAAAGGCCATATATGACAAATGCACAGCCAACATCGTTCTCAGTGGTGAAAAACTGAAAGCATTTCCTCTAAGATCAGGAACAAGACAAGGTTGCCCATTCTCATCACTATTATTCAACATAGTTTTGGAAGTTTTAGCCACAGCAATCAGAGAAGAAAAAGAAGTAAAAAGAATCCAAATCAGAAGAGAAGAATTAAAACTGTCACTGTTTGCAGATGACATGATACTATACACAGAGAATCCTAAAGATGCTACCAGAAAACTACTAGAGCTAATCAAAGAATCTGGTAAAGTAGCAGGATACAAAATTAATGCACAGAAATCTCTTGCATTCCTATACACTAACAATGAAAAATCTGAAAGAGAAATTAAGGAAACACTCCCATTTACCAGTGCAACAAAAAGAATAAAATACCTAGGAATAAACCTACTAAAGGAGACAAAAATCCTGTATGCAGAAAACTATAAGACACTGATGAAAGAAATTAAAGAAGATACCAACAGATGGAGAGATATACCATGTTCTTGGATTGGAGGAATCAACATTGTGAAAATGACTGTACTACCCAAAGCAATCTACAGATTCAATGCAATTCCTATCAAACTACCAGTGGCATTTTTCACAGAACTAGAGCCAAAAATTTCACAATTTGTATGGATGGAAATACAAAAGACCCTGAATAGCCAAAGCAATCTTGAGAAAGAAAAACAGAGCTGGAGGAATCAGGCTCCCTGACTTCAGACTATACTACAAAGCTACAGTAATCAAGACAATATGGTACTGGCCCCAAAACAGGAATATAGATCAAAGGAACAGAATAGAAAGCCCAGAAATAAACCCATGCACATATGGTCACCTTGTCTTTGATAAAGGATGCAAGAATAAACAATGGAGAAAAGACAGCCTCTTCAGTAAGTGGTGCTGGGATAACTGGACAGCTACATGTAAAACAATGAAATTAGAACACTCCCTAACAGCATACATAAAAATAAACTCAAAATGGATTAAAGACCTAAATGTAACACCAGGCACTATAAAACTCTTAGAGGAAAACAAAGGCAGAATATTCTATGACATATATCACAGGAAGATCCTTTTTGACCCACCTCCTAGACAAATGGAAATAAAAACAAAAAATGGGACCTAATGAAACATAAAAGGTTATGCACAGCAAAGGAAACCATAAACAAGATGAAAAGACAACCCTCAGAGTGGGAGAAAATGTTTGCAAACGAAGCAACTGACAAACAATTAATCTCCAAAATATACAAGCAGCTCATGCAGCTCAATATCAAAAAAATAAACAACCCAATCCAATAATAGGCAGAAGACCTAAATAGACATTTCTCCAAAGAAAATATACAGATTGTCAACAAACACATGAAAGAATACTCAACATCACTAATCATTAGAGACATGCAAATCAAAACTACAATGAGGTATCACCTCACACCAGTCAGAATGGCTATGACCAAAAAATCTACAAACAGTAAATGCTGGAGAAGGTGTGAAGAAAAGGGAACCCTCTTGCCCTATTGGGGGGAATGTACATTGATACAGCCACTATGGAGAACAGTATGGAGGTTCCTTAAAAAACTACAAATAGAACTACCATATGACCCAGCAATCCCACTACTGGGCATATACCCTGAGAAAACCATAATTCAAAAAGAGTCATGTACCAAAATGTTCATTGCAGCTCTATTTACAATAGCCAGGACATGGAAGCAACCTAAGTGTCCATTGACAGATGAATGGATAAAGATGTGGCATATATACACAATGGAATATTACTCAGCCATAAAAAGAAACAAAATTGAGTTATTTGTAGTGAGTTGGATGGACCTAGAGTCTGTCATACAGAGTGTAGTGAGTCAGAAAGAGAAAAACAAATACCGTATGCTAACACATATATGGAACCTGAAAAAAAAAAAAAAGGTTCTGAAGAACCTGGGGCATGACAGGAATAAAGATGCAGATGTAGAGAGTGGACTTGAGGACATGGGGAGGGGGAAGGGTTAGCTGGGACTGGGACGAAGTGAGAAAGTGGCATGGACTTATATACACTACTAAATGTAAAACAGATAGCTAGTGGAAAGCAGCCACATAGCATAGGGAGATCAGCTCAGTGCTCTGTGACCACCTAGCGGGGTGGGATATGGAGGGTGGGAAGGAGACGCAAGAGGGAGGAGATATGGGGATATATGTATACGTATAGCTGATTCACTTTGTTATAAAGCAGAAACTAACACACCATTGTAAACCAAGTATACTCCAACAAAGATGTTAAAAAGAAAAAAAGAAGTATATGGCAGGTGGGAGGAAGTGTGGATAATCCCCACTGATAGCAAGTGGGATCAGCCATTTCGGAGTAAAGGGAGAGAATTCCGAGCTGCCCATATTTGGTAGAATGAAGATGTGCACACTAAAAATAAGCTTTGTTATTATAACACCTCATGTAGCATTCAGAATGATAAATAATTTTTCATTTAAAATAAAACATATGGGACTTCTCTGCCGGTCCAGTGGCTAAGACTCTACGCTTCCAATGCAGGGGGCACGGGTTCCATCCCTGGTCAGGGAACTAGGATCCCACATGCCATGTGGCTCGGTCAATAATTTTTTTTTAATAAAAAAAATAAAATAAAACATATGAAGGGAAGCTATCTTTAGGTCATACAAAAGGAGAAACTAGTCAACGGAGAAAGAAAGTTTTATCTCAATTTGTCTAAGGGTTGCTGTGTTAGTTTGAAGTTAAATCTGTTTACCACAGATTAAGATGGAAGAACAGAAAATTCCAGAAGAATTTGGTTTTCAGAGAATGTCAACTTAAGAGGTACAAATTGGTATTGATATCAAAATGGAAAACAAAGTTTACATTTACCTCATCTCTGAACTCCTCTAGTGGGTCCTTTATTTTAGGACTTGTTATATGGAAATGACATTGAATTGAATTGAGTCTGTTGGACCATCAACAAGGCTGAGAATCTTGAGTGCTGAGTCAGTGGTGTTCTCATAAAATCTGATCTGGAGTGTGGGAGCTTGACTTGTACCGTATTCCAATCTGATCAGTGTAAATACGCTCCACACCACCGGTTTCAAGTTACCAAGGGTTTAACAACCTCCTCACAAAATTCCTGAATACTTAACCATTGGCTCCAGCACGTGACTGGCTGGGACAGAATCTCTGCACCATCATCGGGTAACACATGGCCCAGCACAGACTGTTAGGCAGCAAACATTTGTTGAATCCTAGCGGAGAGAGTTTTAATAGAATTATTATGAAAACATACTGGTTCTTCTAATTCCTCCATTGTTTTACCTCAGGGCATGCCAGTTTTTATGAAACCAATTTTACTTTCTCCAGCCATTACCATTGCCTTTTATAGCCTATGAGAGACGAAAAGATAGAGGTTTAGGAAGATAAGAGTCCTGCGTATTATGTCACAAAGTCCGTGGACATTTCCAAATGTAGTAGATTCCAAAGGATGCTTTGATGGTTAAGGCAGGCTTGTCTTATGTCATTAAATGGAGAGTAGTTAATCATATAAGTGGATTATTTCAAGATTTTCCATAAGTAACATTTTTATAACAGAATGCCAATTGATGAGAAGAGTGCCTACCTTTTTGTTACTGGAGAGGACAAAGCATACTTTGAGGGACTTATATATGCTAGGATTTGTTTAATTTTATATCTGTTGCCCCCTCTTTTACCAATTAAAGCAGAGTCATCTAAAGACTAAGTTGAACAAGCCAGGCAATTGTAACAGAAAGATTAGAGCCTTGTTTGACCAATTTCAAAGCTTTTGCTTGTACCGTGAGGAGACAGAAAGCAGAGCTCTGTAGGATGGGAGTTGGACAGGGGCTAAATATAGCCTTTGCCTACCCGTGTCTTCAAAAGAGAAGGCTCTGTTTACTGCTCAGTTCTGCTGGGCCTTCTGGGCTTCTGAATGGGTCAAGGCTTAGAATTTAACAAATCAAAAGAGAAGGGTGAACGAATCTTTATGAAAAAAGATTATTGCATAACCACCAGAAAAATTCCCAATCCTGGATATTGGGAAGAGTGGTGGCAGGGACCAGGTGCTCTTATAGGAAACTCAGAGAAAGAAGACAGAGATGGAGTAAAATAGATGCTTAGAGGATTTTTTAGGGATTTTGCTGAATGTTGGCAAATGTTATTCTCCTCACCCCCATCCCCTCTGCTGCTGCTTTAAAAGACTTCAGGAAATATCTTCCCTAATTATTTTTCAAGGCTTTGGAATGAAATGGATGTTTACATTAAATGCATTGCCTTAACTAAGACTTGCCTAAATGCAGTTACATTATTCTGGTAGTTACTAATCAAAAAAAAAAAACAAAAGAAAGAAAGAGAAAGATTGCAAATGATTAGTCCCTAGAAGAAACAGAGAGAAACTCCACTTCCTGGAGAAGTGAGATATTGTTAGATGCCAGCTATTTCTATGATTTCATTCTTTTTTAAAACATAAACATCATTACAGGTTTTTTTTAGTCATTTCATTCTAAATACAAAGGAAGGATTTTCATAAGACTTCAAAAACAGGACTTTGGCAGTTTGACCAAAGTTGTATATTTGATGTGTAACTTAAAAGTAACATATACACGGCTTCCCTTTCTTACCTGAGCATCAGTAAGATTTTCCAGTTTTGGCAAAAAAATAAAG
Source organism: Aethalodelphis obliquidens (assembly GCF_003676395.1). Classification (NCBI taxonomy): domain Eukaryota; kingdom Metazoa; phylum Chordata; class Mammalia; order Artiodactyla; family Delphinidae; genus Aethalodelphis; species Aethalodelphis obliquidens. The sequence continues at coordinate 21,121,704 of NW_020837960.1, read as the reverse complement.
TTGCTCGCCATTTTTTGTTCTGCCAATGGTGTGTTTCATTTAACCTTTTTCTGCTTGGTAGTTCTTGAGTATGTTAGATTGTTTCCTGGCTAGCCATTCTGGCAGTCACAACAAAAAGGAATCCAGCCAAGCTTCCTCAACTATTAAAATTTATAGCCTTGAATGTGTCAGATGCTAAGCCTAATAGACATCACCCCTCGTGAAGCTAGTTCTTCTTTTAGATTTATACGGTCACGTACATTGATATTTCAGAAAATTGATCAAAAAATATTTTAAGTGTTTCCAAAACATCGTGTTTCAGTTCACAGACATTGAAAAATATATAAACATAGCTTTGAGGCCGAAGACCTCATGGCATATCAAACAGCAAATATCTGTATAAATGAACGTAATCGGCACTTGAGTTCTTGCCTCAAGCACACGTTCTTCTCTGCAGCCACTCAGTTGTTAAATCTGAGATGGGCCTGGGACTTGGGCCCCTTTGCTGCAGTGCTGCAAAGCTTGCACCTGGACACACCACTCCTCCAGCTACAAAATACAAAGAAACTATATGGCACTAAAAATAACTTTGTGCTGTGCATGTCGGGCAAATTCTGCACCAAAAGGTACAAGAAAGAAAAAAAAAAAACAAACCCAACAGCCATTTCTGAAGAGCCCGGAGCAAAAACTGGGTGTAGGGAGCAAAAGCAGGGTGCTGCGCATGCCCCCCTGCACTCAGCAACGCAAAGGGGTGGGCACGTCACCTAGGCCACCCCTCCGGCCCCCTGACCCCTGGACACACCCCTGCCCTCACCCCATGTAAGGAGTGGGGAGCGAGCGAGGGAACCTGTGACTTGTTTTTGATCCCTCCTGCAGCGGGTGCAGGGGCTCCAGTAAAGCCCTGCCTGAATTTCTTGTCTGGCCTCTAGTCAATTTCCAGTGATCGGGGGAAGGCCAAGAACCCTGATAAATATCAAATCTACACACTTTACACATCGAAAGCAAGGAACTGTCTCCTCTTAGATTTCTTTCCACCATTATGATCAGCATTTTGAGGTGTATCCAAATTTTCATACATATAAGCCACTAAACACAAGGCAATCACCCCAGGGAAATTCTGCCTTTCTATGGACCCCCGGAACTGAGTGTTTTTGTGTCTGGCGGTGGGGCTGTGATGCTCCTAGTCCAGGGCATTATCCTCCTGTCAGTGAAGGCAGCTCGTCATTTCCTTCTCCTTGCCCCTCCGATGAGACTCTGCCCTCTGGTCTCCATGCAGGGTTTGCTTCGCTGCCCGCTTTGAGTGTTGGCACCAAGTGAGGAATGTGTTGGTGGGTTTGATTACACAAGTGTTAGTGTGTCAGAAAGAAATCATGAGACATTTGGAAACCTAATAATAAAACTGAAAATGTAAAACTTTGAGCAGCAAAGCAACCCAAATTTGGGGGTTATTTTTAGAATCTTCTCTTAAATGTTCAGAATTTTCTTCCCTTGAAAAATCTAGACTCTATGTTGAGAGAAGACAAAAACTTTAGGTGGGATTTTCTTAATTGTTTTGGGTTTGTTATTGTAGGTCTTTTCCTTCTCTTGTGTTTCTTGTCTAGAGAAGTTCCTTTAGCATTTGTTGTAAAGCTGGTTTGGTGGTGCTGAACTGTCTCAGCTTTTGCTTGTCTGTGAAGGTTTTAATTTCTCCATCAAATCTGAATGAGATCCTTGCTGGGTAGAGTAATCTTGGTTGTAGGTTTTTCTCCTTCATCACTTCAAATATGTCCTGCCACTCCCTTCTGGCTTGCAGAGTTTCTGCTGAAAGATCAGCTGTTCACCTTATGGGGATTCCCTTGTGTGTTATTTGTTGTTTTTCCCTTGCTGCTTTTAATATGTTTTTTTGTATTTAATTTTTGATAGTTTGATTAATATGTGTCTTGGCATGTTTCTCCTTGGATTTATCCTGTGAAGTAAGTCAGAAGGAGAAAAACAAATACCGTATGCTAACACATATATATATGGAATCTAAGAAAAAAAAAAAGGTCATGAAGAACCTAGGGATAAGACGGGAATAAAGACACAGACCTACTAGAGAATGGACTTGAGGACATGGGGAGGGGGAAGGGTAAGCTGTGACAAAGTGAGAGAGTGGCATGGACATATATACACTACCAAACGTAAAATAGAGAGCTAGTGGGAAGCAGCCGCATAGCACAGGGAGATCAGCTGGGTGCTTTGTGACCACCTCGAGGGGTGGGGTAGGGAGGGTGGGAGGGAGGGAGACGCAAGAGGGAAGAGATGGGAACATACGTATATGTATAACTGATTCACTTTGTTATAAAGCAGAAACTATCACACCATTGTAAAGCAATTATACTCCAATAAAGATGTTAAAAAAAAAAAACTTTAGGTGTGGAGATGTATGGATTTCTCGTGATCATAGCAGGTTTAATGTTTGTAATCTACAAAACAAGTATTTTTCTGAATCTCTTCCTTTCTAATGGGCACTGCCTTTTGTTTCAGGGGAGTCTGGGTTAGTCCCCTTACAGAGGCGAGATCAAGTTGTATTTACAAGGCTTCTGAGTCAAGCCTTGTGGCCTTATTTTTCTTTCCACATTTCTTAAAACAATGTAAATTGAGTAGTTACTATATGCCAGCCCTGGGCTGGCCATCTTTATCCCATTGCTATCCATGCTTTCCTTGTGTAGTGATTCTAAGTAGCAATTTGGAATGTCTCTGCTACTTCTTCTTTACAAGTCACATTCCATGGAACATGAAAACCAGGAGTCCTAGGGACTAGAAGAAAAGTTTACTCAGGGCTGCTAAAGCCACGTGCAAGCTGGAACTCTAGTTTCCTGGGTGACACCACCAGGATATCCCCTGAAATGAGTTCTGGAATCCAGCCACACCATTGTTATTAGAACCATTTTGAGTTCTTGACAACTTATTCTGCTAATCAATGTCAATATGAGGAAATGTTGGGTAAACCCACCTACAGCAGAAATTTCCAGAACACTGCTTCTAGTGCTAGATAGTGTGGTAAGTACTACCTCAATGACCTTAACAAGTAATTTTACCTCTGGGCTTCAGTTTTGTTTTTGTTTTTGTTTTAGTTTTTAACATGGAGTGAAGCTGATGGTTACTCAGATTCTATCTAACTCTAACAATCTAATCTAAAAGGACCTTTTGGTTAGATGACAGGTGCAACATTCGTTCATTCATTTTGTTATTGACCAATTGACTAGTGAGATTTTAGGAAAGTGCTGGGAAGAAATTTGTGGATGGGGGAACTATCGTATCAGTCAAACAATCAAATATATATGGAGTGCATCGTATGTGTGACAGTCTAGGTATAATTTTTCCCTAGAGAGAAAGAAAAGTAGAATCAAGGGAGCAAGTATCTGTTCTGAGAACCCCTGGATATTCCTGGACTCCTGTAACACAGAAGAACTAATGGTATCCGAGTTGCCTTGGTCTAAGTATCTTAGGCATCAACAATAAAATAGATACTTCACTTCAGGTATTGGGAACTGTACAGACGAAAGAATACTGATATATATAGGATTAATTGTACTGATTTATTGAGATTTGCTTGATTTTGGAGGCTATGAATATAACAAAATAAATCAGATTAACTATGTTTTAAGTCATACTTGCAGAATCCGTTCATTTACATTCTCACACCAGACATGTGATGACACGTCTTTCTCTGTGTTAGATACTGTTCTAGGCAAAGCCTAAAGCTATTCCAGTGAACAAGTCATGCGTATCTTTGGCCTCATAAAGTTTAGTTGTTAACACCTGAAGCTTAAAAATAATTAGGAATTATATAATTCAACGTATTTTTTCTGAGTCTTTCACAATCCTTACAATCTACACTAACGTATTCAAAGTGCACTACGCTTAAAAGATAAAAGCTTATGAAAAAGAATATTTAACCCTTAACTTTATCTCTAAGTCCTTATCTGGAGTTTTCCAAAGACTCTCAGAATAAAAGTCATATTCATAGCAATGTGAATTTAAAAGATTTCTGAGAAGTATAATTATTTTTAAATTTTAAGACTGTAAACGGTATTTAGAAGAGGTCTTCGTTGTAATTAAGAATTTTTTTAATTAATAGGAAGACTAAAAATCAGTTTTCATATTCCTATATCATGTCATAAAATACGAGGTATTTATAAAATACAAGTTATACAATGGAATGGACATTCAAGATCAATAGGCTGCCTTCTCAATTTCACTTGGAGGCATTACAATTGAAGTGTGTAAATCTAATCTGATTATGGTCTAGAAAATTCTGACATTGAGACTTACAACATAAGTCAAATAGCTTTTCTGGCCTTGTTTTATTCTTTGTCAGTTTCAGTTCTGTTCTGAAACTCTTTATTGACAATGGAACTTTCTGAGTGCTGAGTAAAAGTGCTGAATTTGGTTTTAGGGAAACCACCAATCATTAGCACAGATGGTGGGGAAATCTTCCATATTAAAATTAAAATTTTATGGTATGATCAAACTTGTTCATTTATTTAAAAAGAAAAGATACAAACACATTCCATTGTTTTTAATCAGATCAAACATTGGAGGTGTCTAGTTCGCTTTCAGATCGTGGATCATTTTAAGATGGTCTCAAATCATGTCTATTTTTACTGACTTTCAGTTACACTATTTGTGTTTCAGTGTTTAGTGTTTAAGAGGGAATCACTAATTGTTAAGCCACATTTAAAAGAAAATTGGAGGTGTTTCTTGACCATATGACTTCAAAGTCTCTATGCATTTAACAATAGAAATAATTCAGTAAGCTTCTCGGAATGACTTATTTAGGAATAGAATTAATGGAAATCCAATAATGCAAAAGGATTGCATAGACCAGAAACACAAGAATGAAAACAGAAAAACCTTGATGTAATTGCTTATCTTTAATTTTATTCTTTCTCCAAGAGTTTATGGTCCTTTCCTTATCTGAAATAATTTCCCCTGAATTTAATGAGTTTTAACTTAGTAACTGATAATTATAAACTACTCAGTCTTATATTTTATTTTTTTAATTGAATTATTGCTGCTTTCAGGCTGTTTGATACATTTTTCATTCCTATCCATAAGTTATTTCATTTCTAATAGAGGGAACCAGGGACATGGAGTGGTTTATAAAGGCTTATTGACCTTGAAACTTTGTCATCTACGAATCCAATCTTTCCACGTTGCTGCAGGTGGATACATGTATTTCTGTATGATTACATGAGAAAAGCCACAGCTCTTTGTCACATATAATAGTTCCAAGTTAATGATAGCAGCTTTTCTTGAATTCTTACCTCGTGTCAAATCTATGCTAAGCACCTTTCATATGTTGCTTCATAGCCTCATAAATGAAATGAGACCATATTCTTTTTTTTCGGGGGGGCGGTGGCCACAACTCTCGCATGCAGAACCTCTCCCACAGGGGATCAAACACGCGTCCCCTGCCGTGGAAGCACGGAGTCTTAACCGCTGGATCACCAGAGAAGTCCGAGACCATAATCTTATGGTACCAATTTTAAACATGTGGTAATTGAGGCCCAGAATGCTTGAGTAATTCATTCAAGGACACATGCTTATTAATAATAGGTATGGATTTGAACTAGGTGTGCCTGATTCCAAAGAAGGTGTGCGACCTCTAGGATGTACCGTCTTGCACACACCTACAACTACTTAGTTATAAAAGAACTTGTATTCTCACTAAAAAGTTAATTCTACTCCGAAGTTGCTATCGTTTGGCCGGTCCAACCATTACTAACAGTAAACTTTCTATGAGAATCCTGTCAAAAAAAACATCCAGTGAAAACCTTAATCATGTTTTTTTTTGGCTTGTAATTTAACCCATAGAGTAGAGTATTACGAGGTTTATATAATAATTGTGAAGGTAGTTCACCAAGCATATATAATTGTAAGGATCTCTTTCCTCATCTCTTCCCTGTATCCTGGTTCCTGTGTTCTTACTGTATTTTCTATGTTCTCATACTTTGAATATATCTTTTGGGTCCAGTAATCAATAAATAATAAAAGGCATACCGCATGCTAGTCCAGCTTGGCCCCGAGTGTCTTCTCTGGGATTCTGACCATGTGCAACTATGCTTGCAGAGATCAGGCTTTGAATAGAGATTCTAGGAAAGAGATGATTGTATTTTCTGTTTCTGGGAGTGAAGATATTCAGAAAGTGAAGGAATAGTCAAGACAGTGACAGGAGAAGGTAACAATAGAGATAAATAGGGGTACATTCTTGGTGTTGACAGAATTCTAATCTGCTTGGGGGAAGAACATCGAAGTGGAGGAATATCTCCACTGAGGGACAGTTCAGAATATGCTTTGGGTCTTTTATCAGATTACATTTGTACTCTTCTCATTCCATTGCTACCCACTACTCATGCATAGATTAGCATATCATCAAGACTCCCCACTTCTGCCCTGGGTAGAGTACTTTCCCAAGAAGGAAATCATGTCATCTAAGGAGAAATGTTGGTGATGGGAATGCCTGGCAGGTGAAAGTTGCAAATACTAAGCCATTATTGAGAATCATTCTGCAAACAATCCAGCCTGAGGATCAGAGTTGTTGAACTGAATGTGAAAGGCACCTACTGAACAGATACTATTCCCCATCCTGTGTGGGCCTTGGTCACTAATCCTTTCAGGTGGCTCTTCTCCATCATTGGGTACTTTCCTCATAAGCATGAGCTGATCAATACTCATCTAAATACTCGAGGGGGACTCTGAAGATCTCTGGAATTCTCTTTAGGGTCAGCTCTCTCTTTTCTGGTTATCTGTCTTACAAACTCAGAGGTTAAGACTCTGCGCTTCCAATGCAGGGGGCGAGGGTTCAATCCCTGGTCAAGGAACTAAGATCCCACATGTTGTGCGGCGTGGCCAAAGAACCCAAAAAAACAAAAAACAAAAAACCTCACACGACCTTACCTCCCCCAGAGTCCCATTTCATCCTTTCAGGAAGATTTCTGAACTATTCCAGGCTGTTTGCTCTCTGTGCTGAAACTTGGAAATTTTCTCCAGGCAGTAAACAGTCAGTCATAGGCCTCTCCTCATCTGTGTCTCTTCTCTCGTGGGTCAGTGCCTTTCTTTGCCTAATGTCCAACACCTTGAGTGCCATTATTTCTTTTACTTTATCTACCTCTTCAGCTATTTCAAGGGAGAGTAAATCTAGGCCCTGTTACTTTATCTATACTACAAGTTGAAGTTTGCTGTTGTGTCTTATTTTCAATCTCCTTTAATGTGGAATAGATTCTTGCCTTCTTTTGTCTTTTATGATCTTAACTTTTTGATGAATCCAGACAGTTATTTTGAATAATGTCCTTTGCTTTGGGTGTGTGTGATGTGTCCACATGGTTAGATTCAAGTTGTGAATTTTTATCAGGGATCCTACACTACCAAGGTCATGTCCTTCTCACTGAGTCATTTTAGGATGCATTTGATAATGATTTCTACTACTTGTAATGCTAACTTGAGCCATTGATAAGGTGGTGTCTGACAAGTTTCTCTAGAGTAAAGTTACCATTTTCTCTTTTTAAATAATAAATAGCTTGTGAAGATATCATTTGAGCCTAAGGAAGTATCTTGGTTTTCATCAGATTTTCACCAACTATATTTAGCATTCATTGATGATTATTGCTGAATCAATTATTACTATTGCTTTCTAACTTCAGAATTTTGGGGTGGGAGTGCTGGTAAATGAGTGAAGGAAGAGCTTTTCCTTCTTTCTTATTTATTTATATATGCATTTAATTAATTTTTTAAAAAAATTTATTTATTTATTTATTTGGCCGCGCCGGGCCTTAGTTGAAGCATGTGGGCTCTTAGCTGCGGCATGCATGCGGGATCTAGTTCCCCCACCAGGGATCAAACCCAAGCGCCCTGCATTAGGAGCATGGAGTCTCAACCACTGGATCACCAGGGAAGCCCCTATATGCATTTAATTATTAACAAAATTGTAGATTTACCTGCGTTTTAACTCATGGATTCTTTACAACTGGTTATAACTTATTACAATTATTTTGATATGCAAATCATCCCATACTTGGACAGTGAGTGCCCCATTAAGCGGACTGCCTTTATTTTTCTATGTCCCCATTATTCTTAGATCATCTGTTACTCTCTAGAACACTTAGATTTCCAAGTTCATCTTAAATTTATTTCCTCAGCCCCAACGCTGGAATCAACATTTTCTCCAAAGAACCCTGCCTCCATTTACTGGAGCATGGTACACATAAAAAGTATTTGTGTGCTGGCTGTTCTCACTGCTACTAGGTCCTCTCAGTGAGTACATTTAGAAATGGTAGATAGATGGGTGATGCCTGTTATATACGCATGCGCACACACACACATATATTTCCATGTATTTATTCAGTTGTCAGTTATGTTTCCTCCATTTTTTATTATTATTGTTATTATTATTTTACCTGTGGAGTCTTTTTCCATCTTTAGAGAGGTTTTCAAAAGTTTTCTGGATTTTGAAATCCTCCAGAAAAGAAATTTTATTCTTACCCTTAAAATACTTCTATGTTGTCCTAGGTTTGGGCTCCAACAACTTTCCCTAGTTTGGTAACCACTAAACTGCCTCATCTCTTTCTCATGTCATCTTTAAAGATTTTTTTAGATGTGGACCATTTTTTTTTAAAGTCTTTATTGGCTTTGTTACAATATTGATTCTGTTTTGTTTTTTTGGCCGCGAGGCATGTGGGATCTTAGCTCTCTGACCAGGGATCAAACCCTCACCCCCTGCACTGGAAGGCAAAGTACCAACTGCTGAACCACCAGGGAAGTCCCCCTCATGTCATCTGCAAATCAGTGAGCTCCTGGTACATATTTCTCTTTTTTCTCTTCCATAAACTTTTAAACTTACCCTTGAAAACCTTGAATCTTTTTGAGAAATACATTCAAGTACTTCCTTGTTACTTCCATGGTTTAGTCTCTCTCATTTCCAGAGATAAAACTCTTTCTAAGCGACAATTCTTTGTTCATCTAAAGCAGTGGGCAGCAAACTTTTTCTCTAAAGATCTAGATAGTAAACATTTTGGACTTTGTGTGCTGTCCAGTTTCTGTTACATTTACTCAAGCCCGACACAGTAGTGTGAAAGTAGTCATAAAAAATACATAAATGAATAACTGTAGCTGTATTCCAGTAAAACTTTATTTATAAAACAAGTAGTGAGCCTGAATTGGCCTACAGGCTATATAGTTTGTTGACCCCTCATCTAAAGCATCCTGATATTTTTCTTTCTTACGACCTTTTTCTGTTTCTATGCAAGTATAATCCCTCAAATTAAGGGTCCATTACTCTAAGCTTTCTTTATTTACATTTGGGACCTTCAGAATCATTATTTCATTCAGTTCTCTTTATGCCACCTACCAAAATAGAGGTTATATTTCTTGATTTAGCTAGGATATATTTAACTTGTAAAACAGTGTCCTCAAAAAACAGTGGCTCAAAGAATGTCGAAGTTCGTTGCCAACTCTCTGAGTTGAGTGAGGAAGGTGGGCATCTTATTGTCATTCAGGAACCCATGCAAATGCTGGGTTTGTTATCCTCAGTAGTGACTTTCAAGGATGCTGTGGCAGCTATCATTCCATCCAGGGGAGAAAGTGGAGGGGTAGGTAGGGTAGTAATACTCATGCTCTTACCTTGCCCCAGAAATGGCATATATTCTACTGGAGATAGTTTAGTCATGTGACCATGATCAACTGCAGGAGATATTGGAGAATGAGTTCATTACTATGAAAAAATAGAGAATGGATTTTAGTGGACAGTAGCAATCCCTGCCATCTCCAAGGCTGGAACCATCCATAGTTCGCTTTGTTTGATCATAAAGTTCACCACACTTTTAGGGGTAAAAATTGCAAACTGGATCTCCCAAATTGACAGAACGAATTAGCACCTGATGAAAGAAAGGCAATCAGAAAGGATACAAAGGCCAAGAAGATGAGTCAAGCTACCCTTGGCCCTGGTAAACCCTTACAGTAGGAAGGCCAAAAAAAGTGTGGTCTATTGGCTTATAGTTCTGGCTGAGAACACAATAGAAGGATGACTCTCTTCACTTGACACAGGTGAACAGCCAACATTCAGAAACTGTTCTAAAGTAGATATTAATGTGCAATAAAGAAGACAAACATGTAGTCCATAACTAAACACATAAGTCTGCCTTACACTGGCCCCATCCAAAGCTTCCGGAGTATAAATTTGATCCTCAAATTCTCTGTAATCTCTATTTCTCAGTTCACCAGATATTGGGGTCACAATTAGTCATCAGTGCTAATGGGCTGCAAAAATAGCTGGATGTGGAACAAAGGAGAGTGTAGGCAAACCAGAAGCTACCAAAACTCTACATATGTCTGTCTCTGCATCTAAGCATGACGGCATTCAGAGAATATTGACTGTTGCTTCGTTAATCTCCTCCATGTCTCTTATGGTCTACACCAATCCATAACCTTACAGGGAAGCATATTGCAGTAAATAAAGCCCCAGACTAACCGATCTGACCCCATAGATGTGAACATGCTTAGGAGATTTTTTTAAATAAAAAAGTAGGTATTTGCACTTTTTTATTCTCTTCACTTTAACTGCCTCCTTCTTAACTAGAAGTTTTATAAGCCTATTTTACAAGATTTTAGAAGACATGAATTACAGTTGTCATGTAACTAACAGGATCAGTATCTTAGAAAGATGCTTAGTTTATCTGCAAGGTAATAACCTTATTTGAAAAATGAACAATTTGGAATGGATGATTTCTAAGATTCCATCTTGTGCTTTGCTTCTAATAGTACATGTGAAGTGTTTTTTTCTTTTCTATGAGATTTTCTCAGACCTTAATTCTTAGTAATAGAAACCTACATTTTTTTCTAAATGTTATTCCATTTAGAAAATCTCTCCCATTATAAACCCAACATAATTCTACTTTTAAAAGCCAGAAATCATGTTCAAATGCAACTTTGATCTGCCTTCACATTAGATCTGCATAATAGAATAACTGAAAAAAAAGACAGAAATACAGTACATTATTGAACTTCAATTAAATTTCAGAGCTGGAATGTATACACAGGGAAATAGTCAACCACAGTCTAATGCATTTAAAATTGCAGACATCATTAATGTTGTACATTAGCAAAGTACAAATGAACTATTTTATGTCATTAGATTTTAAAAGCCACTTCAGATGCATTTATATTCAAAATCCAAATACATTCATTATTTCAAACAAGAAATTGTGTCTGATTTGTGGCTTATAGTATGAATCAATATGAATATATCCTCTTCATTTCATTTTCATGTTACAAAACATGATGTAATGTACATAAAAACACTTACCATACATTTTAGCATTTTGCCACAACCAAAATAAAAGAACCTATGTGTTGATGGATTTGATTAATTTTTCTGGATTGAAGAGCAGAATATTGACTTAGATCTTCTTGACTTATATTTCTCATTTTAACCAAAAATTTAAAAATAAGCAAGGGTTGAAAATAGAGTTTACTGTTGGTGGGAAGGTAAGTTGGTGCAGCCACTATGGAAAATAGTATGAAGGGCCTCAGAAAACTAAAAATAGAGTTGCCATGTGATCCAGCGATCCCACTCCTGGGCGTATATCCAGAGAAAACTCTAATTCGAAAAGATACATGCATCCTAGTGTTCATGGCAGCACGATTTACAATAGCCAAGACATGGAAGCAACCTAAATGTCCTTCAACACATGAATGCGTAAAGAAGATGTGGCGTATATGAATGATGAAATACTACTCAGCCATAAAAAATGAATGAAATAATGCCATTTGCAGCAACAAGGATGGACCTAGAGATTATCTTACTAAGTGAAGTAAGTTAGACAGGGAAAGACAAATACCATATGATATCACTTATGTGTGGAACCTAAAATATGATATAAATGAACTTATTTACAAAACGGAAACAGATTCACAGACATAGACATGGTTACCAAAGAGAAAAGGGGGCAGGGGAGGGATAAATTAAGAGTTGGGGATTAGCAGATACAAACTACTGTATATAAAATAGATAAACAACAGGTCCTACTGTATAGCACAGAGAACTGTATTCAATATCCTGTAATAAATCATAATGGCAAGGAATATTTAATATATATATAATATATACATATTATATATATTATATATATATAAAACTGAAACACTTTGCTGTACACCAGAAACTAACACAACATTGTAAATCAACTATACTTCAATAAAATTTTTTTTTAAATAGAGTTTATATGGGTTATACTCATTTTTGTCTCATCATTTTATGACATGGTTCCCAACCTGGTATCTTTGTTTCTCCAAATGTCCGTTCTAAATTGTGCAAAGGATACGTTAAAAATTCATTTTTCCTTGGCCCTACCTCTGTCATTCCATGTGGTATTTTGTTTAGACAGAACCTGGGACTCTGAACTGTGAACAAGTTCCCCAGATGATTCTGAGGCACACACAAAATTGGAAATCGCTGCTCGGATGTTTTCAAACACAGCTGTATTTGATGAATAATGATAAAAGGTACTTTGAAATATATAAATTTCCAGGCCCTGTATCCCTAACAGTCTCTCACCTTATATACTTGATGTGCTTGGGCTCTCATCAGCTCTTTCCTGGGCTGTAATGGAAATATTCCCGATTAGTTATCCTGTTCCCTTTCTCTCCTCTCCCACTGCTCCTTTTGGCTTTATCCTTTATTACCACCAATGTACATTTTTTTCTCAAATATAAGTCTCATCATGTGATACTTTTCAAAATCAAGCCACAAACCTACCTCCCTAGCCTTATGTTTCAACACTAATCTTTAAACAGTCTCTATTCTATTCATACAAAAATTCTCAGTGTTTTTTTTGGTTTGTTTTTATTTTTAAATTTTTTTTATATTGGAGAAGAGTTGATTAACAATGTTGTGTTAGTTTCAGGTGCCCAGCAAAGTGATTCAGTTATACATATACATGTATCTATTCTTTTTCAAATTCTTTTCCCATTGAGGTTATTACAGAGTACTGAGCAGAGTTCCCTGTGCTATACAGTAGGTCCTTGTTGGCTATCTGTTTTAAATATAGCAGTGTGTACATGTCAAAATTTTCAGTGTTATCTACAAACCGTGTGTTCTGGCCACTTTATGATCAGTGTCACTAATCATTAGTGTTACCTTTGCCTTGAATGTCCATTTTCTCCTTCACTTCCTAACTTACTAATTACACTTACCGTTTTAGAAAGGTTTTAGGTTTACACAAAATTGCTAAGATAGTACAGAGAATTCCTATATACCTTACACCTAGTTTCTCCTATTGTTAAAATCTTACATTAGTATAAAAGATTTGTCACAATTAGTAAACCACCATTAATACATTATTATTAACTAAAGTCTCAACTTTATGCATATTTTCTTAATTTTTATCTAACATCTCTTTTTGTTCCAGAATCCCATCCAGGATACCATGTCTTCTGCTAGTTATCATGCCTTCTTAGGGCTCTTCTGTGGTATCTTGTTTTTTATGAGCTTGCAGCTTTGAAGTGTACTGGTCAGATAATTGGTACCATGTCCTTCAGTAAAGCTTTTTATAGTGTTTTTCTCAAACCAAGATCTGTGGACTAGGTATGCTTATTGCTAGTGGAGTATGGTTGCTCCCAGGTCATCTCAGCTGTCAAAGCAAGGAAATATACATGTATACTCTATTAATTTCCTGTAACTGTTGTAACAAATTACTATAAACATAGAAGCTTAAAACAACATACATTTACTTTCTCATTGTTCTAGAGGTCAAGCTTCCAAGGTATTGGCAGGATTATTTTCCTTTCCAGAAGTGATAAAATATAATTCATTTTCTTGCCTTCTCCAGATTCGAGAAGCTGGCCGCATTTCTTGCCTCATGATCTCCTTACAGCATCAAAGCCAGCAATAGCTGGTCAGTCTTGCTCATAGCACATCGTTTGGACACTGATTCTCTGTTCATTGATAAGGACCCTTGTGATTACATTGGGCCCATGCAGATAATCGAGGATAATCTCCCATAATAAACTATTTTAAGTGAAAATAGAAAGCATTAGAATTGTCAAAATTTGTTTCAAATAAACTAATTTATTATGATGTTGACAAAATAAGCTTTTTGTTAAAATAATTTCAATAAGATGGCTAAATAATAGTGTTGCTTTAGTTATTTAAGGAAATGGACATATCTATAAAAACAGACTTAATATCTTACAAACTGTTGGGGGTACAATAGGCTCAAGGATGTATTGTACAACATGGGAAATAGAGCCAATATTTTGTAATAACTGTAAATGGAAAGTAACCTTTAAAACTTGAATTAAAAAATCACCACAGTATACATTTTAACTATCTTATGATTTTGTCAATTAAACCTCAATAAAGGTGAAAAAAATTTTTTTAAAGATTTAATAAAAATGAGTTGCATGAAGTTAGGTCTGATATATCATATCCAAACTATTATATGTGGATAAATCAATTAAACAAGGTGGGTTTAGGATTGAAAATAAGAATATAGAAGAGTTTGGCAGGAGGAAAAGACAACAATTCATATATCTCTGATGAGAATCAGATTATCTGGATGCAATTCTTTTTTTTTTTAATATACATTTATTTATTTATTTTTAGCTGCATTGGGTCTTTGTTGCTATGCGCGGGCTTTCTCTAGTTGCGGCGAGTGGGGGCTACTCTTCATTGCGGTGCGTTGGCCTCTCATTGCGGTGGCCTCTCTTGTTGCGGAGCATGGGCTCTAGGCACGCGGGCTTCAGTAGTTGTGGCACACGGGCTCAGTAGTTGTGGCTCGTGGGCTCTAGAGCACAGGCTCAGTAGTTGTGGCGCAGGGGCTTAGTTGCTCCACAGCACGTGGGATCTTCCCCGACCAGGGCTCGAACCCATGTCCCCTGCATTGGCAGGTGGATTCTTAACCACTGCGCCACCAGGGAAATCCTGGACGCAATTCTTTGGAACATAAATCCTGTAAGCTATTAGAGTCACATGAGTTTAATTATGAAAAACAGCACTAGGAGAGCAGCAATTTCTCTGCTTTATAACTAACTATGAATTTATTGAGTTTTCTCTAAAGGCAATAGGATCTACTTGGATTTCTCAGCACCACGAATTTTTGATTGTTTTATAGTAACACGATCCTAAGCTTCTATGCTTTTATGGAGTAGGAGGCAATACAACACATCCCTAAACGTTTACACTTTGGAGGTAGGGTTCATATTTAGACTTTGTCACCTATCAGCTATAGGAACTTTACAGAATTATTTCACCTTCCTAACAGTCGTCATGTTGTTGTTGTTGGCTTTTTTTGGTTTATTTTTGGGGAGCAGAGTGAAGGTTAAATAACATTATACAAGTAGAGTGTTTAGTACATTATAAGTACTCAAAAGATGTTAGCTATTATTATTATTATTATTTTTTTTTTTTTTTTTTCCCTGGTTCGCGGGCCTCTCACTGTTGTGGCCTCTCCCGTTGTGGAGCACAGGCTCCGGACGCGCAGGCTCAGCGGCCATGGCTCACGGGCCCAGCCGCTCTGCGGCATGTGGGATCTTCCCGGACCGGGGCACGAACCCGTGTCCCCTGCATCGGCAGGAGGACTCCCAACCACTGCGCCACCAGGGAAGCCCATGCTATTATTATTAATGACATTATTCCTAGAGTTATGTGTAAAGTAGCAGAAAATTCTCAAGAAGGGTATTTGAAAAAAAGGAATACCAGCGGGTGTAAAATGTGATTTTTAAGAAGAAAGACATGGTCAGAGGAGTTTTTTTTAAAGGAAACTCCAGTTGACCTTTACTCCAGTGAAAATTCTATTGAAGCTAAAGTATTCATGTTTTCTTCATCCTGATGATCTTCTTTTTACTCAGTAATTAACAAAATCAAAGGGACTTATGGATTTTAAGTTAAAGAAAAGTATGGCAACATTGTCAATTCTAGGTGTTAATTGCCCTCCAAAGCCACCATCCCATGAGTTAACCCCTCCTCTGTCCAATTCAGTAGCCTCTTTATCTATGGCACTGCACTTTGCTGCTTTCTTCCACCTTTGGGTCTACAGATACCCTGGTCTCTGGCCTGTAACACTTATTTCTCTCCCTTTGTGCCCCTCCTCCCACCTTAGCATGACTGAAGCCTATCAACTAGATCTTACTCCCTCCAAAGAGCCTGCCGAGAGGATGTACCTCGTGAGTGCCCAGCAGCGTTTAGGACTTCCGTAGATGACCTGTTTTATAATCGCCAGTTCACTTGCCAGTTGGACCCTCTAAACGAGTGATTTTTCAATTCTAGCACTATTGACACTTTGGGCTGGATGATTCTTACTTGGGGGGTGGGGTTAGGGAGGGAACTCACCTGTGCATTGTAGGACATTCAGCAGCCTCTAACTGCTAGATACTGGCAGCACTAACCTTCATCCCCAGTTCTGACATCCAGATATGTCTCCAGACATGACCAAATGTCCTTGGGGAGAAAAACTGCCCCTGATTGGGAATCATGGCTCTGGACAAGTGGATCTCAATCTTCGTTGCTAATTAGAATTTCCTGAGTAATTAAATAAAATCTATATATGTATCTCACTCAAGAGATTCTGTTTGAATTGGCTTGGTTTGAGATGAAACCAAACCAGGATTCAGAATAAAGAATAAGAAAAAAAGGAAAAAAAAAAAGAAAAAGAAAAACCTTGACACTTAGCTTGTTTAAGTCACAAAAGCAAGGACTCTAACTTATTTATGGAATATTACTAGGACATAATAAAACCTGACACTTCTTTTTGGTAATTACTGGATATTTTGATGATGAAATGAATAAATGAATGAATTCAGCTACTTGTTGTTAACTATTTCACAGACATGGTTCTACATTTTATTGTCGTGTTCTGTTCATTGACCTCTATGTTATCCATTCTTTGCAGGAATTTGTCTCTGTATATTCTTGTGTAGTACTTGGTATATATTTGAGAATTAGTATGTATTTTGGAAAGGACGCGGTAATGAATGAATGAGTAACTGAAGGATCATAGCATTTGCACTTGCCTTGTTCCTGTTGTGACAGAGACTGATGGTTGTACTTTGTTATTATCATTAGAAGTTTACCAATTCAATATCTAGTCTCTTTTTTATTTTCAAGCAAAAAATTCATATTTTATCAAGGAAGGAGTGCTCCAGCCCAAAGACTAAACTTCCCAGCCTTTGGAATGGGGTTTCTGGAGAAGCTCATTACAAAGGGGAAGAAAAATGACATAGATCTCTTTCTATCTCCCCTCTCCTCATTTTCTTGTTCCCTAATACATATGGCTGGGGCTCCAGATGCTCTCTTGGACAACAAGATGACTTTAGAATGAAAGTCATTCCTCAAGATAAGAAGCAAAAAACATAAAAATCATACGCTGTCATATCAGCCCTGGACTGTGCAGCTTTGTACTTTGATATTTAATTGAGAGAAAAATAAAACCCAGTCTTGTTTCTGATCTTTGTTATCAGCAGCTTGACTCAAGTCTTAAGTACTATAATAGTCACTATAACACACTGTTAGAAAAACCTGTTTTCTTGATCTCTCCCTTCTTTTGTATGTACTTTGTATGGGAAGA
Source organism: Aethalodelphis obliquidens (assembly GCF_003676395.1). Classification (NCBI taxonomy): domain Eukaryota; kingdom Metazoa; phylum Chordata; class Mammalia; order Artiodactyla; family Delphinidae; genus Aethalodelphis; species Aethalodelphis obliquidens. Next base: position 21,104,143 of record NW_020837960.1, on the reverse strand, counting down.
GGGCATATATTTTAATTCTGTCTTGTTTTATCATAATGCTTATGGGGATGGATGTATCATTTTATGGTTGGGCATACGCATTTTGATCTGACTTCTTACCTTAAACTAGTGTGTTCCTTCATGAAAGACAAGTTTAGAATCTTCTTTCAGAATTCCAGAATGTGCCTTCAATACGTGCCTAAATGCACTTCACAATGTTCACTTGCCTTTAATGGGAATTTTCTTGCTGTGAACTTGCTGTCCATGTAAGAAGGCTTCCTTTCAGAGCTTGCATTAAGGATTGTAAGCTGCACATATAAAAACGACTGGCAAGCCTGCTGTTAAGTCGTTGTTTTTAGAAAAATAAATCTTTTGATTCCAGCAAGATTCAGCTATCAAAATTCACCCAAATGGAATGGAAATTGCCCTCTCGACTAATTATACACTTCAAAATGTTCACTTAAGGCTAATTGTCTATTGATAATTAGCCTCACGGTCTACCATCTCTAAGATGTGAGGCAGTGACTGTGCAGCATTCTGTTGAATACTTGAATTGAGAAACTGTGAAAATATTGTTAAGCTTTTGCTGAGAGAACTCTGAAATATTTACAGGCCTCAGATTCTCCCCCAATTGCTTAAAAATGTGGACTTATAAACATGATCCCTGTTTTCCTCTTAGCTCCCCCAAATATAAAGGTAATAAGATGCTTTGCCAATTTATTTTCTTGTAAAACTTAGTTTTCAACAACTTAAAAGATAATTTTTACAGTGCACAGTAGTACAGTGGGTTTCGTAATAGGCATGGCTATATAGTATATTTCGTAGATATGGAACAGTATCCTAAAACAATGGGATGTCCTTGAGTGATTTTTTTTTGGGAAGTAAAATGATCAGACTTAACTTTAGACAAAGGTATGCTGTCTGTGCTCTGTAGAAAGAAATTAGGTGACGCAAGGAGGAAAGCAAAACCACAAAACACAAGTTCATGTATAAGGCTGCATTCAAAATCCCGATGAGAGAAGAAGGAATTGGGGCCTAGACTAGAATGCTTGTAGTGAAGACAGAAAATGAAAGAGATATTGAGTAAGCCATGGAGTTTCATTGGGTTTAGGGGTGAGGGAGATGGGTAATAAAAAATTTAGCCAATGATAACTCTTGAACTCCATCTCGAGCAGCTGAATAGTTCTCCTGAGACAGGGAACCTTGACAGAAAAGCTGGTTTGAGGGTAGGGGAGGTAATGGATTCCGGTTTGTAGAAGCAAGTGGTTATCTACTGAAGATCTGTTCTTTCTTTCCTTAGTAGCTGAACCCCAGTTCTTAGCTGAGCATCTTGTCTCTTGGAAGAAAAACTAGATACTTTCATTTTACCTGGGGCAGAGGTGTCATGGGACTAGCTTTTGGCCAATGAGATGGATGACATTATAAGTGTTGGACTTCTAGTAGGGCTATGTACTTGAAAGGAGCCAGCTTTATCCTGTCCCGCTGTCTTAAATGAGGCCATTGTGAATACAGTGCCAGCCAGGGCTAGTGAGGTAGACAAGGGAGAAGAAGCCTGGATCCCTGGTATGTCTAGAGTTTCCACGCCAGTTTTGGACTATGTACTTTTAGATTTGTTTTTCATAACAGAGAATTAAATGTTTATCTGTTTTAGATATTGCTACTTTGAGTTTTCTTTTATATGAATTTAAAATGGATCCTAACTAACAAAGTACATGATTCAAAATATAATGACCTTGGCCCTGGATTTGGAGAGATAACATTGTTTCCAAAAACAATACAATGTAAAGAAAATTCAGTCTTTAATTTAAGGAGAAGCGTAATTTAGTAATGTCCAGGAAAACATGTAAATGTCTCTTATACCCAGATTTCTGCCACTCACAATATCCTTCAACAAAGTAGTTGCCACTACCCCCAAATCTCTCTCAAACTCACTGTTGATATCCGAACAAAATTTTCTCCCAAAATGGGTATGTTGACTTTTGTCTCATGTCTCTACCACCCCAGATTCTATATCAGTCCATGTTCTCTGGTTAGATTCTCTGTTACCCGATATAAAATAATCTTAACCCAAATTTGGTTCTTTCTGGTTATTGTTCTCTTTTCTTTATTTAAATTAGACTAAAAGAAGTTCTAAGATAAAAGCAGGCTGATTCGGATTCTTTTTCAGGAACTACAAAAGGGAAAAAGAGGCATGAACAGAATATGCTTACATTAATTTTTTCACACTTTATCCAGACAGGCTGAGAGTGGGTATTTTTGAGACATCTAAGTAAAATGTTTAATGGACGCTTCTATATTGGAGTCCGAAGCTCAGAGTGGAAGTTTTGGGCGGATATATGAATTTGGGATTTGTTAGCATATACACAGTAATTGAAACTCTGGTTATTGATGAGATTTCCTAAGTTGGGAATGTAGAGTTAAAAAATAAAAGTGCCTAGGACCTGAAGCTGAGAATGTTCTTCATTTAGCTCCTGGGCAGAGGAGAGTGAGCTGGCAAAGGAGCAGAGAAAATAGAGACTGAAAGAAATCCAGGAGACTCTCGTTTCAAGACACATAATTGCTACAAACTAGTTTCGACTTACACATGAGTGTTTCAAGAAATGGTTTACACTGGCTATCTTGCTAGACTGGAAGTTCAAGTATATGAAACTGTGAATTTTCCAAGAGCAACACAATGAGATACACCTAACAGTAAATGTATATGAATAATGATTAACTTATGTTGGTGCCATGGGCAGAATGTTGCATTGGAATTGACAGATTTCATTTCACTATCTGAAAGAGCAGGTGACTCAAGTCAGTCACATACTGCAATGCATGTTTGTTGATCCAGTTAAGCCTCTTTCCTGACTGAAAAGCAAATAGTCTAGGCACAGTTCTGAAGGGCTAGGTACAGAAGGTGAAGCTAACATCTCAAAAGAGCTGCATATGCAACTTTAAGTTTTATTTAGGGGCTAAAATTCAACCATAACATTGTCCTGCTTTGGAAAAGTGTATCAGTCATTTTGATAGTCTTGTACCATTAAATACATTTGGGAGATAGCCTTTCATATACTGACTTTATTTTGCCAATGGTTTGCCTACAGTAGGCACTTAAAAAGGAAACTCTTGATAACGGAAAGCTTAATTTTTGTTTTGTTTTTCACATAAAAGAATGTGCAGCAAAATATTCGAATTATTTTTACTTCCTACTTGTTTAGATTCTAAGTAAATGAAAGGTTTTCTACCAAAATCTGAGAAAATCAGTCATTTCCATCTGTTTAAGTTCATCATCTAACTGTCTTCTTCCTAAGAGATTAGAAATATGACTAAGACATAAAACATCTAGATATTCAGATATACCTCTTGGCAAATTATTCTGTCCTCCTATTTTTAATGCTTGTAATTTTCAATGAGAAACTGCAACCTATACTTACTCATTTTCTAATTGTTACCTAAATTGTTAAATATTTATTAATCAGTACACTTTGATTAGGAAACACACTCAATTTTCTTATAAAATAGAAACTGGAAGAGTAGCATGTTTTTTCTTTCCTTCTTACACAGAAGTTACTCCCCCGAATCAATACTTTTTATTTGCATTTGAGCACTTTATCGTCATTTTGTTTGATGCATGAATTCCTTCGTTTCAAGAAGCTATTTTAACGCTTCTTTGTTCCATAAATTTATTTAGATTAATTTTTTTAAAAGGGCTACATTTTAAGGACTAATCTTAACTGGAATTTTAACCTTCTGAATTATATATGTTTTCAGTGAATATTATCTATTTTAATGATATACTCTTCCATCTGTTCTCAAATAGTAACCTTCATTTATGATTAGAAATGCAGAATCAGAAAAAAATGTCCTTTTTCCCATTCTATAGTGCATTATTATTTTATCTGAGATAAAGTTTCAAGAATTGAAAAATAAAAATCTCTCTCTCCTAATGCAATAGTATATTATGCAGAAAACATATATTTATTCAAAATTGATTGGAAAAACAACTTCTGAAACACTATTCATAGCATATGTCTATTTTCCCCCTCAGATGCCCATTTCAGAAGGAATAATCAGAGAAAAGAAGCAAAGTCTAAGATCCTGATTTTCTAAATGGCAATTTTAGCTCTGCTACTTATTAGTTGGGTGACCTTGGGTAAAATATTTCATTTTTCATGCGTCAGATTCATCATCTGTAAAGTGGGGAATATGATAGGACCTGATTCATTAGTTATGATGCTTAAATGAATTAATAACTGTAAGCAATAAGAATGCTTTCTGACACAGAAAATGCTAAAATAATGTTTTTTATTTTAAATAAAATGTACCGTCAGTTATTTCCAAACACTTGCCTTCAGATAGGCTTTTGTCCATTTTGAAGTTTACATATACATATCTATATATCTTTATTTCTATCTCTACATCCACATCCATATCTATATCTGTGTCTGTATCTATATCTATATCTATATATCTATAGCTATATCACTAAAGATCCCATCCAAGAGTAAAGGCCAAACCATAGGACTAAGTTCAAAAACAAAACAGATATGCCTTAACAGCAAATGAATCCAAGTCTGACAGGACCAAAGTTATCCACCAACCATTTATCTGCCAAAAGAAAATTTAGCACCCTTTAAAGGAATTTAATGTCATCTAGATGCCTTACAACCATCATATGCAGTGTCCAGCTTGTAATACAAAATGACCAAATGTGCAAAGGAAAACAAATATGTAACCCATGGTCAGAAGGAAAAGAAGTACATAGTACTCAACCCTTGAATACTTAGATATTGGAATTAGCACAAGAAAAATATAAAACATAAAGCTGCTAATATGGATATTTTCACAGACTTAAACATATAGTAATAACATATGATAATAGATGAGATGAAAAAGAAAAACATGAAAATATGAGAAATAAAAATGTAATATATAATATATAATGCTTTTGTGCAGGAAGTGTGGTCCTGGGTTCCCCTAAATTAAAAAGCCCATGCAGATATTGGGGAACCCTACACAAATTGCTCAAAGTATGCACACATTTTCAAATAAATGCTATCAAATTTTATTCCAAATAAATTGTACAAATTTTTATTCCTCTAGACAGTAGATGAAGTATACTTTTCCCAGTAAGCACTGAAAATTAACAATTTTTATAATCAATTTTTGCCTATGTAACGAATATAAAAATTATCATTGTATATTCTAATTTGGATTTCCCTGATGACTCATGAAGATTATCATCTTTACATTTATTTTAAAATATTGAGTTTCCTAATAATAAATTTAACGTATTTCTATATTTATTTGGGTTTTTTCTTTTCTTTTCTTTTCTTTTGCGTTACGCGGGCCTCTCACTGTTGTGGCCTCTCCCGTTGCGGAGCACAGGCTCCGGACGCGCAGGCTCAGCGGCCGTGGCTCACGGGCCCAGCCGCTCCGCGGCATGCGGAATCTTCCCAGACCGGGACATGAACCCTTGTCCCCTGCATCGGCAGGCGGACTCTCAACCACTGCACCGCCAGGGAAGCCCTGGTTTTTTTCTTTTTTTCTTAGAGGTTAATTTTATTCTGAGGATGTTAATTTCTTATTTAATTTAATGGTGTGAAATTTTAAAAAATCGATTTGATTCTTGCTCATCTCATCTGATATATTTTCTACCCATCTTTAGTTTTGTGTGATCTTAAAACTTGAGAGTGTGCATTGTATTTTTTTGAAAAATGTGTTTACGTGATATAGTGTAGGAGCAAGAAATTTCTGACAGTTCAGAATGGTCAGGGGATTAATATGCATACATAATTAGACCAACTATAAATCCACCACTCGGACTAACATTTCCAAATTGTCCAGTTGAGTGTCATGAAATGTTATTGAATATCTTCTTGCTAAGTTAAGAATACAGCACTGCTGTACCATTAGGTTGATTAGAACCTCTATCACTGAAGGAAGTGAAGCCCTTTTATTAGCCATATTTATATTTATTATCTCACTTAAGTGTTATAAACTTTGTGCCATCATCCTACTTTTATATTCTATATTCATTCAACAGTATTTGTGGAACAACTGCCTTCTTCTGGGCAGTAGAGGAGTGCTAAGTGCTAGACATATAGCAGTGAACAAAGCAGGTGGTCTATCTTATGGGACTTACATTCTATAGGATAAGTCTGGCAAAAAACATCAAAATGAAGAAATATACAGTAGTTCCGACAGGTATAAGTGCTATGAAGAATGATAAAGCAGAGAGAGAGCTGAAGAGATGTGTGTACTGCTGCACATAGAGGGGCCAGGAAGGGTCACTGAGAAGGTGAGTTTTGAACAGAGGCCTGAAAGCAGTGAGGAGTGAGTCTTCACGGAAAGGTGTTTGCAGGAGTAAGGGTGGAATGTGCCAAGGCATGAAAGCAAGGTCATGGATCAATGTGGTAGTTGGGAGGCGGCACAACAAGTCAAGAGAGGGGGTACTAGGACACAGACACGTGGCGCTCTGGAGTCATGGTAAGGATTCGGGCTTGTACTCCAAGTGATGTGGGCAGCACAGCAAGATTCTGAGAAACGAAGTGACGTAATTTAACCTATGTTTTAAAAAGACTGCTTTGCTGTTTTTGTGAAGAGGGTCTGGAAGAAGAAGAGGGAAAGAAGGAGGAAGACATTTAGGAGACTATGAAAACAATCCAGGCAAAAGATACCCAGGGCTCAGAGTAACTGAATAATTCTAATATTTTAAAATAAGAAAGCATGGATTTCAGAGGTTGGTTGATTTCATGGATGGTAATTTTCTGTTGCATGCTGTGTGAATTTGAGAACTCTAGAACCTCACTGTGTGATCATGAGCAACTTAATTTGCTTCTCTGCTTTCGTTTCTTCATGTACAAATGGGGTTATTGTGAAGAATAAAAAATTTATTTATGTAAAGTGCTTACAGTAGTGCCTGACACACAGAAAGTGCTATGTAAATGTTAGCTTTTATTATTGTGCTTATTTCAGGCAAAACTCACAACAAAATTTCTAGAGAAATCTTTAGGGCCAAGTCGAATGGCTATTGATCTGTTACATTCCCATATAAATAATATCTTCAGACAAACACAAATGAACAAAAATCCTTCCAATTAGATACAAGTCAATGGTTCTCAATTAGGGGCAATTTTTCCCATCAAGGGACATTTACCAATATCTGGAGACATTTTTGTTGTCATTTATAGGGATGGGGGAGAGGAGCTACTGATACAGAGTGGATGAAGTGTTAGGATACTAGTAAACTAAACATCCTAAAATGCACAGGACAGTCCTCCAAAACAAAGAATTATCAAGTCTAAAATATCAGTAGTGCCATAGTTGAGTAAACCTGGTGTAAATTCTAGGAACAGATTAGCACTAGTATTGAAACTTTTATGTGTGCTTAAAAGGACTTCAGCTGGAAAGTTTTCATACTGTTTTATACTTTTCTACTTTTCTCAATGTGACAGTCACAAATACATCTCTCTCTTCCTTTCCTTTCTTCTTTAATTCTTTTCATCCCTGCAAAGTTTATCACTAAATCACCATAGTTTTTAAGATCACAAAGATTTCCTGTTTTTGATACTTAAATCTGGCACCATAGTTAAAGCTCTTGGAGCTTGAGTTACAGCTACTTGCAGCCTTTTTCATGTCATATAAATATGTCTCAATCTTTCTGATAAAACTTGAAATTTGTTATTGGATTTGTTTTTAAAATACATAAAATATTTTAACTGACTGTATCATATAATTCATTTTATTTTGTATGACCCTTTTCTTCGTAAGAAACCTCATTGGATTATCCAGCTGAATTTACAGGAGAATAGATGTAAGCCTTGAACAGTATCAAACAAGTACCTTAAACAAAATTAAAATCTGAAATGCACACGAGGCTGCCTGGCCAGCCCTGCTGTCACTCAAAGTTGCCATCTCCTGAAAACACATGAAAAAGAATTAGAAACCTCTTCCTGGGAGGCTTTAATCATCTCACTTTTTTGTCTTATTTATAGTGATATATTTTTTAAGACTATCATACTTCTCAAATTATTGGCAGACATTAGTTACTTTTTGCTGTCATCTGTGTGTTATCACACAGGTTACTGGCAATCTGAGAACACTAGGGTCTAGGAAATTCCTTACTTCCTATTTAGATAGAGACTTTCAATTTGATCTTCTTTTACTGCTTAAAAGAGGAGTATTTCTAACATAAAACTATGAGACAATCCAGGTGGGTTGATTTTACTCTGTGTGTGTGCGTGTTTCTTTTCTTTCTTTCTTTTTTTTTTTTTTTTTTTTTTGCCTTTTTCTAGTGCCTTTTTTAAGAGCTTCAAGGGCAAATGGCTTTCGGCAGTGGGGTGGCGCCGGCTCTTACGCTTGGCAAGAGCCGATGGCACACCTTTGTTCTTCTCTTTACGTTCAGTGATTTCCAATTGATAGCTTATAACTGGCTGTGTTGGGAGAATTCACAGCATTGACATTGGCAAGTACTACAGAGCAGGGCTTCCTCCTCCAGACTGAGAGCTGCTAGCTTTAGTATCCTCCTAGGAGTCCAACTTGTTCTTGTTTTGTTAGAGACTTGCAGAAGGGCTACACAAGCCTTCCCAGTGGTTTCAGTGCAAGAGTGTCTGGGAACATTATTGTCAAGCTGAGAGAACTAGTTTTAAAATGGGTCCTCCTACTTTACAGGAGAAACATATTTCTTCCAGTTTATGAGATCCACTGTGATTTCTTGGTCAATCAAGATGAATTAAGCAATTGCTTTTTAGTTCCTCCCATCACCGAGTTACTGCTAATTTTTTCCAGTACTAAACAGTATTTATGTCTTCCTTGCTGGGTGCCTTTTATTATCCAGGTACTTCTGGCAGATAGAGATCCACAGATATATCGTGGAGTAAATATTGTATTTTCTCATTTTGCTTGTTTTGGAGCTTCTGAAAAATAATGATGGTGTGATTTTGTCACTGCTTTCAGCATTTACTGACGTTACTGGGCTGCACATTTGAATTTGGAGTTACTGAATTTTCAATAATTATATGATAGTATTTAAGTCTGCAGACTTCAAAAACAAAGATTTGAAGTTTTATGTCATATCTGCCGTAGAAAGTATCTCTGAAAGTATCTTTCCTTTGGGTTTCTGCTCAAAGCTCTTTCCATCCGTTCAATCAGCTAGACTGTAATTTTTGGTAGATGCTTTCATTCAAGGGTATATGTATTTTGCCAGCACACTTGGTGGGGAGAGGGATATTTCATAAACACAGCAACTAATATTCCAGATACATGTCTTATAGATGCAGCATGTATGTGAAACCACTTAGGACTCATCTGTTACAAGCTATATCAGACTGTTTAGGACTCATGTATCAGTTAGCCTGGTGGCCATCTATAGATTATCGAACTCTGGTGCTATTCCCACATCCCACAACTTTATGTTGCTTTCATTAGGAAAATATTTTGGGTTTTCAGATGTTAGTGAAATGCATTTGTTTATGCATAAATCGCATTAAAAAATACAGCACATCAGGGGCTTCCCTGGTGGCGCAGTGGTTGGGAGTCTGCCTGCCGATGCAGGGGACACAGGTTCATGCCCCGGTCCAGGGGGATCCCACATGCCGCAGAGCGGCTGGACCTGTGAGCCATGGCCTCTGAGCCTGCGCGTCCGGAGCCTGCGCTCCGCCACGGGAAAGGCCACAACAGTGAGAGGCCCGCAAAAAAAAAAAAAAATACAGCACATCAAAACCAATCACACAACACTTCCCCAAGTTCTCAAGCATAAGCCTGCCTTTTCATCATTTGAATTTTCCACACAGTTATTCCCCTTCATAGAAATTCTTAAGTAACAAATGGGTGCTTCTCATTCAATAATACCTTGTTATCACCTGGAAGCTACAAGAGGTTTTTGTTTTTTACTTTTATTCTGTGTTCTGTACTTCTAGTGCTTCTGTCATATCTACTGCTTGTAGCTGCTTCTGCCCACAGCTCAATAGCTGGTGTTGAGTTGTGTCCTCTTCCTGCAGGTGGCCCCCCTTATCTCTGGGCAGTGGCTGAGCACAGGCTGCTCAGCTGTTCTGAGATGGGTGTCGACATCGGGACTTTGTCATTGTGACATTTGTATCTATACATTGTGCAAAACTGCTTTTCTCCTTTTGACATTATACCATAAGTATCCCTCTATGTCACTTAAACTCTTCAAAAACTTTGCCTTTTATAACATTTTCAAACATTTTCTAAATACTGAAGTAATGAATGTTTAATCTAAACAACTTGGTAGAAGTAGAAAAGCACAAAGAAAAAGTAACACCCAAAAGCATCTATGCTTAACACTTTGGTGTATATACTTTTAGTATTTTCTTATGTTATATTTTTCATGTCATTTATTTTCACTTGTCATTCTTTAATGAATGCTGTTCATGTGACTGTGTGTTTTTCACACAATGATTATCTTTTATTGAAGGATAGTTTACTTACAATGTTGTGTTCGCAGTGTGATTTTTTAATGGCTGAATATCAACATAGTATCTATTGTATACTATTGAATATTATCATATTTTCATCAATGATCAAGTGTTGGTTGGAATTTAAATGTTTTAAAAGATGAAAAGTTGTGAAGATTATCCTTGTACATATAGTTTTTAGAAAGTTGCATTAAAATTATATTACTGAGTCCAGTGAAAACGATAACATTTTAAGGCATTTAAGACATTTTTCCAAATTGCATTCTACACAGCTGTTAAAATACACAATTCACCAGGAATATATGAGGGTGCCTACTTTCACACACCTTGGATGCTCGATAGAATATTCAAAGAATTATGCTTCTTCACGAATTATTTCCCAAGAGGAAGAAACTTAAACTTTTCTGCTTATTTTCGCAATAAAATACTTGCGTATAACTCTGTCTGCATTTAGGTTGGATGCTGAAGGACACAGTGATTATACTTCAGCATAGAAAACTAGGCTAATGTTTTCAAGAAATGACCTCCTTGCTAAGTATGCAGAGATTCCCACATTTCAGGGTTTTTTTTCTCCCATAGTACATGCTTTTTTATGGTATTTGGAAGATTATTGTTACGAAATTGTGACTACAGGTGTTTTATATAGTTGATAGGTGAGGGCTTAATATATAATGACAGATTGTAATAGATCATGCTGATGTAATATTTATAATATGTGACTTGGGATTTTATATTTTAAAGTATTTTAATTAACCCAAAACTTAAAACATAGAATTTTAGTAGAATATAAATATAAAATAAATGCAATTTTTAGCACAATTATAACAGAGTGATTTTTAAAAGAGGGCTAAGTGTACAGAATTAATTAGAATTCCTACCTACAAAAGTATTTAATGGGAAATGTTTTTCTGTAAGGTCATTCAAAAAATGCACATTCAACATCAAGGATTTCTATGAATATCGTATATTGTCAATATCTGCCGTTTGTTAGTCAAAAAAAAAACCATTTTTCTGTATGCTCCCATGCTCTGTTTAAGGGAAAGATTTTGCACTTTTGAATATTTTTAATTATGTCAGATAAAAACTCCAGAAGACTTTACTTTTATCACTGAAACCTACATGCTGAAAACAATTCATCACAGCTTATACAGAGTTTACAATTCAGTTCATATGTATGAAAAAAATCCTACTGCCTTCCTCACTCAGCTTTTCCTTTGAGAACAGTGTTAACCCAATTCCTAATAAGGAAACTGCTCTGCACATTTACAGGAAGAAAGGCACGGGTTTCCTTGGCAACTGGAGCCATGTGCAATCGCTCAGAATGGCTCCTCCTACACCCAAGTTTCCTAGGTGTCAGGCTGCATATATTTTATAAAGACAATGGGATAACGGGACAGATATTACCCTGTTCAACCTTGCGTGTGAAAAGCTTCAATGGGAAAGATGCTATAAGAACTGGCAATTTGAGAGAAAATATTAATTGTATAATGAGGTTGCTTCCTCTGTCTAATTCAGGATTAACAGTTCAATTCAAGGTCCAAAATATATTATGTGTTTATATATATACATATATATATATATATATGTATATATATTTACAGCAAAGAAAACCCACCTTCCATTCTATTTCACCCCCACCAGTCCACCACCAAATTAGCTCATATATATTTGCAGCTAAAGCTAAAGGTAAATTGCAGGTGAGCAATTTCATGGTAAACAGCGATTACTTCGGTCTCCCAGAGTTCTGTCACTGAAGCAGAAAAGCTGACTCTTTATCGCACATGAATGGAAAGAAACTCAGTTTATCCTGAAATTGACTGTAAAATGCCACAAAAAAGTTTAAAACCTCTGAACGAAACCTGTCTATAGATCTAGAAAATATTAGTAAATAAATCATGAAAGGTTTAAAAGAAATGAATACTTACAGTAAAATAAAAAATTAGAAGGGAAATTATTGAGAAAACTGATTATAGACCATCTATGCACAGGGTTATTTTCTGGGTGTAGGGATGGGTGAGAAAAGATATGTGAATTCATTTACATCATGCAGGTTCTTCTGTTTTTCTAACATGAAAAACATTCAGAAGAAATCAAATTAAAGAGAAGATGTATATTATTATTAAATGTGGACAGAGCCAGTGCAAAAGTTGCTGGCTAATTAGGTGTCTTTACAAGTCAAATATTTGTTTTAAAATTATTTTTGAAAACTTTTAAAATTCTTAATTTCATGTAATAGGAGTTCCTATTCTCTGACACACGACTCGTATTCTCTCACAGTGCAATTAAGTATAATTATCTGTTGAGTTGCACACAAAGAAAATATAATTTATATGTAATTAATCAGCTCTGGAGCACTGTGAATTTTAAACTATGAGCAACTTGAGGAGTACAGATTACATTGTTTAAGACTGTTTTGCTGAATACCTAGTAGAACATTCTTACAACTAAAAGCTAAAGGGAAGAATATCACAATACACCCATTCTAATACTCTTCTTGCAACATACATTGTGGGATCGTCTAGATATGTTTATTTTTTGAACCAAAAAGTGGGACAAATTTTTGAATAAAAATTTGGGACACAAATATTTTTATATTGCTTTTCTAAATGTAATTACATTTAATTTCTGCCTGTCTGTCTGTCTGTCTGTCTCTCTCTCTCTCTCTCTCTCTCTCACACACACACACACACACACACACACACACACATTCTTTTCATCCAATCACTTTCGTTGGATTAATTGAAATACTATATTTTCCTTTAATGCATCATAGACCTTTTATCAGGTTAATATGTATAATATAATTTAGATATTTTTAATAAATGTTTTACTCTAGTGCATAAATTTAGCATAAGTTACTTAAAATTTTCTCCTCTGATGGATGCTTAACTTCATTTACTTCAATTGCATATACAACACACACACACACACACACACACACACACTTGTGCTTTTCATTTCCTACTTGTGTTATTCCAAGCAGTGAGGGGTGCAGAGTTTGAGAATCAATCTTGGAAAGTGATTTTGAGATTGCAATTGTAGATTGTAAATCATTTATGACAGTGACAGCACAGACTTCTTATAATTGGAAATGCTAGTTTAGCACACTATAGGGTATGACTAGATACTCCATCTGCAGGTTTACTTGTCTCATGGTGCAGATTTGCTAAGTTTGTGTTCAGCAGCATCCTTTTCAATTCCTGTTCTTATTCAAGTACACCTTCCTTTTCTTCCTCAGAGTTCTAAATCCAAATTTCCCTCTTCTATTTGCAAAAACAAAAATGTAGCAGTAGGAATAGACATTTACTTTGTTATCTAATTAACTAGTTAGTGTTAGATTTAGTATGTACTAGGCACTAAGTGCTTTGTTTTCATTAAAGCATCAAATACTGATTATTAATATTTATTACTTGATTATTTTGTCACACTTTCAGTCTTTTTCCAATATAATTTTATCAGACAATTCTGTTTACATTTTTTGTGTGTGTCCAACTACTGTTTAAAGCCCATCGTCTGGTTGTTTCTAAGATATGCTTTGTTTTATTTTTTTCACCAGGGAGATCTTTCCCATTACCCCGATAGATCACCATGAACATAAATGAAAACATATGAAAATAAATAAAACAAGAAGAAGGAAGTTACTAACACCTGGTTTGATCGTATAGAAGCAATGCTTATTTTGATTAGTTACAGAACAATTCATTACTTATAACTAATAACTAGTTGCCACGCAGCATAGTGATTCCAAAGTAAGAATATCAGGCCAATCTGTGTACATGTTCCACCATAGTAGAATTTTATCTTCTGGTAAATAACACGAAAATTGAGGCCATATTTGATGGGCATATTTAATTTAATACGCTTCTAATTTTAGTTACTTGGTTCAGAATTACTGTACTACATTTAAGAAAAAGAGGTTTGAACTGAACAAAAGATATTAATTTAGTTTGATAAATTAACATTTAGGGGATGTTGCAGAAAGAAAATCTCTTGCTTGGATGGATTGCCTCTAAACCCTTTCCATTTCTAAGATACTTGAATTTTCATGCTGCAGTCTTGTAATATGAATCATCATTGGTGTCTTTGTACAGTGCTGGACTTTGTCCTTTTTAAATCATGTCAGCTCCATTAGCCACAGATAGGACCTTTATACCGCCTTTCATCCAAATGGTTAATCTTCACCTAAAACTGGCAGAGTGATATTCTTTAATTAGTTAAAGCTATGGTGTAATTAAGATACATCTGGCTGTTTTGGAAATGCTAAATATTTCTTACACGAAAGTGGCAACTTAAAATTTCCCAAGAAAAATGAATCTATTTGTAAATGGTATGAATACATGATTGAAGAAACAAACAATGTCACAAAAACCATTGTCAATTTGAAGGCTTATTGAAGTGCATAAAACAGATATTTCATTAATCTTTTACATGACTATAAAAAGCAGTCTAAAACTCTGAATGACTATGAGAAATTTTCAATTTTGACCTTTAAAAATATATTTATTACGTTTATAAAAAGTTCCATGTACACATAGACTTCACCTTCATGCTTCTTTCTTCTCTGAGATACTACACGCACGCAAACATACCCTCCATGCTCTACATGACTCTCTATGAAGGGAAATGGAATTATCTTTTACTTTGCCCAACATTAAAGTGTTTATTTTTCAACATATCATTTAACATATTAAGCCATATGGTATGAACTCTAATCCTACAATGAATGTTTTCTTTTTTGTTAATTAATAATTGATTTACAATGTTGTGTTAGTTTCAGGTGTACAGCAAACTGAATCAGTTATACATATACATGTATCCACTCTTTTTTAGATTCTTTTCCCATATAGGTCATTACAGAGTATTGAGTAGAGTTTCCTGTGCTATATAGTAGGTTCTTCTTAGTTATCTATTTTATATATAGTAGTGTGTATATGTCAATCCCAATCGAAAGTTTTCTTGTTTGATCACTTAATTAAAAAATCACAAGAAAATACAAAAATGTCTGAGAAAAATAATGTGGAGTTTCCTCTTTCTCATACAGTGTGTGAAATAAACTATCAGATGAAGAAATCTGACATTGTCTCGGTATGAAACGATATTTGCATATACCTGTTTAATTTTCTCTCTATTTTTTCTTTATCAAATTTCAATATATTGAATACATTCAAATAGATATATGTAATATTAATATGACTTACAAAATAAAATGATATAATGAACAACCATGAACCTACTACCCAGTCCAGTAATTAGAATATAATCTGGAACTTGCATTACCTACTTCAGATTTCTGTCTCCCTCCCTCCTTCTATATCTTATCATATATATTTATTAAAACAATAAGTTGCTTAGTTTTTCTTATTAAATTAGTGAATAAAAGATAACATACAATAGATAACCTTGTGGAACATACTGCTTTTACCAACATTATGCTTTCAAAATTCATTCATGTTGCTTTGTTCATATGCAATCTATTAATTCCTCTGCTGTCTAATGTTTTGTTGTGTTAATGTACCACAATTTGTGAATTCGGATTGTTTCTAGGTTTTCTTCCTATTACAAACTGTATTGATAAGAACATGCTTTTGTACAGTGTTCAACAGGCTAAGGTTTTGCTACATGTCTATGAATGAGATTATGGGAAAGAGGTATGTAAATATTTAGCTTTATGAGATGGTTCCAGAGTATTTTCCAAAATGGTTGTACTGCTTACATTCACATTAGAAATAGATGAGATCATGGTTGTATTATTTGACTTAATTTTGAAAATCTAGAATGTATAAAATGGTTTCTCATTTTTGTTTTAATTTTTATCTAAAATTAACATTTATTTTCAGCAGTTTTCATACACTAACTGGCCTTATGTGTCTTCTTTTGCCAGTTGTGTTTGGCCTGTTTTTCTATGGGGCTGTTTTATTTATCTTCTATTGGACTGTTTCTATCTGACCTGTTTTCTATTGGGCTGTTTTACATTTTAATTTAGATTGATTTTTAGGAGTTCCTTATACTATGAAAGCTAAAACTTTGTGGGACAAATATACTTTGTCCAACTTTGTCCAACTTTGTTGGACAACTCTTGCATATGCTTCCAGTTTATGATATCTTTCAATGAACAGGATTTGTAAAATTTCATTTGGGTCGATTTGTATCATTATTTAGACAGTCTGTGAGCTGTAAGTTTAGCTGTAGTTTTTTTCTTGCATCAGGGTGATCACTTTAGGGTTCAAAACCAAGGCAAATAAGGAAGTTTATAAGTGTGCATGTACAAGCCAAACAGTGCAAAATTATAAATCTTCCTGTCAGGAACTTGACACAAGGACATAAGGAAACCATCCCGCAAACAAGCAGTACTTACTATGCAGTGAATGGCTGCAGGCCAACTCAGACCTACGTAAGCCATAACTATCGTCTAAGAGATTGATTTATGTTCTCTAGCTGGTCCACTTACTGCACAAAGTATCCTACTATCACTATTAAACAAGCCACCTCGGGGGGACCTTCAAAATGGCGGAGGAGTAAGACGCGGAGATCACCTTCCTCTCCACAAATACATCAGAAATACATCTACATGTAGAACAACTCCTACTGCACACCTACCGAATGCTGGCAGAAGACCTCAGACTTCCCAAAAGGCAAGAAACTCCCCCATGTACCTGGGTAGGGCAAAAGAAAAAAAGAAAAAACAGAGACAAAGAATAGAGATGGGACCTGCACCAGTGGGAGGGAGCGGTGAAGGAGGAAAGGTTTCCACACGCTAGGAAGCTCCTTCGCGGGCAGAGACTGCGGGTGGCGGAGGGGGGAAGCTTCAGAGCCACGGAGGAGAGCGCAGCCACAGGCGTGCAGAGGGCAAAGTGGAGAGATTCCCGCACAGAGGATCGGTGCCGACCAGCACTCACCGGCCCGAGGGGCTTGTCTGCTCACCCGCCGGGGCGGGCGGGGCTGGGAGCTGAGGCTCTGGATTCGGAGGTTGGATTCCAGGGAGAGGACTGGGGTTGGTGGCGTGAACACAGCCTGAAGGGGGCTAGTGCGCCACAGGTAGCCGGGAGGGAGTCCGGGAAAAGGTCTGGAACTGCCTAAGAGTCAGGAGACCATTGTTTTGGGGTGTGCGAGGAAAGGTGATTCAGAGCATGGTCTAAACGAGATCCAGAGACGGTGCGAGCCGTGGCTATCAGTGAGGACACCAGAGACAGGCATGAAACGCTAAGGCTGCTGCAGCCACCAAGAAGCCTGTGTGCAAGCACAGGTCACTATCCACACACACAGCCCTGGGAGCTTGTGCAGCCCACCACTGCCAGTGTCCTGTGATCCAGGAACAATTTCCCTGGAAGAACACACGGCACACCTCAGGCTGGTGCAACGTCATGTCAGCTTCTGCTGCCACAGGTTCGACCCGGCCTGAGTGAGAAACAGACCCCTAATCAGCTGCTCTTTTAACTCCATCCTGTCTGGGCAGGGAACAGGTGCCAGAGGGTGACCTACAGGCAGAGGTGGGGCCAAATCCAAAGCTGAACCCCAGTAGCTGTGCGAACAAAGAAGAGAAAGGGAAATTTCTCCCAGCAGCCTCAGGAGCAGCGGATTAAATCTCTACAATCAACTTGATGTACCTGCATCTGTGGAATACCTGAATAGACAACAATTCATCCCAAAATTGAGGAGGTGGACTTTGGGAGCAACTGTAGGCTTGGGGCTTGCTTTCTGCATCTAATTGGATTCCGGTTCTATGTTTATCTTAGTTTAGTATTTAGAGCTTATTATCATTGGTAGATTTATTGATTTGGTTGCTCTCTTCCTTTTTTCTTATATATATTTTTTTTCCTTTTTCTCTTTTTGTGAGTGTATATGTGTATGCTTCTTTGTATGATTTTGTCTGTACAACTTTGCTTTTACCATTTGTCCTAGGATTCTGTCTGCCGTTTTTTTTGTTTGTTTATTTGTTTGTTTTTGTTTTATTTTGTATAGTTTATAGCTTGATATCATTAGTGGATTAGTCTTTTGGTTGCTCTCTTCTTTCTTTTTTTAATATTTTTATTTTTAATAATATATTTTTTAATTTTAATAGTTTATTTTATTTTATATTATATTTTCTTCCTTTTTAAATTTCTTTTCTCCCTTTTCTTTTGAGATGTGTGGCTGATAGAGTCTTGTTGCTCCAGCCGGGTGTCAGGCTTGAGCCTCTGAGGTGGCAGAGCTGAGTTCAGGACATTGGTTCACCAGAGACCTCCTGGCCCCATGAAATATCAAACAGTGAAAGGTCTCCCAGAGATCTCCATCTCAACGTTAAGACTCAGGTCCATTCAACAACCAGAGAGCTACAGTGCTGGACACCCTATGCCAAACAAATAGCAAGACAGGAACACAACCCCACTCATTAGCAGAGAGGCTAACTAAAATAATAGTTTACAAACACACCACCAGACACAGTCCTGCCCACTAGAAAGACAAGATCCAGCCTCATCCACCAGAACACAGGTACCAGTCCCCTCCACAAGGAAGCCTACACAACCCACTGAACCAACGTTACCCACTGGGGGCAGACACAAATAACAATGGGAACTGCAAACTTGCAGCCCGCAAAAAGGAGACACCAAACCAGTAAGTTAAGCAAAATGGAAGACAGAGAAATATGCAGCAGATGAAGGAGCAAAGTAAAAACCCACCAGACCAAACAAATGAAAAGGAAATAGGCAGTCTACCTGAAAAATAATTCAGAGTAATAATAGTAAAGATGATCCAAAATCTTGGAAATAGAATGGAGAAAATACAAGAAACGTTTAACAGGGACCTAGAAGAACTAAAGAGTAAACAAACAATGATGAACAACACAGTAAATGAAATTTAAAATTCTCTACAAGGAAGCAATAGCAGAATAACTGAGGCAGAAGAAAGGATATGTGACCTGGAAGATAAAAGAGTGGAAATAACTACCGCAGAGCAGAATAAAGAAAAAAGAATGAAAAGAGTCAAGGACAGTCTCAGGGACTTCTGGGTCAATATTAATGCACCAAAATTTGAATTATAGGGGTCCCAGAAGATGAAGAGAAAAAGAAAGGGACTGGGAAAATATTTGAAAAGATTATAGGTGAAAACTTCCCTAATATGGGGAAGGAAATAGTCAATCAAGTCCAGGGAGTGCAGAGAGTCCCATACAGAATAAATGCAAGGAGAAGCATGCCAAGACACATATTAATCAAACTATCAAAAATTAAATACAAAGAAAAAATATTAAAAGCAGCAAGGGAAAATCAACAAATAACATACAAGGGAATCCGCATAAGGTTAACAGCTGATCTTTCAGCAGAAACTCTGCAAGCCAGAAGGGAGTGGCAGGACATATTTAAAGTGATGAAAAGGAAAAACCTCCAACAAAGATTACCCAGCAAGAATCTCATTCAGATTCAATGGAGAAATTAAGATATTTACAGACATGGAAAAACTAAGAGAATTCAGCACCACCAAACCAGCTTTACAATAAATGGTAAAGGAACTTCTCTAGGCAGGAAACACAAGAGAAGGAAAGAGATACAATAACAAACCCCCCAAATTAAGAAAATGGTTATAAGAACATATATATTAATAATTACCTTAAATATAAAGAGATTAAATACTCTAACCAAAAGACATAGACTGGCTGAATGGATACAACAGCAAGATATATGCTGTCTACAAGCGACCCACTTCAGACCAAGGGACACATACAGACTGAGAGTGAGGGGATGGAAAAAGATATTCCATGCAAAAGGAAATCAAAAGAAAGCTAGAGTAGCAATTCTAATAGCAGAAAAAATAGGCTTTAAAATAAAGGCTATTACAAGAGACAAAGAAGGACACTACATAATGATCAAGGGATCGATTCAAGAAGAAGATATATCAATTGTAAATATTTATGCATCCAACATAGGAGCACCTCAATACATAAGGCAAATACTAACAGCATTAAAAGGGGAAATCGACAGGAACACAATAATAGTAGGGGACTTTAACACCCCACTTTCACCAATGGACAAATCTTCCAAAATGAGAATAAATAAGGAAACACAAGCTTTAAATGGTACATTAAACAAGATGGACTTAATTGATATTTATATGACATTCCATCCAAAAACAACAGAATATACTTTCTTCTCAAGTGCTCATGGAATATTCTCCAGGATAGATCATATCTTGGGTCAAAAGTCAAGCCTTGGTATTTTTATGAAAATTGAAATCGTATCAAGTATCTTTTCTAACCACAACACGATGAGACTAGTTATCAATTACAAGAAAAAAACTTTAAAAAATACAAACACATGGGGGCTAAAGAATACTCTAAAATAAGCAACAGATCACTGAAGAAATCAAAGAGGAAAACAAAAAATAGCTAGAAACAAATGACAATGAAAACATGATGACCCTAAACCTATGGGATGCAGCAAAAGCAGTTCTAAGAGGGAAGTTTATACCAATACAATCCTAACTCAAGAAAAAAGAAACATCTCAAATAAACAACCTACCATTGCACCTAAAGCAATTAGAGAAAGAAGAGCAAAAAACCCCCAAAGTTAGCAGAAGGAAAGAAATCATAAAGATCAGAAATAAATGAAACAGAAATGAAGGACATGATAGCAAAGATCAATAAAAGTAAAAGCTGGTTCTTTGAGAAGATAAACAAAATTGATAATCCATTGGACAGACTCAAAGAAAAACAGGGAGATGACTCATCAATAGAATTAGAAGTGGGAAAGGAGAAGTAACAACAGACACTTCAGAAATACAAAGGATTGTGAGAGATTACTACAAGCAACTACATGCCAATAAAATGGACAACCTGGAAGGAATGGACAAATTCTTAGAAAAGCACAGCCTTCTGAGACTGAACCAGGAAGAAATAGAAAATATAAACAGACCAATCACAAACACTGAAATTGAGACTGTGATTAAAAATCTTTCAACAAACAAAAGCCCAGGACCACACGGCTTCACAGGAGAATTCTATCAAACATTTAGAGAAGAGCTAACACCTATCCTTCTCAAACTCGTCCAAAATATAGCAGAGGGAGGAACACTCCCAAACTCATTCTATGAGGCCACAATCACGCTGAGACCAAAACCAGACAAAGATGTCACAGAGAAAGAAAACTACAGGCCAATATCACTGATGAACATAGATGCAAAAATCTTCAAAAAATACTAGCAAATAGATTCCAATAGCACATTAAAAGAATCATACACCATAATCAAGTGGGGTTTATCCCAGGAATGCAAGGATTCTGCAATATACACAAATCAATCAATGTGATAAACCATACTAACAGACTGAAGGAGAAAAACCATATGATCATCTCAATAGATGCAGAAAAAGCTTTTGACAAAAATCAACACCTATTTATGATAAAAACCCTCCAGAAAGTGGGCATAGAGGGAACTTACCTCAACATAATGATAGTCATATATGACAAACCCATAGCCAACATTATTCTCAATGGTGAAAAACAGAAACCATTTCCACTAAGATCAGGAGTAAGACAAGGTTGCCCACTCTCACCACTATTATTCAATATAGTTTTGGAAGTTTTAGCCACAGCAATCAGAGAAGAAAGAGAAATAAAAGGAATCCAAATCAGAAAAGAAGAAGTAAAACTGTGATTGCAGATGACATGATACTCTGCATAGAGAATCCTAAAGATGCTACCAGAAAACTACTAGAGCTAATGAATGAATTTCATAAAGTTGCAGGATACAAAATGTATGCATAGAAATCTCTTGCATTCCTATACACTAATGATGAAAGATTGGAAAGAGAAATTAAGGAAACACTCCCATTTACCATTGCAATGAAAGAATAAAATATCTAGGAATAAACCTACCTAAGGAGACAAAAGACCTGTATACAGAAAACTATAAGACACTGATGAAAGAAATTAAAGAAGATACCAACAGATGGAGAGACATACCATGTTCTTGGATTGGAAGAATCAACATTGTGAAAATGACTCTACTACCCAAAGCAATCTACAGATTCAATGGAATCCCTATCAAACTACCACTGGCATTTTTCACAGAACTAGAACCAAAATTTTCACGATTTGTATGGAAACCCAAAAGACCCCAAAGAGCCAAAGCAATCTTGAGAAAGAAAATGGAGCTGGAGGAATCAGGCTCCCTGACTTCAGACTATACTACAAAGCTACAGTAATCAAGACAGTATGGTACTGGCACAAAAACAGAAATATAGATCAATGGCACAGGATAGAAAGCCCAGAGATAAACCCGTGCACATGTGGTCACCTTGTCTTTGATAAAGGAGGCAAGAATATACAATGGAGAAAAGATAACCTCTTCAGTAAGTGGTGCTGGGAAATCTGGACAGCTACATGTAAAAGAATGAAATTAGAACACTCCCTAACACCATAGACAAAAATAAACTCAAAATGGGTTAAAGACCTAAATGTAATGCCAGACACTATAAAACTCTTAGAGAAGAACATAGGCAGAACACTCTATGACGTAAATCACAGCAAGATCTTTTTTGACCCACCTCTTACAGAAAGGGAAATGAAGCAAAAATAAACAAATGAGACCTAATGAAACTTAAAATCTTTTGCACAGCAAAGGAAACCATAAACAAAAGATGAAAAGACAACCCTCAGAATGGGAGAAAATATTTTTAAATGAAGCAACTGACAAAGGATTATCTCTAAAATATACAAGCAGCTTGCGCAGCTCAATATCACAAAAACAAACACCCCAACCCAAAATTGGGGAGAAGACCTAAATAGACATTTCTCCAAAGAAGATATACAGATGGCCAACAAACAGATGAAAGGATGCTCAACATCACTAATCATTAGAGAAATGCAAATCAGAAGTACAATGAGGTATCACCTCTTACCAGTCAGAATGGCCATCATCAAAATATCCACAAACAATAAATGCTGGAGAGGGTGTGGAGAAAAGGGATCCCTCTTGCACTATTGGTGGGTATGTAAATTGATACACTATGGAGAACAGTATGGAGGTTCCTTAAAAATCCAAAAGTAGAGCTACCATATGACCCAGCAATCCCACTACTGGGCATATACCCTGAGATAACCATAATTCAAAAAGAGTCATGTACCACAATGTTCATTGCAGCTCTATTTACAATAGCCAGGACATGGAAGCAACCTAAGTGTCCATCAGCAGATGAATGGATAAAGAAGATGTGGCACATATATACAATGGAATATTACTCAGCCATAAAAAGAAACAAAACTGAGGAATTTGTAATGAGGTGGATGGACCTAGAGACTGTCATACAGAGTGAAGTAAGTCAGAAAGAGAAAAACAAATACTGTATGCTAACACATATATTTGGAATCAAAAGAGACAAAAAGGTTCTGAAGAACCTATGGCAGGACAGGAATAAAGACACAGATGTAGAGAATGGACTTGAGCATATAGGAGGGGGAAGGGTAAGCTGGGACAAAGTGAGAGAGTGGTATGGACATATATACACTACCGAATGTAAAATAGATAGTGGGAAGGCTAGTGGGAAGCAGCCGCATAGCACAGGGAGATTAGCTCGGTGCTTTGTGTCCACCTGGAGGGGTGGGATAGGGAGGGTGGAAGGGAGATGTAAGAGGGAGGAGATATTGGGATATATGTAGCTGATATGTAGCTGATGTAGTGAATCATATGTAGTGAATCATGTAGCTGATTCAGTTTGTTATATAGCAGCAAGTAACACAAGACTGTAAAGCAATTATACTCCAATAAAGATGTTAAAATAAAGAAAAAAAGAAAAAAGCACAAGTCACCTCTCTGCAGACTGGAGCATAGTCTTTGTCAGCATCTTCATGTAAAAACCATGAAATCACTGCCGTTCTTTTTTTTTTTTAATCAATTAATTTATATTTTCTTGGCTGAGTTGGGTCTTCATTGCTGCATGCAGACTTTCTCTAGTTGCAGAGAGCAGAATCTACTCTTTGTTGTGGCGTGCACATCTCTCATTGTGGTGGCTTCTCTTGTTGCAGAGCACAGGCTCTAGGTGTGTGGGCTTCAGTAGTTCTGGCACATGGGCTCAGCAGTTGTGTCTCATGGGCTCCAGAGCTCAGGCTCAGCAGTTGTGGCGCACGGACTTAGTTGCTCCTCAGCATGTGGGATATTCCTGGACCAGGGCTCGAACCCATGTCCCCTGCAGTGGCAGGCAGATTCTTAACCACTGCACCACCAGTGAAGTCCCACTGTGTTCTTAATAATACTGTTTGGTGCAGAGTGGATATAATTTGCTCAAATTCCTCAGGCTCTCAGTTCCCCCTCCCCTGCATCACAATTTTACTGAAATTACATTTTTACAGGAACGGGTTTTGATTTTATCAAGAAAAATATTCTTTAATTCACATGCTCCATTCACAATATAATTTGGTCTGGCATTTTGGTTAACATTTTATTTATCACAGGCACACACTGAGATTTTGAATCTCACAGATATTCATTCTCTGAATCACACGTTTTTAAGCCTTTCAACATCAAATGTCAGATTCAATATAAAAGAATTTATATCATGTTATTACAGCCAGAAAGTTTGGTTTGTCAACAAGAGAAAGGAAGGACTTGGGAGAGAGGTGTAATGTCCTTATTCTTTGAACACAACCTCCATGGAGCATTCCTTCTATGCTCTGTACATCACCACTAGGTTTCTGGAGGACGGGGAGAAGACCACAGGTCAACACAATCCGTGTTCTCTCTTTTTTTTTTTTTTTTGTGGTATGCGGGCCTCTCACTGTTGTGGCCTCTCCCGTTGCGGAGCACAGGCTCCAGACGCACAGGCTCAGCGGCCATGGCTCACAGGCCCAGCCGCTCCGTGGCATGTGGGATCTTCCTGGACCGGGACACGAACCTGTGTCCCCTGCATTGGCAGGCGGACTCTCAACCACTGCGCCACCAGGGAAGCCCAGTGTTCGCTTTTTGATAACAAGGACCTGCGTGCATAGCGACACCTGCTCCACCAGCCACTTCCTCCCTGGGGACGAGAAGTGGAGACAGAGGGTGTGGATTGCAGCAAACTGATTTTTCCAGCTTCAACTTTTCTTCCCCTTTCTCTCTCCATCTTGAATCTTGGAAGTTGCATTCATGGAAAACTCTGCCCCCTTCCCCTTACTTCACCCTGAGTTAGCCTCTATTTAGACATGCTTCAGGGATCTTGAGACAAATGCTCAAATATTAAAAGGTTAGCAGTGTTGAAATAGGTTTAATGTATGAGGTGATTCAAGAATGGAAATCTTCAAGTTGACTCCAAAACCATACTGGACATATAACTGTAAATTAAAGATATCCACTGATCCAGTTAGCCAGGCACAAAATCTCAGATGGACCCTTCTGCCTAGCTCCCAATATCAAATTTGTTTTCATGTTTGTTGATTATATTTACATCATTATTTTTCATTTCTGTTTTTACTTCCAGTAGCCTAGGTTAAGTTGCATTTACTTCCTGCTTAAGTGTAATTAATTATATCTTGTCTGGTCTTCTCTCTTCCAGGCACTGTTTTCTCTAACCCAGCCTACAATCTGCTGTCACATTAGTGTTCTCCAGTTGTAATCATACCATTTACCTGTGCTTAAAAACCTTCAAATACTACTTAATGTTTTCTGAACATTTAATGTTCAGAAATCAAGTTTTCCTAACATTTAATTCTGATGGCAGTGGGAGTGAAAGGATGGGGATTTCTCTGTATAATGACAACTTTGAGAGTGTTCCAAAAAATGTAAAATGGAGAATTGAGCATCTGAAACAATGGTCTTGCTCTTACTTTTGAACTGCTAAAACAATTCGCCTTTATATTCTTGTAAATTAAATGATATATACTAACAAAGTTAGTGTGCATAAAATTATTTTTAAGAAACTGACTGATAAAAAGAAAACATTGGGCAATATATCATTTACACTGAAAAAAAGTTTAAAATCATAAAATTTATTCACAGTCCCTATATGTGCAGAGTCTCTACAGGAGCCCAGTAGCCTGTGTAAATCTGCTTTTAAAGTAGATCCTACTGCCCTAACAGATGATTTTAAGGTTCTAGTCATTGCAACCAGGTGTATTTCACTGCAGATTTAAAAATGCATGTCCTCTTACAAAACAAAGGAACAAAGCATTGTCTTTCCTATGAGAAAATAAATGGAGAAATCACAAATCATTATATATACAAATATAAGACAAACTCATTATCAAAAATGAAGTTCTTGCTCAGTTTTAGAATATGTACGTGCAACATAACTCTGTAGTTTTATGACATGTTTGATTTTGTTACTGAGGATGAATCATCTGTATTTATTACTATATTCTTAATATAAGTCATTTTTTTCAGGTAGAAATGATGTCTCTCTTGCTCAGATATATGTGACAAAGTGGGTCAAATCCATTTTTTGTTACTTTTTCCATCTTAGTGTTTAAATGTTTTTATTGAATTGAATATACTTGCCAAGAACACACAAATCAAAAGCATACAACCTGATTTTTACAAACTGAAATGAATTGAGCTGTCAGCACAGATATAAGAAATAGACCATTACCAATATCCAAAAAGTTTAGTACCAAGTCACTATCTCCTAACAAAGGTTATCATTATTCTTATGTCTTACTTTATGAATGGGTTCTACCTCTTAGTAGACGTTTTTATTAATAGAAATATGTGTATATACTCATTTATACCTGAATTCTTTCATTCAAAATTATATTTTTGAGATTTATCCATTTTTTATAACCAGCAATGTTTTAGATTTTATTTTTGTGTTTCCAAACATTGACTATTATTAAAATTACTGCTATGAATATCCTTGTACATATCTATTGACATACATATGTACATATTTACATTTGGACATACATAGGAAAGGAGTGGCTGAGTCAGTGGGGAGCATAATTTAGCTATATTAGATGCTGTTGAACAATTTTCAAAAGTGGTTGTCAATTCATTCTTTGCTTGTGTCTGAGACTGTTGATTGCTCTACACTTTGCCAACACTTGATATTATCTATCTTTTTAATTTTAGCCATTTTTGGGGTGTATAGTAGTAGTGATTGTGGTTTCAATTTGCATGTCCCTATTTCAGGTCAATTCCTTAAACACAGTTCAGAAGTTAATTACCTTGATGACGTCGTCAAGCGCAAGTTTAAATCTTGTCCATTTTGCTATCGAGCTGTTGATCTGATTTGTTTTTATGGATTTGCAGTTCTTTATATATTCTAGATGCGAGAGCTTTTCCAGATGTGTGAACAACAGATATTTCCCCCATTCTTGCCTTTCCAATCTCTTTATGATATCTTCTGGTAAACTTGGGTTCTTAATTTTAATGGAGTCCAGTCAATTAATAGTTAGTGATTTTAGCATCTTGTTTAAGAACTCTTTGCCTACCTCAATAATATGAAGATATTTCATATGTATTTTTATCCTAAAGTTTTATGTAGTTACATTTCATATTAACATCTTCAGTAAATCTAAAATTGATTTTTACAAATGGTTTTGGTGGGGGAAAGATTAATATGTACTTATCTAGTTGTCCCAGCACATTTATTTATTTATTTTATTTATTTTAACATTTTTTTTTCTTTATTTCTTTGGCTGTGTCAGGTCTTAGTTGCCACACGTGGGATATTTGTTGCAGCACGCAGGCTTCTCTCTAGTTGTGCTGTGCAGGTTTCTTCTCTCTAGTTTTGGCGCACAGGCTCCAGGGCACGTGGGCTCTGTAGTTTGCAGCACGTGGGCTTTCTCTGTTGAGGTGTGTGAGCTCAGTAGTTGTGGCACATGGGCTTACTTGCCCTGCTGCATTGGAAGGCAGATTCTTTACCACTGGACAACCAGGGAAGTCCCCCAGAACATTTATTTATAAGATTGTCATTTCCCTCACTGTACCATGGTAGGACATTTGTCACAAACCAAATTACCCTATATGTATGGTCCTCCCTCTTCACTCCATTCCATTAGCCTACTTGTTCATGTGTGTGTTCATGTGACATTGTTTTAATTACTGTATGTTGTTTCTCTTAATGCCTAGTAGTGGAAGTTCTCTAGCTTTGCTCTTCTTTAAGATTTTCTTGACTATATTTGGCCTTTTGCAGTTCCAAGTTAATTTTAACCAGCTAGTCAGTTTACACACACACACACACACACACACACACACACACACACACACACACACACACATACACAAATACACAGAAATTTGTTGTGTTTTGATTGAGTTTACATTGAATCTGTAGATTAATGTGGAGAAAAAGATATCTTATTATACATATTGTCTTGAAATCAATGAACATGATCTATCTTTTTATTCATTTGATTCTTTTTAGATTTCCTTAATAATATTTGGAAGTTTTCACTTTAGAGTTCAGACACGACTGATTTTAGAATTACTGCTAATAACTAGTATTTTCTTGATAATAAAAATAACCTCATTTAGGCTTTGGTGAGTTTACTTATAATTCAGTGGTATTGGAGTCTTTCCCTTGGCATAGCAGGTAATTCAGGATTGCATGCCAGACATTGGAGGTTGGGGTAATTTTCTTCTTCCAGATAGTGTTTACTCTTTCAGGCAGATAGGGTGGAGCTGGACACTTCAGTACAGTCAGGGACAAGAATGTCTAACTTCTGCATTGCTATGTTGGCAGTGCTCCACCAACCTGTGGATTGCCTCTGGTTCTGGATCACAATCTTCCAGGAGTTCCATCTGAGAACCTGGATGTTCACCAGCCCTCCCTATGGCTGATTTTGAACTAAAATTCCCTCTTCAACATGCAGAGAGTCTGGAAAATATAATCTGCATTTTTAAGCCTCTTGCTCTATGTAGTTGCAAAATGTAGAAAATAACTTTAAAGGAAAAGCAACTGATTGTGGGGCTCATATCCTGGATGCTCCCTCCCCTTTATCACCAAGATTCTGGTCTCAAAATTTTCTGATTTTTACATTTCTGGCCCTGGCAAACTACCAAAAGCATAGTCAGTGTCTCTGTCTTTTAGCACTCTCCTTCCGACCAGGTATTTGGCCTGGATCACTAGCATCTTGCCTCATATGCAGAATGTGCAAATGTCCCGTGGTTACCAGAGACTGCAGAATGATGGCTCACCATTTATCCTTTTCTGAAACTTTTACCCACAAGGCTAGCTTGTCCCAGTAATTCTCAAATGCCTTCAAACAAGCATACTATCATCTATATTTCTAATACATATATACTCCTATATACTATAATAGTCTATAGTTTAATAAGCTTTTTTTCCCTTCTGTCTTTTGACAGGATATTTGGTTTGTACAAGCTACTCCATTATATCTGAAAGCAGACGTCCCTCACTTACATTGCATCATTCCTTTATGATATTTCTTTTACTATTTTGAGAATAAAATCCTGAAAATTTTATTCAGAGTGAAGTTCAGATCTTCTGAATGAAAACCTCTTCATATAAAGACCCTCAAGCTAATGTTTAGGCAAAATGAACCAAAAGTAAAGTGTTAAAAAACAAAGAAGTAAAACAATATAAGTGAACATAAGGGAAAAACTCCAAAGAATTTCAGAAGAAATGATCAGAGATAACACATGAAAATGATTAACTATGTATAAAATTATTGAATAAAAGATGAAGTTGAAACAAAAGAATCATGGATTGAAAGGTTATCAAAAATAGTCATAGAGATTTTTCAAAAAGACTAAAGAACTTTTTAAAAAAACAATAATTGAAATAAAAAGCAATTGATGAGTAACATAGCAGATTTTGTGATACATTAAACATATTTTATTTTAACATCTTGATTGGAGTATAATTGCTTTACAGTCTTGTGTTAGTTGCTGCTGTGTAACAAAGTGAATCAGCTATACATATAAATATATACGCATATCTCCTCCCTCTTGTGTCTCTCTCTCACCTTCCCTATACCACCCCTTAGGTGGTCACAAAGCACCGAGGTGATCTACCTGTGCTAGATGGCTGCTTCCCACTAGCTATCTATTTTACATTTGGTAGTGAATATATGTCCATGCCACTCTCTCACTTCGTCCCACCTTCCCCTTCCCCTTCCCCGTGTTCTCAAGTCCATTCTGTATGTCTGCATCTTTATTCCTGTCCTGAACCTAGGTTCTTCAGAACCATCTTTCTTTTTTTTTTTTTTTTAGATTCCATATATATGTGTTAGCATATGGTATTTGTTTTTCTCTTTCTGACTTACTTCACTCTGTATGACAGTCTCCAAGTCTATCCGTCTCATTACAAATAACTCAATTTTGTTTATGGCTAAGTAATATTCCATTGTATATATGTGCCACATCTTCTTTATCCATTCATCTGTCGATGGACACTTAGGTTGCTTCCATGTCCTGGCTACTGTAATTGAGCTGCAATGAACATTTTGGTACATGACTCTTTTTGAATTATGGTTATCTCAGGGTATATGCCCAGTAGTGGGATTGCTGGGTTGTATGGTAGTTCTATTTTTAGTTTTTCAAGGAACCTCCATACTGTTCTCTATAGTGGCTGTATCCATTTACATTCCCAACGACAGTGCGGGAGGGTTCCCTTTTCTCCACACCCTCTCCAGCATTTATTGTTTGTAGATTTTTTGTTGGTGGCCATTCTGACTGGTGTGAGGTGATACCTCATTGTGGTTTTGATTTGCATTTCTCTAATGATTAGTGATGTTGAGCATCCTTTCATGTGTTTGTTGGCAGTCTGTATATCTTCTTTGGAGAAATGTCTATTTAGGTCTTATGCCCATCTTTGGATTGGGTTGTTTGTTTTTGTGATATTGAGCTTCATGGACTGCTTGTATATTTTGGAGATTAATACTTTGTCAGTTGCTTCGTTTGCAAATATTTTCTCCCATTCTGAGGGTTGTCTTTTCATCTTGTTTATGGTTTCCTTTGCTGTGCAAAACGTTTTAAGTTTCATTAGGTCCCATGTTTTGTTTTTGTTTTTATTTCCGTTTCTCTAGGAGGGGGGTCAAAAAAGATCTTGCTGTGATTTATGTCATAGAGTGTTCTGCCTATGTTTTCCTCTAAGCGTTTCATAGTGTCTAGCCTTACATTTAGGTCTTTAATCCATTTTGAGTTTATTTTTGTGTATGATGTTGCAGAGTGTTCTAATTTCATTCTTTTACATGTGGCTGTCCAGTTTTCCCAGCACCACTTATTGAAGAGGCTGTCTTTTCTATATTGTATATTCTGGCCTCCTTTCTTAAAGGTTAGGTGACCATATGTGTGTGGGTTTATCTCTGGGCTTTGCTGTTCCAGTGATCTATATTTCTGTGTTTGTGCTAGTACCATACTGTCTTGTTTACTGTAGCTTTGTAGTATAGTCTGAAGTCAGGGAGCCTGATTCCTCCAGCTCCGTTTTTCTTTCTCAAGATTGCTTTTGCTATTTGGGGTCTTTTGGGTTTCCATACAAATTGTGAGATTTTTTGTTCTAGTTCTCTGAAAAATGCCAGTGGTAGTCTGATAGGGATTGAATTGAATCTGAAGATTTCTTTGGGTAATGTAGTCATTTTCACAATGTTGATTCTTCCAATCCAAGAACATTGTATATTTCTCCATCTGTTTGTATCTTCTTTAATTTCTTTCAACAGTGTCTTACAGTTTTCTGCATACAGGTCTTTTGTCTCCTTAGGTAGGTTTATTCCTAGGTATTTTATTCTTTTTGCTGCAACGGTAAATGGGAGTGTTTCCTTAATTTCTCTTTCAGATTTTTTCATCACTATTTTATAGAAATGCAAGAGATTTCTGTGCATTAATTTTGTATCCTACTACTTTACAAAATTCATTGATTAGCTCTAGTGGTTTTCCGGTAGCATCTTTAGGATTCTCTATGTATATTATCATGTCATCTGCAAACATTCACAGTTTTGTCTCTTCTTT
Source organism: Aethalodelphis obliquidens (assembly GCF_003676395.1). NCBI lineage: Eukaryota > Metazoa > Chordata > Mammalia > Artiodactyla > Delphinidae > Aethalodelphis > Aethalodelphis obliquidens. The sequence goes on along the minus strand of NW_020837960.1, from coordinate 21,071,894 downwards.
TCAGTTTTGGATTCCTTTTATTTCTTTTTCTTCTCAGATTGCTATGGCTAAAATTTCAAAAACTATGGTGAGTAATAGTGATGAGAGTGGGCAACCTATTCCTGTTCCTAAACTTAGTGGAAATTGTTTCAGCTTTTCACCATTGAGAATGCTGTTGGCTGTGGGTTTGTCATATATGGCCTTTATTATGTTGAGGTAAGTTCCCTCTATGCCTACTTTCTGGAGAGTTTTTATCATAAATGGGTGTTGAATTTTGTCAAAAGCTTTTTCTGCATCTATTGAGATGATCATATGGTTTTTCTCCTTCAATTTGTTAATATGGTGTATCACATTGATTTATTTGCATATATTGAAGAATCCTTGCATTCCTGGAATAAACCCCACATGATCATGGTGTATGATCCTTTTAATGTGCTGTTGGATTCTGTTTGCTAGTATTTTGTTGAGGATTTTTGCATTTATGTTCATCAGTGATATTGGTCTGTAGTTTTCTTTTTTTGTGACCTCTTTGTCTGGTTTTGGTCTCAGGGTGATGGTGGCCTCGTAGAATGAGTTTGGAAGTGTTCCTCCCTCTGCTATATTTTGGAACAGTTTGAGAAGGATAGATGTTAGCTCTTCTCTAAATGTTTGATAGAATTCTCCTGTGAAGCCATCTGGTCCTGGGCTTTTGTTTGTTGAAAGATTTTTAATCACAGCTTCAATTTCAGTGCTTGTGATTGGTCTGTTTATATTTTCTATTTCTTCCTGGTTCAGTCTCAGAAGGTTGTGCTTTTCTAAGAATTTGTCCATATCTTCCAGGTTGTTCATTTTATTTGCCTATATTTGCTTGTAGTAATCTCTCACGATCCTTTGTATTACTGCAGTGTCAGTTGTTACTTCTTTTTCATTTCTAATTCTATTGATTTGAGACTTCTCCCTTTTTTTCTCGGTGAGTCTGGCTAATGGTTTATCAATTTTGTTTATCTTCTCAAAGAACCAGCTTTTTGTTTTATTGATCTTTGCTAATGTTTCCTTCATTTCTTTTTCACTTATTTCTGATATGATCTTTATGATTTCTTTCCTTCTGCTAACTTTGGGGTTTTTTTGTTCTTCTTTCTCTCATTGCTTTAGGTGTAAGTTTAGGTTGTTTATTTGTGATGTTTCTTGTTTCTTGAGGTAGGATTGTATTGCTATACACTTCCCTCTTAGGACTGCCCTTGCTGCATCCCATAGGTTTTAGGTCATCATGTTTTCATTGTCATTCGTTTCTAGGTATTTTTTGATTTTTCTCTTTGATTTCTCCAGTGACCTCTTGGTTATTTAGTAGTGTATTGTTTAGCCTCCATTTGTTTGTATTTTTTTACAGTTTTTTTCCTGTAATTGATATCTAGTCTCATAGTGTTATGGTCAGAAAAGACACTTGATATGGTTTCAATTTTCTTAAATTTACCAATGCTTGATTTGTGACCCAAGCTATGATCTATCCTGGAGAATGTTCCATGAGCACTTAAGAAAGTATATTCTGTTGTTTTTGGATGGAATGTCCTTTAAATATCAATTAAGTCCATCTTTTTAATGTGTCATTTAAAGCTTGTATTTCCTTATTCATTTTCATTTTGGACGATCTGTTCATTGGTGAAATTGGGGTGCTAGAGTCCCCTACTATTATGTGTTCCTGTCAGTTCCTCTTTTATGGCTGTTAACATTTGCCCTATGTATTGAGGTGCTCCTATGTTGAGTTTATAAATATTTACAATTGTTAAATCTTCTTCTTGGATTAGTCCCTTGCTCATTATATACTGTCCTTCTTTGTCCCTTGTAATAGTCTCTATTTTAAAGTTTATTTTGTCTGATATGAGAATATCTACTCCAGCTTTCTTTGGTTTCCATTTGTATGGAATATCATTTTCCATCCCTTCACTTTCCATCTGTATGTGTCCCTATGTCTGAAGTGGGTCTCTTGTAGACAGCATATATATGGGTCTTGTTTTTGCATCCATTCACCCAGTCTGTGTCTTTTGGTTGGAGCATTTAATCCATTTACATTCAAGGTTATTATCGATATGTATGTTCCTATTACCATTTTCTTAATTGTTTTGCATTTATTTTTGTGGGTCTTTTTCTTCTTTTGTGTTTCCTGCCTAGAGAAGTTCCATTAGCATTTTTTGTAAAGCTTGTTTGGTGGTGCTGAATTCTCTTTGCTTTTCCTTCTCTGTAAACGTTTTAATTTCTCCATCAAATCTGAATGAGATCCTTGCTGGGTAGAGTCATCTTTGTTGGTTTTTCCCTTTTATCACTTTAAATATGTCCTGCCAGTCCCTTCTGACTTTCAGAGTTTCTGCTGAAAGATCAGCTGTTAACCTTATAAAGCCACATCTAGTCCTATTGCACTGAGGATGCAGGACACTAAGGGAAAATACTAAATTCAGCAAGAAAGAAAAGAAAGATCACATGCAAAGAAATCACAAAGAAAGCTAACTTGTATTGGAATAATGCATTCAAAATATTAGGTAATAAAACTACCAACTAGAACTTTATACTCAGCAGAACTATCTTATTCTTAATTTTTTTAAATTTTATGTCTATATGAGATGATGGATGTTCATAAACTTATTATAGTAATCATTTTATGATGTATGTAAGTCAAATAGTAATGCTCTACACCTTAATCTTATATGCCACTGTATGTTGATCATATCTCAATAAAACTGGAAGGAAAAGAATATCCACATATAAGAGGACTCATGCATTTCAAACCCAGATTGCTCAAGGATCAACTGTAGTTTACATCACTTCTCTGTCCAGAATCTTCTAATGACTTCTCATTTTACTCAAGATACTTGTGTTAGTATAAACTCTATTCTTTTTCTTCCAGCTTGAATTGTTTCTGATAAGAAATGTGTCTTATTTCTCTGGACACTTTTAAGAGTATTTCTTTATCATTGGTTTTCAACAATTTGATTTGGTTGTGTCTTGGCATATGTGTGTGTGTTGTTTTGTTTTTTATGTTTATCCTCCTAAGGTTCTTCGAGTTACTTAGGTCTTTGTATTTATCTCTCATCTAATTTGGAAAATGTTCAACCATTATTTTGTCAAATATGTTTTCTGTCCAAGTCTTTTTCCATTTATTTTTTACTCTTTTGCATGTATGTTAAACCTCTTTGCATTGTCCCGTTAGTCACTGAAGAACTATTTATTTTTATTGTTTTTTAATTTTCTTTGTGATTTAGCTTTGATAGGTTCTATTTCTTTCTTCAAATAAACTGATTTTTTCCTAGTTTTCAATCTATTGTTAAACCTATCCAATCATTTTCAAAACTATCTTATCAATAATGAGTGAGAAAAATAAACCAAGAGGAAAAAAAATGACACTGGGATAATACTATGAATAAACAATAGAAAAAGAGAAGAAGGAAAAAAGTCATAGAACGATCAAGACAAATTTAAAACATGAATACAATGTGTGGAAAGATACAAAAAAAAAACATTTCATGGAAGAGGAGGTATAAATGTAGTAAGTGCATGAAAAATGGCCATCTTCATTAAAATCTGGGAAATTCTAATCAACTGTAATATAATTTTACATTCATTTTTTTAACATCTTTATTGGAGTATAATTGCTTTACAATGGTGTGTTAGTTTCTGCTTTATAACAAAGTGAATCAGCTATACATATAAATATATCCCCTTATCTCTTCCCCCTTTCATCTCCCTCCCTCCCACCCTCCCTATCCCACCCCTCTAGGTAGTCACAGAGCACCGAGCTGATCTTCCTGTGCTATGCAGCTGCTTCCCACTAGCTATCTATTTTACATTTGGTGGTCTATATATGTACTTGACACTCTCTCACTTTGTCCCAGCTTACTCTTTGCCCTCCCTGTGTCTTCAAGTCCATTCTCTAGTAGGTCTGTGTCTTTATTCCCATCCTGCCCCTAGGTTCTTCATAACCACTTTTTTTTTTTTTTTTTTTAACAAAAGGCAGAGTTACTGCAAAGTACCAAGTGTTGGTTAGGAGATACAGCAATGGGAATTCTATATACAGCATTTGTGGAAGTATATTGGTCTAAACACTTTTGAAAACAATGTGACACTATCTAGGTAATTTAAAAGATATGCATACTTGTGACCAAGCATTTTCAATCTCAGGACAGCACCAAAGAGAATCTCATATAAGTAGGCATCAGGAGGCATTTGCAAGAATATCACTGCAGTATTGATTTTAATACTAAAACTGAAAATAGTATAAAATTATTGATTTCTAATTTTATCTCATAGTGGTCAGAGAATTTATATGATTCCAGTCTTTCAAATTTAAGGATATGTGTTTTATGGCTAGGATTACGGACTTTCTTGGTGAATACATTATGTGCTCTTAAAAAAAAGATCTATAGGTTTAGGATGCAAGGTGGTTAGTAGTATTGTTTATATTGTTTATGTCTTAATGATTATTTTGCCTATTTTTCTTTCAGCTGTTGAGAATGAAGTGCTAAAATCGCCAACCATAATTATAAAATGGACTAAATTAAATTTAATGGGGTTATCTATAAAGTTGGTTGCTGTTCTTCTGTTTAATTTTTGGTTTCCTTTGGCTTTTTCTTTCAACTGTTTACTTCAACTACTTATAAAATAGTTGCTCATTTTTTTCTTGCCAAATTCCTTAGTCCCTTTTAAATCCCTTCTTTAGCTTCCTGAGTTGAATAATGTAGATAATTTGTTTTCCATTTTAAACTATTCTTGACAGATATTTAACTTAGGATTTAAACAAGAGTATTCTTGAAAACACTTGCTATCTTAGTAATGGCACTTAGAACCATCCTGCAGTATATCCAGTCACTTTATAGCACTTGATTATATCTGGCACTAAATCTTATGAAGACATTAAAGGAATTTGTCAGAATCATGTAAAAAACTGATTGTTTGGAACAATAAAATTACAAATTCTGCATATTATCCTCTAGGTAAGAAGAGCAGTACTGTCAGTGCAATATTTTAAGTATCACTTTTCATTCTACTTGGCAGAATATGTTCATTAAAGCCACTGACTTGCCCTAGTTACTAATTGTCTGCCCTCTATGATTTATTTTTTCCTCTCTCCTCTTTTTATTCCTTCTCAGCTCTTACATCATTTAAATACTCAGTGATTAGCGCCATCATCAACTCCTTTTCTTCAACATGTTGATTTAATTTAGCATGTGCAGTTCACAGCTGCAAGGTTATTGATAAAATTTTGAAAAATAAGGATAGGTTTATTTTAGTACTATACAACTGGTAGACACTCTAGTTTTATGTGTTTCCTTTGAAAATGAACTGCCCAAAATCTTATTTTTCAACAGCATTCACATTTCTTCTACCAACAATATGTTTAACATTCTAAGACTCATCTAAATGGTATCTTCCCTGAAATTTTTACTTTTGGAGTTAAAAAATAGTATAGAAATCACTGCTGGATTGTACATATTCATTAGTAACAGCAGGTTTTTGTCAGCTATACAACATTATAATTTGTTATCTTTTAATGTGTTTATTGTTTATTAATATTCCTTAAGGTATTATTATCAATACCTTACTAATTTATGAATTTGAAAAATTACATATAGATTATTTCCGCATTTCAGTATCCCAAGAGGTAAGCAAGGGTAGATATTATTTATGCCTTATGGATGAAGGAAGAAAAATGGCTAATAATAGAATGAGCAAGTTGTTAAATGAAAAGAAAGACTAATTCTTCCGATTTCTTTGATCTTAGTCCAACATTATTAAAATAAAATGGTTATTCTGCATGATTTCTTTCTAATACATTTCGTGGTGCTCAAAGCTTGGAGGCAGTTAAAGAAAGGATTAGAAGAATCAACTGGGAATTCAGAATTCCTTAGATTTCACTCTCACCAATATTTTAATCTTTCTGAAGGTTTTATTTATTTTGAGAAACGAGAAAGTGTCAACCAAGTAAGTCATGCATAACATTGTAATTTGCCTTCATTTATTAATAGAAAACTGCATTTAGACATAATTTAAGTTTTGCTGTGACCAATATTAGAAAACCCATGCAAAAGTATGGAATAGAATACCAAAGTCAAGATCTTATGTACATTTCTAAAGTGTATTTATTCTACATTTTCTTAAGGTAATTAAAAAGGAATAAGGAAAGAGTATAGAAAGAAAATAGAAATGATACAAAGCAAAAAAGAAACAATAATGAAAACTGACACTACCAACATCTTCTATATTCCTGTCATATTACCTAAATGATGAATTAAATGCATAGTTATATGCCCATTTTACAGATGATTATAAAACTAAATTTCATGGAGATTAAGTAATATGTTCAAGGTCATTTATCAAAGGTGATAGAATCAGGATTCAAAACAAGGTCTTTCTGTCTCCATTACCCCTGATGTTTCCACTATACTGTATGGGGAAAGGAAGGGGAGGCATGGGATGGAAAGAAAGACAGATAAAGTGTAAAATGAAAACCTAATGCGCAGCGCTAGCCAATTTTACATACAGTATTTTATTATTCACTACTTAGTTTGTTATTATCACTTCCATTTATTTTTAACGAATTAGAAAACTAAAATTCAGAAATTGTTATCTGTGTCCCAGGTCAAACAGTGGGTAAAGGGCGGAGCTAAGATTTTAAAATAGGTATTTCTACTCCTATATCTTAATGTCTTTTTCTCCTAAGTTCAGGACCCATATGCCAACAGTTAAAACTGTCTACAATGCGTTAGGTGGCTCAAAATAAATATGTCCTAAACCATCTCATCATGTTTAACCTCTCCTCATACCAGTGTGTTTTCTCTAGCTTGGTGAATTATACCATTATTTACCCAATAATAAGAAATATGAGCCTCAGGTGGATTCTTTTTTTTATTTATTTAATTTTACTGTTTTTATACAGCAGGTTCTTATTAGTTATCTGTTTTATACGTATTAGTGTATATGTGTCAATCCCAATCTCCCAGTTCATCCCACCACCACCACACCCCCCCGCCCACTTTCCCCCCTTGGTGGAGTCTATGCTTTTACATTTTAGTACCATATTTTCAGAATGTCAGACTACATAAGATGATGTAATATGGGAACCCAGGTCTCTCTAACATCCTGTAAAATATGTTTTATTTTCTATAAACAGAGATATATGATCAAATAATATAATCACTATACTTTAAAGTAATAACAATAATAATAGCAAGAGCTAACACTTATAAACTCTTTGTTGTGTGCCAGATACTGTTCTCTGCACTTGACAGGTTTTAGTTCATTTAATTTTCGCATTATTGCTGTTTTGCACATAGGGAAACTGAGGTAGATAGAGCTTAAGTAGTTTGCTCAAGAACACACACTTCCTAGGAGGTAAATGGCCAAATTTACCTCCAGGTAATTGCCAGGCAATTAGTCTCCAGAGCCTATATTTCTCTAAGCCATATTGACTTAGTGATTTGAAATTGGTGAGGCTGATATACAATGGCCCATTTTTAGTTCCAGGAGTGTAAGAATATGAAGTGTATCCCTTTGAAGTCAGAATACTGAGCAGGGGACCAGAGAAAAATTCAGTATGACTACAGAGTAACCCTGTGCGACTTTATGCTTCTGGTTATTAGTGTCATCATATATAATATGAGAAATTTGGTTTGATAAACTTTAAGGTACCCTCTGTGCACTAAAATTCTGTATTAAGTAAATATATTAAATCTATTCTCTTAAAATCAATCAATATATTGAATTGCCAGAGTTTTCATTGGAATGCCTTTGAAGGCAAAGGGTGCTTAAATTCAGCATATGACATATTTTGGAAAAGTCATCTCAAATCCAAAAGTCACCTGTGTAGCTGTATATCCCACTAGAATGTTGACTCCATGAGAGAGAGAAAGGTGGGTCTGTTTTATTCATCACCGTCCTTTTAGTGTCTAGAACAGTGCCTGGAGAAAAGTGGCTGTCAAATCAGTATATCTTGCTTTTTTGAAAGGTAACTATTGAACTAATTAACCATTGGTAGGCAATAATTCATGTCATGTCCTTGTTTGTCATAAGCAGACCAAAAAATTGAATACTAAACACGAGGAAAATCTGTATTTTATACATTTCAGTCATGTTGGAAAGCACACTTTTAGCCCACATCTTAGTGAAAATTCTGGAAAAGACTGGAGACTATCTATCAGGTGATTGTCTTAGTCTATTCTGGCAGCTGTAACAAAAGACCACGGAACAGGGAGATTATAAACCACAGAAATGTTATCTCTCACAGTTCTGGAGGCTGGGAAGTCCAAGATCAGGGGGTCATTATGGTCTCACAGGAATAGCTTTGCCAGTTGTTTTCTAGTCTCTACATTCTCTTTGAGAAAGATTGTTCTGAAAGCAGATAGAAACAGTTGTAAGTGTGAAAGCCCTTGACCATCTCCTACCCACTGTTTTCTCTTTCCTCATCCTTTCAGTGGCAGCTGGCACTGAGACATGCTCATAAGATAATTTAACAAGTTTTTACTTGAAGTCATGTACAAATTTTGGGCTAAATAATATAAACCTTTGATAACAGTACCTCTTCACATTTGTATAGCTTACTGAATTGACCTCACAGACATCATCTCAGAGGTAAGAAAGGTAGGTGCTATCTTCCCCAGTCTTTCAAAACAGAAAAAAAAAACCAAAAAACTGTTGGGAGACTACTAAGTACTGGGTATAATTGCCATAGGAGAAAATAACAAATTAAATATCAAGGGAGTTAATAGTCCCAGGGGTAAAAGTGCTCAGTTCTTGTTCTGCTTCAAGTATGGAAAAGGGAGGATGCAGAGGTCCACAAGGGAAGATAGAGTTTTTGCAACTCTGACTGTGTTCCTAGGAATAAAAGAGGTTCAGAGCTATACACACTCTGTGTTGATAGTAATGAGGTCCCATCCCAGGCATCTCAGAGCCTGGAGCACATTAGACTGGTATCTGGGCAGAAGCTCAAGTGACCCTGAGAACATGGGAGCAAAGGAAGACATTTTGCTCTTTTCTCTACACATATTAAAGGGGGCTTAAAACACTCAGGTTGAAAGTGACAGATCATGTCTGTTAATAGACATGAGATCTATTGAAAATTTCAATATAATATATTTTGTATTAAAATTTTTAATGGATGTAACTGTGTTTGCATACGAGTAATGATAATTGTGAGCTATCAAGTCCATATGTTAATACTGTTTTACATGCTTATATACATTAAGCCATAAGATAAAGGGGCAATTAGCTTTATATATTCCCAAATTTCATTTATATGTTTAGAAAGATGCCTTATTGTTTTGTAATGTTATGCCACAGTCCACTCTGTTCCAAGAAAGTTTTTGCATGTTTTCCCCCCATATCTGTTCATGGTACATTTGTATATTGTATGTTTGAAATAGACATATAATGAGACATCAATATCATACTTGTTATGGCCTTTTAGCTAATACATATGGCATCATTCATATCTTATTTACTTGGGATTTAAAGGTAAAAGTTTCTAATGGAAAATAAGAATTCGATAACATTTTTAAAAAATAAGGTGTATTTTGTACCCTATCAATGCATTTAAATGATACTTTCACAAGTTCACTATCTGACACTTTCCTTTCTCAACACATTTTAAAAATAAGGTGATGGCAGTATCTTCCACAGTAAGCTTTATTTTGAATGTACAGACCCAAAGAATTTTTAAAGGATTTTCTTTTAGTCTTTTTTCTTTAAATCTAACTTCTAAGAACATCTATATTATGTCTTCTTATAATATAGAATTACAGTGTAATTTAATTATTCTCAAATATATAATAGGTCGCTGTATTTCCCATGTGTAAGATACTTAGAAATGTGATTTTTCACATATTTAAGCAGTAGAAAACAATAGAACTAAGCAGTCTTTTAAATTTAGAATATCTGTAGCACAAAGTCCTTGCCTTTTAGGACAATGATTTAGATTTTTATTTTTTATCTTCTGCATTCCTGTGACTAAAGTATTTTACCTAAATTGTTGTTTGTGAGAAAAGTTGAGAAGAAATATAGCTGCTTTAAGGAATTCGAGAGGAAAAAATTCCCATGCCATCTGGGTTAAACAAAGCCCTTGAGTGTGACTGAGCCATTTTGCACTAAAGAATATATGAAAAGACCAGAGAGAGGGTTTTCATAAATGTTCACGTTTGCCAGATTGGAACTACTCTAGGGATATTTAACTTATTATTTCATTTGATCTTCAAACCGACCCTGAGAGGTAAATCGATTGGCCCGTTTTACAGCATGAAGCTGAGGCTTAGAGCTATTACATATTTTCCAAGGTCAAGTGGTTATTAAGACATAGCTGGAATTCAAACCCAAGTTTTGACAAACCCAGAACATTTTCTACCATGCTATAGGCACCTGCTCATATGAATTGCTAACATATCCCTAGGTATTAGGACTATTAAGGTAGAGTTGCTTAAAGTATTATGCTATCCAAAATTAAAGGAGAGGATAGAGCCTTCTTTTATTAGAGTATAAATGCAAATGTCTTTTCCAAATCATATACCACCAACAGGAAGCCTGCAGAAATTAATAATTGTGCCAGCTATCAATCTTTTCATGCATAAAATTCAAAATTTGTTACTCTGCCTACAGATGAAATGTCATTTTATAAAAAGCTAGTAATATGCACCCACAAGTTTGCCTGTCAACACCAATGAGCCAATAGCAAACTGCTGAAGCTAAAACTGAGTATAATATTAAAATCATTTGAACATACACATAATTACATAGTTTATTCAAACAGTGTTGAGTATTGATAGCATTTAGCTTTAGAGTGTACCAGAGGCTTTCGGAGTTAAAAAAGTATGGATAATTATGACATTAGAGCTCATCCTGACATACCTAGTTGCAGAGGTAAGGACTCTGAGAGCTAAAGAGAGAAGAGAACTGCTCCTGCCTGGCTAGAGGGGGGCTTGGCAGGCAATCTCCTTGCTTGTACTTCCATTCCAGGGATTATCCAGTACTTTGTCTTTAATCCCCCTCTCTGTGCCTGAAGTTGTATCAGGATTATCCACTTATTTATTTAAGTCTATTATAATTCATTCTAGAAACTAACTGAGACAGCTTACAAATAGAATTTTTAAAGATGGAATGAACTAAAAGTAGGAGTAAAAGAAAGAAAAACAAAGATTGCATTACAAATGGACACAGAAATGAGATGACAAAAAGTATACCATGAAGACCTATATATGTTGTTTTAAATTAGCTTTTAATTTGGCTGTTAACTTTGCAGTACAAATGCAAGAATTAACATTTGATCCCATGGGTAATTTACCATATCCATAAGGTAAGAAGTATGCTTACTCCGAAGGTAATGCTGTTCAGGGGCTGACTCACACTAGCTCAAATCATGTCACAGGATTCACTTTTACACATCTCTTCTCAACTCTGACTCTAGTGAGGTCACATGGGTATCTTGAAATCATCCACTGTGGAAGGGTTCAAACCATGGGAATCAGTACACGGTAGAAATCAGGACTTTGTCCCCTGGAGAACTAGTTGTCAAATATTCACCAGCACACCATTACTTAAAGGTCTTTTCATTATAGCTCCCCTCGGTGCAGGCATGATACATCAAAGATACAATTCGGTAAAAAAAATTTTTTTTATTAAAAATTAAAAAAGAAACCCTCATGGGGTGCCAATACATTATAGTCTGTATTCCCTCATCTTGGTTGACAAGCATTGATCAAAGTATAGATTCTATAGAAAAAGTAATGGACCACACATGCTTCATGCCAGTTTTTTAAAAAAAATATTCTTCTCTGAGCTGAGTATTGACCCATATTGAGAAATAATTTGTTCAAGATAATAATGTCTGACTACTTGGAATCTAACCCAAAATAATAAAGCTGAGAGAATTGAGGTACCTTAAAAGGACAGGTACTCAAGGCTCTCTTTTCACTCATTCATCCCTGGTTTATTTCCACTCCTTCAAATTGGGTATTGAAGTCCCTGCATTCAAATATCAGAGCTAGGAGGGAGGGTATCACCTAAACCTAGAAAACAAGAAAATGAGTGGACTTTTAGTTTCAGTAAATAGCTTTCTTGAGTTTATACGTTGTGTTGGTCTTAAGATACCCAGTAAAAATATCTCTAGCAGAGATGTATGGGGTACATTGCTATATGTTGTTAGTCCTTTTGCCTCTCTTTGTCTGTAAATCAAAACTACAAGATACTACTTTACACCTACTAGAATGGCTATTTTTTTAAAAAAACAGACAGGCTTCCCTGGTGGCGCAGTGGTTGAGAGTCCACCTGCCGATGCAGGGGACACAGGTTCGTGCCCCGGTCCGGGAAGATCCCACATGCCGCGGAGCGGCTGGGCCCGTGAGCCATGGCCGCCGAGCCTGTGCGTCCGGAGCCTGTGCTCCGCAACGGGAGAGGCCACAGCAGTGAGAGGCCCGCGTACCGCAAAAACCAAACAAAAAAACAAACCAAAAAAACCAGACAGATAGGGAGTTCCCTGGTGACCGAGCACTTTCAGGGAACTGAGATCCTGCAAGCCGCAGGGTGACTCCCACACCCAAAAAGAAACCCCACAGATAATAACAAATGCTGTAGATGAAGTAGAGAAATTGGAACTCTCATACAGTGCTGATGAGAATGCAAAATGATCCAATTGTTTGAAAAACAGTCCGACAGTTCTTCAAAAGTTTAAACATAGAGTTACCTTATGACTCAGCCATTCAACTTTTAGATATATAACCAATTAGAATGAAAACACATGTTTACACAACTTTTACATGAATGTTCATAGACCCATTATTTATAATAGCCAAAAAGTGGAAATAACCCAAACGTCCATCAACTGAGCAACTGATCAGAAATGTGGTATATCCATACACTGGAATATTATTCATCAATAAAAAGTTAATGCTGATGCATGCTACAACATAGATGGACTTGGAAAACAGTATGCTAAGTGACAGAAGCTAGTGACAAAAGACTACATATTGTATGATTGCACTACATGAATGTCCAGAAGAGGCAAATATAAGAGAGGAAGGATTAGTAATTCCGTAGGTTTAGGGGCAGAGGTTGGGTGTAAGTGGTGATTCCCTGCTACTGGGTATGAGATTTTCTTGGAGGTAATGAAAATGTCCTAAAATGTATTCTGGTGATGGTTGCACAGCTTTTTGAATATACAAAAGCTATGTATACTAAAAACTATTAAATAGTACCCTTTAAATGCATAAATTGTCTGTATGTGAATATTCATCAATAAAACCGTTATTTAAGAAAAAAGAGTAAACACCACAAATCTTCCAAGGAACTTATCCTCATCGTCATGGCTATTTGATTCAATTCACATCTTTATGTTCTCGAGTCAATCCTGTGTCTCTAAATACAATTAACATCATGACTAGAAACCACAACGTTCATCTGCGGTAGAGAAAATTTGTTTTTTTCATCCTGGCGTCACCGCTTACTGTTTGAACTGCCTTTATATTTATCTTTGCAGGTCCTTCTCACTCCATCAGTCCATTCAAATGAAAAATGAGTAGATTAAACTTCATGGTTTCCAAGATCCCTTCTAGAAGTGTGATAGATCATAGAGGATGGGGTATATGACCAGATTTAAACAATGGATATTTTATGCCCTTTAGTAATAGATCTATTATATAAAAAGTGATATAAAATCAATATAGGCACCTCAGTCAGACAGCTAAGAGGCAGTATTATTTTCTTACTCCTTAGCTAAGTGTTAAGGATATCTTTAAGGTAAAAATTAACTAGGCAAGTATCCATTTATTTTTTCCCTGTTTCTTTTTCTATAGATCTCACCTCCACCATTTGTTAGCTGTGTGACTACCTATAAAATGGGGATATAATAGTACTTATCTTGATGACTTATCATGGCGACTAGTTGAGATAACCCCACTACCTGGAAAAGAGTAAATCTTCAATAAATCATTATTTTCATCACAAAAGAAAAATCTTCAGTGACTAGGTTGTCCAGTACAAAAAATTCCATTCTCTATAGGACATTTCACACTCAGTTTTATTCACTGTGGACCAAGCTGAATTCTAGATTTACCTCATAAAATCTACCCAAACAGTAACATCTATAGAATTCCAAGGACTTAAGCCAAAATCTCTCTAACTGACATCCTTCCTAGTCATCTATCCAGCTATGACCTTTGGTGTGCTAAAAGAATACTTTTATATGGGTCCTCAGAGGTTGCTTGCCTATTTGTTTTTATTCATTGATTATTCATCAGTTCCATATAAGTCAAAGCTTTGCCATATTGTGAAAACTATATATACTTCCTAGCAACTTTTTCAATAATTGGTCATAGCTTCAGATAACTTAGCATTCACATCAATAATTGAGAAAATTTTAAATATATTTTGTAATTGTATGGAGCTGGAATGGTTAAATAATGCTTCATTTATAAGAACATAATTATGATTACATGTAGATGCTCTGAAGATCACCATCTTCAATTCAGTGTTTTTGCAACTTTCACATAAATGGTGTGTTTATAAATTAGTTTTATTGGATTTTGTGTTATATTTAATAGTTTAAATGCTTGTCTTCCTCAATGAAATATAAGTTCCTGAAAGTCGGGTTTTATGTTTCAGGTAAGTTTCTTCAAAATATAGCATATATTTCATTATGAAATATATTTATAGTTAACATAGAATATATTTAATTATTAAACATATATATCATTAATATATATTTGTATAGTTAACATATATTTATTTATAGTGTGTCCTATGCACTTTGGCATGTTTTTGATATATAATAGGTTAAAAGGTAAGCATGACTGTCTCTTTGCAGTTCCTAATCTATTTCTATGGAATATAACTGTTGAATGCTTATTTAATGTATTAGAAAAAATCATTAAGAATCCACCAAAATTAAACATAATTGATTAATGGAACAAAATGTTCAAGGATATTTTATAGGTGACATCAAGTATTTTTATTTTTGAAAATAAAAAGAAGTTGGGACATGATCCTCTTGCAACTTGTTTGGTTTTTAAAGTAAAGAACAATATCAACGAATTTAGAAGAAATGAATCTTAGCTTTGTTTTTGTCACTCTGTAGATATGCGATGTTGAACTGGTAAGAGTCTCAGCTTCATTCTCTGTAAATGAGAGAAGTAGACAAATTCCAACATCCATTCCACCTGTAAAAGTTTGATGATTAAATATACTTCCCTAAAATAGTCTTCTTAGTTTCTCACAATTGAAGTTTTTTTTTTCCTTACTCCCTAGGTACATTGGCTAAAAAAACATTTTCAATCAGTTTAGACCTTTCATTAGGAAAAGAAAACCTAAATGGAAATTGCTTATCAAAATCTGAGCAGGGGATGCAGCATTCGATGACAGGTAGCATTTACCTTCCAGAGAAATGAAAAGCATCTCATGCTCTCATTTTTATAGAAAAGTGGCATGCTGCAGCTGCAAACCCAACTTTTGAACTTCGGAAATCCCTTCATTTTGCAAGCCTCCCACTAAGAAACGCAGCCACCTTCCCCAGGAGCTATAGCAGCAGGATGGGTCTGCCCACTAACACGGGATGGAAAAAATAAACATGCATGCAATTGTGCATACAGTGACATGTTGCATGTTGCCTCATGCCCTCGGCTGCTATAAAGGGAATCTCTAATTTCAGGTGGTGGAAAGGGGGGAGAACACATGCATTTATTAAAGAGAACTTTAAATTCAACCCCCAAATATCTTCTTCTGTTGTGTACAAATCAGGCTTTAAGCAAAGTTATTTAAATCTGCCACATCACTATACTAATAAACACACCAATATCTTGCATATGTAATAATTTTCATGCTGAAAATTTGCAACTGAAAGCTTGAAGGGTGGTGAAATGTATGTCTTGAATATCCTTTTGCTGCCTGAATTTGGGTTCTTTTTCAGCTCATTAATGCCTCAAGGAGAGGAAAGAATAGGAGTCAAAAAATCTTCTTCAACTTATTCTTGTTATAAGGGTAAAATACAAAGTTTACGATACCATAAAGAAAAATGAAAGAACTAGTTCAAAATTAAGAAGGTAACATCATTCATCGAAAAGAAGCCTTAGCCCCTTACCATTGTAGCCTCTAGTTTGAAGTACGTAGAAGTTTTCTGGGAGACCCCTGAAGCAGCCTCTTGGAACTCCCGTTTAGACTGTGGGCCAAAGACTCAAAAGATTTCCTATAAAATCCAGCTTAATGAGCATCTTTGGGAATGTACTGCTTAGACAATATTTCCTAGTTATCTGGTTAACCATAAGCCTTTAATTCCTCACCTTGATCCCCGCGCCTCACTTCTCTTTCTCACACACACAGGTATGTACACAACTGTTAAATATTAGCACTGTGGTATATTGCAAAGAGTGCTGTAATGGAAACTTTTTAAAATGTGTTTTTTACTATTTTATTCACCACTAACTGTGTGTGATGTTTTATGCAAGCAAACCAGCTCTTTGAGCTTCCTTTTCTCCTTTCAAAATAGAAATACATTTTATATTTGTTCATCAGGGTGTTATGAGGTGATGTCTGACAGTACTGAGTGACATTAGTAAGAACCCCAAGTCGATGTACTTATGCCTTAGGAGAGAAAAAAATAACAGTAACTCATAATCTCACAATTCAGCTTAAATTAGTACATTCTGCATTGGATAAGCTTTGATACTTTTTTGTATATAAGCAATAGCGGATCGATTAAATTTCAGTAACATTCTGTGGCAAGCTAGAATTAATTTTCAAACTCATTTTCAACGGTCTAAATCAAAGTTTCAACAAAGAAGAGTAGGAAGAGTTGATAATGGGAAAAAATTCATTGTGGTTTAGTGTGTAGAATTTAGAGGTAGAAGGATTTTAACTCAAATTATTTCTGCCACTTATGAATTACATAACCTTGGAAAACTTTGTTAATACTTATACCCCAATTTCTCTTTTGTAAAATAAGGATGATAATATGTGTGCCTTAAGGCTGAGCCTGGGCAGGGTTGTCTTGTAAAATAATCCTTTAATAATAAAGGGATGAAAAAGGTACAGAATCCATGGAAGGAAGTTGCAGGCTCTCTTGTCTTCAGTGGGGAGGATGAATAAGAGGCTAATGTTAATCCAATGCAATTTTGACTTCATGAACTGCTAGTCTTATGTGAGACCATTACCTGGGGATTGGATTATTCTTGTGTGTGTTCTCTTTTTCATTTCTATTTCCAATTCGTTTTATCATTTATTCTGTTTCCACCAAATAACTCTTACTTACTTGTAGTTTCAACTTTTACCTTACTTTATATCGTGTATAATGTAACATAAGTTTCCCAGTTTTTCTCATGATTTTAAGCTGCTGATCCCAAGGAACTGTCTTTCTATCTTAATATGCCCTACTTCAATTTCCAAGACAAAGAAATGTGACTGTACCTGCTTATATTTTATTCAAAATATGGCATTACGGGCTTCCCTGGTGGCGTAGTGGTTGAGAGTCCGCCTGCCGATGCAGGGGACACGGGTTCATGCCCCGGTTCGGGAAGATCCCACATGCCACGGAGCGGCTGGGCCCGTGAGCCATGGCCACTGAGCCTGCGCGTCCGGAGCCTGCGCTCCGCAACGGGAGAGGCCACAACAGTGAGAGGCCCGCGTACCGCAAAATACGGCATTATTGGTGACTTGCTACGGTTTGGATTGGATGTCGAGTCTCAAATCCACACTTGGGCCAGTCAACAAATGCCTGGATGTGAAAAGGAGGGAAGATGTGCTCTTATGGTACCAACTGCCTTTTCTGGCTGCCCCTTGAGTTGGTGATTTTGGGCAGAGTCAAATTTTCTTAGAATTAGCTTACAGGTATCTTGAGTGAATGTCAGATGAGATAATTATTAAATTTAAAGTCCAGCCATGCTAGGTACACAATAAATGTACTTATTATTACTGCTATTGTTATTATAATTAAAAATTGTTAGTTGAGGACTATTTTAGTCAAAAACTGTGGTGGAAAAATACTAAGAAAAGTATGTAGTTTCTTTTAAAGGAGATGGTAGATATTTTGATGCCCAAGTATGAATTTGAGAATAAATTTTACCTCCTAGTGTATTTTATATTCATTGCAAATTAGGAAAAAAGAAAACTTGCACACTGACGATTCTATGTATTTCTTTACTTATCCATAAGAAGTTCTAGTTACAACTTGACATATATGATTTGTAGGTGTTATTAGTTTCTAGGGAACTCTAGGAAATAGTACCTTCTATGTTAGTTTGGAAATAGACAGGGAAAAGGGCTTTCTTTTACTCTTCTTCTAGCAGAAAATCAATTTTTAATTATAGAATAAATATGCAAAGGATAATTCAAAGAAGGAAGCAAATGTCAAATGCTCATATTAGTGAATGAATATTTCTGTATATGTAAGTCACCACAATAAGTCTAGTTAACATATGTCACCATACATTGTTATAAACTTGTTTTTTGTGATGAGAACTTTTAATATGTACTCTCTTAGCAACTTTTAAATATGCAATACAGTATTATTAACCATAATCACCATGCTGTACATTACATCCCCATGATTTGTTTATTTTATAACTCAAGTTTGTACATTTTGGTCCCCTTCACCCATTCCCCACCCACCCCCCCTCCCCGATCTCTCATCTCTGGCAACCACTGATCCGTTCTCTGTGTCTATGGTTTGTTTTTTGTTTAGATTGCACATATAAGTGAGATCATTTGGTGTTTATCTTGTCTTTCTCTCCTTTTTTTTTTT